>NC_052674.1:13238300-13597836 GCF_016802725.1 Solenopsis invicta | reverse complement strand
GTAACATGTCAGGAAAAAAGCAAACAAAATTTTTTACATCTACAATCATGCGTCATTAATTATAAAATCGCAGGAGGTCTTATTTGCGTTTGCTTCACCTTTAGCACTTAAATGACGAATTAAATTTCAAGCTATAACAAACTGAGATTAAAAAAGTGTCATTTTCTGCACAGGTAATATTGATGTAATTTTTAACCAATTAATTTATATAATCGATAACAGCACAGTTAAAAAAAATAACAGAAAAACGGGATTAGTCAATTTCTGTAATTTTTGAACACCAAATATGAATCCGATTTGCAAATTGCCCTATCATGTCACAACTTTGAGAAATTTACAATTAAAGTTACAGAAAAGGATCGTTATAATATGACATATTTCGTAACGTTATAATTATGACATGTGTTGTGCTGAAGAAGTTTTATTCAATCATTCAATATTAAATATATTGTTTGGACTTTCAACCATCAAAAAGATTTTTTACTGTCGATTATAATTAATAAAAAATTAATTTATAATTAAATATGGAATTTTTGGTGGAAATAAATCGTTGGAAACAATTTTAAAATCGTTAAAACGACAAATAAAAGTTATTAAAATATATTATGAATTCATAAGATAATTATTGAAAATGATGAAAAAATAATGAATAGTGATGCAAAATATATAATATTTTTACAGATTTAATATCAAAATTTGAGCACGTGAATATAAAAAATCAATGAATTCTAAAGATAATTATTAAAAATATTGGGGAAAAAAGTAAAAAGTATTGCAAAATATATATTTTTACAGATTTATTAACAAAAAGTTGAACATTGAAATATATTGAATTCTAAAGATAATTGCGTCTATATTTAAATAAAACTTAGAAATAAATAATACAAATATATATTAAAACATATTACATTATTTACTTCTTTATAATTTTAAAACTACTTTTATTCTGATCCATTCATATATAATATTGAATTTTAATAAATTTTGTTAAATAATTTCATTAAATTTATTTTACGTTTACTGATTTTCGTTGAAACTTTTTATAACTCTTTGAACAATTTGTATTAAATTCTTTTTGAAATTTTAATGATGATGTCATTTTAAACAAGGTTTCATATGTGACTCGTGTCAGTAATATTTCAACGTTACACTAGTTCGGTAAAATACTTCCATTAAGAGTATATTGCAAGAAAGCAGTGAACTAGATTTTAGATGATTTATTAAATAACTTTTAATTATATATTCTGTCAATTTAAGCATTTTTTAGGTTGCTCAACACAAATATAATGTCAAAATTGACAAATTTAAAATGGATTTAATACGTGGTGGATGTTTAAAAAATGTCCGATTGTTTTGCCAAAATTTATATATTATTGAAACTAAACTGAGAAATTAAAAATAATGGAATTATTGGAACAGATAAAAATTAAATCTACTGAATTAAATTTACTGACAAAGTTATATATAAAAATATTTTATTTATAAACTTCATGTTCAATCATAAATGCCTCATTAATTTTAGCCGACACAACAAATTTGTTTTGGGTGGTGTAAAGTTCTGACAATGTAATTTTTATTGAAATAAAATTTCTTTAGTATGTCGTATAATTATACTATCTAAAAGTACATAAATCAGCTTTGTACAAATTTAATTGTAAATTTTTCAAAATTATGATAAAACCATTTAAAAAACAAATTTGTATTTAGTATTCAAAAAGATATAGAAAATAACTAGTATTATTCTGATGTTAAAGTCTTTTTTTGAACTGTGCTATTTAACAATGCGGTTTTATTCCACATGCTAGACAAAAGAAGGGGTGGTGGAATACCATTTTGTTTTTTCTTTTTTTACATAACTCGGTAAATATTAACGTAACACAATTCTTATCAACATCAATTTGTTAACCATAGAGTTTTACTAATCATCTTATAGAAAGAAGTTCATTGGATACATAGAACGAACCTAATTTACAATTTATTAAAGAAGGGAAGATGCGTTTGTGACACAGCAGGAGGGTTGTGGAATACCAATAAGTAATATCATAAAAAGCACTTATATAGTAATTATAAAAAAAATTAAATTTAGTTCACGATATTTTTGAATATTAACAATAAAGAACTGAAATCACAACACAATATTAATATAGCATGAAAGCATATAACAGAGTGGTTATAAGCAAACTGTCTTTATTCCTTCTATTTTTCTGATGTCTGCGACGTACGTCCCAGCGCGGCGCCCGTAAATACCGATTTTACCCTAAATGTGATAGGGAACGTGTTAAGCATGAGTTTTCAAATCATGTTATTCATCATGTTATGGTTAAATGTTAGATTATTATTATTATTGCACGTTTCTTTAACACAATAAAAATAAGTAAAAGACTAATGAGAGTAACGCGCAGCTATTATTGCGTAAAGTGAATTAATCAGTCATAGACAAAAAATCCCTTTATTCATTAAGATAACGTTCGAACGCTTCGACTCTCTTTGAAGTCATCATCAGCGTGAGACAAATTTCTTTAATTTGTTTCTGCAATTTGTCATTGATATCTATGATGTATAAACTTTCTCAATATTTTGTAAAATAATACACAATATAAGAACATATAAACCATGGCTTACGTTTATTTCTTTTTATCTCTCTTACAACATATTATTTTTTAATATTGCCAATATAACTTAATTGAAAAATTATTTAAAAACCAGAAATAGATGTTTCGACCTTTTTTTTGGAGGGTCATTTTTAATGTTTCTACTTTTTGTTTTATATATAAAAAATAATTATTTTGTCTCTATTTATTACTCTATTCATTATTTTATCTGATTATCACTTTAATTATTTTGGAGGCGGTCATACAGTAACATGTGCTTATTTACTCGTCCTTTGACACATTTCTCAAACTATCTCGACACCGTTGCAGAATGTAAATATTTATATAAATTTCATAATTTAATTCTAAGAATTTTTAAAATAAAATTCAGATTGTTTAATTTGTGGATAAAATTTTGTATTATGTTCTTTCACAAATTTATTATTTTTAAAAAAAGAATAAAAACCTAGATAGTTCAAAACAAGGTTCTAACTTTACAAATTTTTGTCAAAAGAACGGAAAGGAAAAAGAAATGATAAAATTTATGTTTATTCCATTTTAATAATCATACACTAAGAAAAAATTTTTTTAGGTTTAGTAAATGTATTTACTAAATTTAAATTTACTTAATTAAAGAAAACAATTTTTTAATTATTAAATTTTGTTCTTAATTATAGTAAACCGTTTTATTAAAATAAAAAAAATAATTTTTTGTTGAAAAATGAAATCTTAGTCAGATTTATTAAATTACGATAAAATATTTGTTGAAATATAGTAAATGAATTTTTAAAATATTAAATCCAAATTTTTTAATTTTAAAAATAACGTTTCAGTAAATATTTGTTTACATTTAGTTTTTCAAAGTTATAAAATTAACAAATAGTTTATTCAAAAGAAGTAAATATCTTTAAATACAATTTGTTACTTTTAAAGAGAGAACGTAAACTTGAATAAAAGTAATATATCCGATAAAAAACAAAAAAAATTTTATTTTCAGAAAATATATTTTTTTAGTTTTAAAAGGCATTTTTTAATCTACAAGTTTTTTTTTCTATTAAAATATTTTTTTTTTTTTGTATAAAATATGAATGATTTAAGATTGAGCCTATATATATTTCTTTAGTAATTTTTTATGTAGAATCGATTGGCACAATCAATTTTCCTCTACAGTCAATCTTTAATAATTTGTCTGTAACAATTAATTGCAAAATTGATTTTTGCAATGTGCTTTTTACATCAATAATATTTTTTCAAGCTCCGGTACTGTTTTCAATTGTTGCTTTTTGACTATTTTACTGATATAGCCATGGGCAGGAACAAGTTTTAATTATTTATATAACTTAAAAATACCTAAGGCTAAATAATCAAAGAGCTAGCGAAAGTGTTCGTGCGGTACTCAAGACGCAAGTTTCTTCCTGTTAAAATCAGCTTTACTTCAAATATAACTTTTTATTAACGGTATCACAAGCGTATGATTAGCTAACAATCAGTGCTAACATATTAGATTATTGTTCCAAAGATCTAGGTTTGAATCTCGCCGATGCGTTTTCAAAAATTGTAAAATAATGTGTAATTATAATTAATGAAATAAGAATCTTATATGCAAAACAGCGAATACAGATTAAGTTATAAGAATAATAAAATCTGTTAAAAAATTAAACAAAATTTTGAATTTTGAATTAAATTCAAGTAAATATTTTGTTCTTTTATAAATGTTTATTAAGATTTAAACTGTAAACTTTTTACATTGCAAAATTGTTTATTCAAATCTAATATATATTGACTATATTGAAGAAACTATTTCTTATAATAAGGGAACCCAGGGCATAACGAGCATAGTTATTTTAAACTATATTTAAATATATTAAAAGTAAACAAATTACATTAATTCTTTACTTAAATATTCCTTGGAATATCTATTTATAAAAAACAAGTTTTATTGTAAAAATATAGGTTATAAGAACAAAATTATTGCTTTATTGAAAACGTGAACTAATCTCATTATGCCCCGTTATGCGGGGTATAATGGGGCACCTCATAAAACTTGTTTATTTTTCAAAAATAATGTTAAAAATTTTATAAAAGTAACTTAGAACACCTAATATAAGTAGAAATATATTATTGGACTTCCAATTAATAATATATGTGTATATTTTATTAATAATTTTGATGATACATTATATTACTGATATTAAAAAATTAATAAAAATAAAAATTTTGTAACATCTATGATTATATATTATATAAAATTTAATGCAAAACATTATGTATATAAACATTTTTACTCGTGACTAAAGTATGCCACCAGCGTATAGTACCACGGCGCACTATTTTGCCCCGTGTTCTAGTACCCCATTATGCCCCAAAGTGTATAAATTTACTTTAGTAATATGGAACATTACAGGGATTAAATACATTTGCATAAATATTTTATTAAAGTGACAAGAAAAGTCATTTAATAACATAAATGTACTTGCGGTAATAAAAAATAGAATTTTATTACTGTTTACCGTACGCAAATATACTCAGAAATTCTAACACAGTTGCGGAGAGCACAACAAATACATTAAATAATTTCTAACAATTATAAGCTAAAAATAATATTAAAACTGAAAACAGCATATGGTAAGATACATCTAATAGTAGTTATTGCATAACATTTCATTACATAGTAGCATCTTTGTGAAAACTTATCAACTATGCCCCATTATACCCTGTGACGTCATTATGCCCCGGGTTCCCCTAAATGAATCATTTTTTTAATAGAAAAATTATTTTCTTAAATTAATGGGAAAATTACTAATTTATAAAAAATAAAATTTATATTGCAATAAATATTTATTGTATTGCATAAAATAAATTTGATAATTAGTGAATAATTCATTAAAAAGAAGAATTGCGTTTTTTAAATTAGTAAATACAATTCCTTATTTTAAAAAAATGCGTTTGCAATACTGTAAAAACACATGATTTACTAAAGTTAAGGAACATTTTCTTTTAGTAAATTTTTTTCTCAGTGTAGTATTCTTAAAAAAGACTATATTTTGTTCATTAGAGGAAAAGTAAAAGACATAATAAAATCTTATAGATTTTGACCTGCTGAATACAATAGTGCTATTTTATTGAAAATGTGAAGAAAATCAACATTTCATAGGTAGAATTCTATTTTTTATTTCTAATAGAGCAAATGGGTACAATTTTGGATATTTCATTTTGAATTCATGTTAGTTATTAGATTTCCATTCAACAATATCAGAAATCTTTACATACTAAGTTTCACATGAAATATTTCACTTGTAAAAAAATCGATCTTTATTCCTATAAAGGAATCGTGCATAAAAAGGGTGAAAAATAGAACTCTAATCTGAGAAATGACTGTGCTCTCCACATTTTCAACGAAAATAGCACCATTGTGTTCAGCAGATCAAAATCCATAAGATTCACTACGTATTTTTCATGGACAAAATGCGGCCTTTTTTTAACCGTCGTTCTCTTTTTTTTTTTAAATAGAGTTGCTACTCAAGTTCTCCGAAATCGTGTTTTCGAAAATGCGTGACCACTAATATCTTGAAGATATATTTGAACCTATTAATTTATAATTTTACTCACATTTTTTAAGCAATAAAGCTAGTTGCTAGGTTAATTTGAGGTTAAGTTGAGGTTAAGTTGAAGGTTAATTTTCATGATGCTTAGTTTTTTGTTGCAACTAAGAAACAAAATTTATAGTGAAAAACTATTATGTTACTGCTACTATTTTATTCAAACATAATATTTTGTAAAACGGATATGTTAAGCTACATTAAACACTATTGCATTTCAACTTTATGAAGTTCGTAACACTTCTGATTTCCGATGGGACTAATTAGAACCAGTGGTCACCATAAACCCCGTTTTTAAAAGCATGATTTAAGAAACTTTGAATAGCGATGCTATATTATATTATTTTTTTAATAAAATTTAAATATCTAATAAAGAAACGTATGATTTTTACAGTGGAATAAACATGATGCCTTTATTTGTCCTTTTCCACAAAAGATTCACAAGTTAGGTATCGTTTTGACCTATCAAGGTGTATATACTTAAAGAAAATACGTTTTTAGAAATCGGAAGGAGTACGATTTAGGATACCAGTTGCTTAAAAACCATATCTTTTGCATAAAAATACTTTTAATTAATTTCATTTATTCTTGAAGAAAGATTAAACACATAATTGATAATAGTATTTTAAATATCAGGCTACAACTTTCAAAATTAACTTACGTGTAAATTAGTGGAATAAGGTCGCCGACCTAAAAATGAAACTTCGGCAACATAAATACATTGTAGAAAGTATAAATAATTGACAAGCCTGAACGGTTATAGATCTTATTGTTAGTGCTAAAATAACGTTTCTTGTGTGATTGATATACAATTTCTAATTTTCTCGAACTATGTGCTGTTAATTTCGGTTTCAAATACAGGTTCTCAAATTAAAGCAGAACTGTAATATCATGAAGTTAAAATAAATATCAATTTAATATTACCGATGCCAACAGGTATTCATACAAACCCCTGAAAATCCTGAAAACTGTAAAGAATATTTTGCGAAGAATATTATCTCGGCCAAGCTTTGAACTTGGATTCCACTGCATTTCGTGTGAATGCCTTAGTCAGTTCAACCACCGAGGCACTTGGTAATATTCGTCGCAAAAACCAGGATTTTTTAAATTTAAAACACGCGCCTTGCGTTTTTGCATTACTGGTTGTTTATATATATTTACACAGTAAAAATAAAATGCTGATTTTAACATTTTTTGCATGTCCCAGAAAGTCCATTCTAAATTTTAAGTTAAAATAACTCTTATTCATTATGTTACTTGTTGACAAATTAAAAATGTTAAGCAATTAGCACAATATTTTACATTTATTTATGTTATTATGACTTGAAATGTGATGTATATATAAATTATGTTAAATATAAATTATTTAAAAACTACATGGAAAAAAAGTTAAAAAACTCAAAGGAAATGTAAATCATAAAAATGGAATATTATTTTGGGTACTCTTAACATTCTAAAAGACGTTGAAGTATCTTTGAATTATTTTCAAATAATCATGTTAAAAGTACTCAAAATAATATTCCATTTCTAAGATACATACACAAAGTGTTAATTTATAAAGTTAAGATAAATATAACACATGAAAGTGTTATAGAAATAATAACATATCAGTGGTATGTTAATTTTACATTGAAGTAGTAATTAAAATGTGGTAACACGAGAAAAATTCAACATATGGACTCACAATTTTTTACTATGTATATATTCACCATTGTTTAAATTACAAAGAGGAAAATCGTAAGATTATTATTTTTGCATTTAAAGTATTTGTTTTTAGCTGATTTTATAAAATAAAGTCACGGATATATGAATTACAGATTTTTATTTTTTTAATTATCTAAGCAGGCCATACTTTTATCGGCATTAGTAAAATGTAGTGTTTAGTATCTGAGAAATACAGAAATACCGTTTTAAGAGACCTGTATAAGTATTGACGACTTTCCTGTACCAAATGAGAAATAAAACAAATTATTATAAGTAGTGTATACCTTGGCATACGAGTATATAATCTCATATATAATTATATTTAATTGTATTAGAAATATTTACATTTTTTACTTGTTTCTTTATAGAGAATTAATAAGAACCGCTTAATTTTTTTCGTCTCATTAACGCTGCATGTGCTATGTGAAAGATTAATAGTTTTCGAACAGAGCGTAACCATATGGCCAGTATGGCTTCTGCAATTAGTACAAACGAGCTTTCTCTGTAACTGATATCATTATCGAGAAGCTATATTAATTAGACCTGATTTTGTGATAATCAATGGTGTTATGGTACGCTAGAAAATCAAATTTTCATTTAAAACGTGAGTAATATGAGTGTGACACTATAATTAATGAAAATAAATTAAAGTCTATTAACTAGTAGTATTTAATGTGATATCGTAACTTTGCAGAGAGTAGAGATAAATGGTAAATTAAATACACTGCTAATAAAAATGTTTTACCTTTAGTGTAAATTAATAATCATTTATTTGAATATTAGATTCTATTATAATTTGACTTTTTGCTTTTCTACGTGAAAATATTACAAAAATGCCGGTGATCTTCAATATTATATCGTTCGAATAGTTGGGGTGGTATTAGTAGCCAAGCGCTCAGCGATATCGATGTAAAAGTCGACAGAGAATCACAATTGGGTCAATAGTGATGTAGGAACAAATTTAACATCGATGTTAGAACGAATGTTATTCTCGACACTTTGCGGTTGATGTCAGCCCGACATTGTCGTACATATCGTTTAATATTTTTCGAAAGTTACGCCGCGTAATTAACGAAAATATAAGTCTGTCAACGATATCAAAATTCCGTAAACTTCTTTGAATAAAGTCTAGGCGATGGATTGTTTCGCCGCGCGCCATTGCACGTTCCTTTCCTAGTTGATCCCGAGACAAAGCAGCGTTACGCTTATTTGCACCTTAATTAGGTATGCAGGACCAACCGACGAGCTACAGCGACGTCTTTGCAATTGTACAAAGTAAAAGCATTAGTGTCATCTAATTTCGGCGCGACGAGATAACAGCGGGGATAAACAAGATTTCGTCGGTCCCAGGAAATTTTCAGCTTCACTGCTTCTATTCATAAATCTTAATAGCAAAATGACAATTTTGTGTAGGTTCGATGATAAATTGCCTAAATCTTTGTAGACGGGAAAGACGCATTCAACGAATTATATCTCTGCAGTTTGCAGAGATATAGTTTACGGACAATTAAACACATATTATTTTTTTTTTAACGAGATGATGTACATACACTAAAAAAAAAGACTGGTAATAACTACCAAATGTATAGTAAAATAGTATCAATTAAATATTTCGCTAATATAACCAAAAATAATTTTGCTTTTCTAAATATTCAGTAACTTACATCAGATTTGATAATACTTACTAAACATTTAGAAACACAAAATTATTTTTGGTTATATTGACAAAATATTTAATTGATATTATTTCACTATACATTTGGTAGTTATAAGTAGATTTTTTTTTCAGTGTATATAGGGTAAGGTTGTTGATATCGCGCCGACTCTTGAATTGCACCACCTCGCGTATAAATTGAACCAGGGTACTTTTGCACTTTTTGTCGGATTATTTGGAAACTACATAACACTATCATCATTCTTGATTGAACTCAATATGTTAAAAACAATAGAAATTTTGTTATTAATGTTTATAGAAAAATCATAACTTTATTGCTATTTTTTAACACACTTCATAGTTTAATTGCAAGAAAGATAGAATAAATAATCTAAATTTTGATAATTTGTAATGATCACAATATCATTGAAATTAGATTAACTATGTCTTAGTCTTCTAAGTTGCACTATTGCTTTGATCGTGGTTATATATATGTAAAATTAAATATAATAAGCATACAAGCATGCATTGTAACAATATCGCTATAATGTAACAATGTTATTGCAATATTATTGAAAAATTATCGAAATAATGACATTGACGGAAATTATATTTAGTTTACAGTATTTATCTTCAATATTAATAAAATTAAGCTTATCTAGAGCATTTTTACTCGAGAAGAAAGAATCTAGCACTATTGCTTTACCCGAGGAAGAGTAATATTAACATGCCGTGCGATTTAAGAGACCGATTGCGCAAATCGCACAATTTAAAGGCATCTTGAAAATTGGCATTTAAAAATTTATGTTAATACATCAAATTCTGAAAAAAATAAATTTGCAAGGAGAAATGTTGTACTTTATTATGACGTAAGAAAATTAAAAATATTTTTCATAATTTCTTAGTTACAAGCCTTTATGTCAAAAGTGGTGCAACTTTGGCAGCCTTACCCTATAAGATTTTTGTAAAAATTGTAGTTTTCTGTTTTTGTATTCTTTTATATTGTTCTGTCATATTGTCTCTTACGAAGGAAAGTCTTCAATTCGGAAATTTAAAAATTATGAAACTTTGGAAATATAGGGAAGATATCGTAATGTGTAATAAACTGTATTCTTTTTGCTGTTTTGAAAAGAGTACAATTAATCCTTAAAAATAGACCCACTTTTTATTTTATCATTTATAACAAAAGAATAAAGTTTTATAGGAATTTTATCTCTTTTAATGAGATTTATTGATTGAAAAACTAAAAAAAGGTAATTGTTTAATAATAAAACAAGAAGAATGAATTTAATTAGAGGAGTTGATTTTATCTTTTCAGGATAAATTTTGCAAAAAAAGTTTATTATATATCTTCTATATTGCCAGAGTTTCATAATTTTTTGAATTTCTGAGTTGGGAACTTTTCCTTGTCAGTTATATTTAATTAATGTTTTAATGGCATGCATTGTTTAAAGTTTCTCACGAATAATAATTTTAATGAGCACGCATTATGTATATTATTCCCGCAGAGCATTAAAAATACGTATTATTTTCTAAAATAAAAGAATGAATAAATAAAATAATATGCATCATCAGCAACATTAAGGTATCACATTAATTATCTTGCATAATATATTTTAATATATGACATAGTGTCTACTGGCTAACTTTTTAACTGCTTTTCCAAATGTAGCTTGTTCCGTCGCAATATTCTCTCTCTCTCTCTCTCTCTCTTTCTCTCTGTGTATGCAAATTGAAAGGTATAATAATATTATTCAAGTTGTACTTAATATTAAATACATTTATTCGCAATATTTCGCACGCATAATATTTTATATTGTACAATTCATGTGTGCGAGATGCAACTTTGTGTCTAAATTGAGTCGCTTATTTGGAAAGTTGTGTAAGTTGTGTCCAGTTTTGAAACATCATGAATTTCAACGAGATGCGAATATAAACCGATACGCAATGTGCCGATCATAGACGGATTTTCGGAGCTGTGGTTGCACCATTTTCAAAATGGATTTGTACGCGGGATACAGATACGCTGATATATTTAAGACATAACAAAATGGTAAACACAATAAAATAAAAGCATTTAGAAAAACTTAACGTAGCCCGCTCACCGCCTTTGCCGCATAAAATTCTGCGGTGTAATCTCGCTTTAGAGAAACGCAATTCGCGGCGAAGAGAATTAATGCAGCGATTACAAGTTTAAAGCGCTGTTTAATTAATCCGATGTTTTCACAATTGCATTCGCGGTTTCTTATGGGCGGTGCCGCGACTTTACGTACATATCTACGAGGCAACCGCGCGAGAACTCCACTCTGCCTGTTCGCTGTTAACGTTGTTATCAAGTTTGTTTTCTTTGTTTACATGATAACTTTGCTCTCGCGTGTATCAACGGCAAAGTTTTTCACACAGCGACGCTGCGGATTTACGGTACCACGGCCGTGCGCGGTATCCAGAAAGTGGGAAAAATCCTTGTGCGCGGAAAATGCGCGAATAATTGGGAGGTCTGTTAAAATATCAAAAGCACAGTTGTCATTCCAGCGGATGGATGTCAGTGTAGCTTGTCATAACTTAATACAACTGGCATTTGCCCGCCGCAATGTTGCGCTGATTTAACATGCGACGCAAACATGGAGCAATACAATCAAATAGAGTTTAATGAACCGTTTAATGAACCTATTGCTTGTTCAACTTCATTCACCACTACACTTGCGCGCGTCAAAGTTGGATAACATGACGTAAAGTATTAATTACACTGGGCGACGTGGTTTTGTTGTTTGAACAAAATTTATCATTTTCCATGTATTGTTCGCTGAACATAAATCTGGTAAGCAAATTGTTCTATCGCGTCGGATTTTTGAGAAAAGTGAGGTTGAAATGGTGCGATAAAAATGATTATTTTTGATACTTTTAACATTACTTTTCTCAAAAATCTCACGCGATAGAGCTACACAAGTGATAAAACTACACAAGGATTAAGTAAAAGAAAAACGTATGGCGTTAAAAAAAAATCTATTTTAAAGGTAACAGTTGACATTTTAAGATGGGCGTAAGCGGAAGAAGAAAAAAAAATTTACTTTGCTAGCAAAAAAATTACGAATATGTTAAAAAATGTTGTTTTTGACATTTTTAAATTTACTTTTCTAAAAACATCTGACGTGATGGAGCAATTTGCTTACCGGATTCGTGCTCAGCGCGCAAAAATACATACGAAATGATGAATTTTATTCAAACAACAGAAGCAAAGTCTAAAAACGGCGCCTGTGTTATCAATTATGTGTAAAATAGTCGGCAATTAATTGACTCATAAAAGTGATGATAAAATTGTGCAATAGAAAGTTAACGATTTAAAAATGTCTGTTCAATAAAAAACAATTAAAGAGTTTTTTTACAAAAGTCAATTTAGTTTATTAAAAAAAATCTGGGCTATGGGCCAAATCATTCGCTCTTAATAGTGTCACATTGTGAACAATTTTGTGCAAAAATCGGGCAAAAATTAAACAGAAAACGGGAAATATAAGTCCAAATAGGTCATACAAATATAATGAATAATAATTGAAGAAATATAAAATTATGCAGTAACTAAAAATGTCCAGATGTTCCTTATTCTTTTTTTTTTTAATGGATTCTCAATATTAGTCAAAGCCAATTTTGTTCTTATATATTTATTATATCTTCTACTCAAAAAGTATTCGGAATTAGTTAAACAAAATTTTACTTAAAGCGATTAAATCGAAAACGAAGGAAAATCGTCAAACAACGGTCAAATAGTCAATAAGAATACTACTTTAAGCGTTAAGCAGCGTTTATATGAGCAATCCGCAAAAAAGGCTCAATTTCTAGATAGAGAATTTATGGATTTTGCACCACGATGATGCATTTAATAAACTTACACATTGATGCTGGTACGCAACTTTTAAGTCGCAAAAAGATTCAACTCAAATATCATTACTCAAGTACAATATTCGCTAGAGTTTGGGCTCTTTGTGACTTTTTCCTGTTGCCAAAACTCAAATTATCACTTCATGGAAAGTGTTTAGAGCCGTCAGCGGCAGTAAAAGAAAATCACCTTATCAAAGATTGACTAATGTAAGCAACTGCTGTAAACTAATTAATACACTATAATACATCGAAACTCAGCATGAAAGTCGCGTAGTTAAATGGTCGCCAACTTAATGGCAAAAAGGAAATATCAATTTCGGCTCAATTTACTTCGTATAAATAGACAATTTCAGGTATATTTTGTGTAAAAGATATATCTAGAAAAATATTATTATATTTATGTAAAGAGAAATATAAAGTGATCTTTTTGTTAAGAGCAATTTGTAAAATTTTGTTAATAAAAAGTGAAAAAGTTATTACTTTGTAGATTAAATAATATTTCTTTTTCACCTTACCATTGTACCTTTATATTTAATATTATAAGAAAAACAAATGTAAAATATTATATAAATAAATAGTTAACACGGCAACTCTGGTATATACGCCGTACCTATACAATGACTTTATTTATCAAGTATTATTTATTGTGATTAAAGATAATGAATTATATCAATAAAAACTTTATACTCTTATTAAAAAATTAGAAATTTGAAATATTTCTTTGCTTATATTTGATAAAGAAATTTTAATAAATTCGTGCATTTTTGCCATATATCCCGCAGGAGTGAAATATAAGGCTACTTGTATGTTGAATATGCGGCGCGTAGATAATTTTCAAATATTTATAAATGTGATGCAATGGACATAATAACTTACAAAATGTGTTTACAAATTTGATTAGAGAATAAAAGCGATAAATATACTGGGTTTTCAACTGTTTTTATAAATTAATAATTCGTTAACTAATGCGAAAATTGTATAATAGTACGAAACTTTTCTACTCAGTTTAGTCTGTTCTACATCTAGTGTTTTGTCAATAATTATCAGACACCATGCATATATGAAATAATAATAATGCAATATTGAAGAGATTAACATGTGAAAATAGCAACAGAGTGTAGATACATGCCTTTTGTGTTCTCTACGCAGGCGCAAATGCTGCTTCTCGATTACGAAGCATCTGTTTTACGGCATAAATCCGCACGGTAAAAATATCGCAAACAGGTAGGATAAAGAGGATATCAAGCTAAACAAAGAATATAAGCGCTAAGCACTTATATTTTGATATATTCCATCCTATACTGTCCCTCTTGCGCCTCGCGAAATAACTATTAAGCCTTTTACACTCTCTACAGTAATCATTTTAATCAGATCGTTATGCATGATTGCTCTATTCACTAGATTGAGAAATCAATTTCACCGCCGATGGTTTCGTTGATATTAACAATAAATTGAAATCATAATACAAAACTAACAAAACATAAAGGCACATAAAAAATGGTTGCTAAAAAATGGTTCCTTTTGCTTTTCTATTTTTTTTTTTTACTTCTATGTTGTAAATTCCCGAGTGGCGTGAATACTAAAGTCCTCCCAAAATTCTTGCAAAAACCGAATAAATCTAGACTTTTATAATTTTTGTCATTTAAATGGATTCTTAAAATATGAATTCAAGCTGCAACTTCGTTCTTATACTTTTCGTATTCTTCTTGTTTCCTATTATTTTTGTTTTCAGATATTTCCAGCGTAACATTATCATATTTATACAATGAACGATTTGAACATAAGAAATTCTTTGTTTTCTGCAAATTTTTGAATAAATTTTTTGAATTTGTTTAGTTTTGCGAAAACTCTTCAATTATTTTATTTTACAATTACAAACAGATTATCCTTTTTGCACACAAATTATATATTATATAAAAAAGAGCATTTCCAAATATAATCATAATTTTAAACGTTAACACATGAAATTTACTTTATGACAATCTATTTGTAGTTCTACGGATATAATAAATCCTCGATTTTCTTGAAGGATGCCTTAAAAAATGGTGCCGCATGGAAGAATGCAATCCACTTTCGTGTAAGACGTTTGACCATTTCCAGAATTTCAAGAATTTAATTAATTAATTTGCAGTGTCCTCGCGGTTGGATCTTATTAGAAATAGTTCCTTTTGCTTCCAAGGGGAAGATGTAGTTACAGCTAGGCGTAAATTGCCGCGTGACCGAAATTCCGAACTGCAGTACTGCATTAACGCAACGATAAATTTAAAGCGCCATTTAATTAATTCAATATTTCTGGCATTTTTATATCTATGTATTCGCGGCGTTATATGTACATAAGTGACGATGCCGTTACACGAATAATGTGTGAAGAATGGCTCGTAAATATTTTACTGCCCTTCTAATTCGGAAAGACATTGGATTGATGTTCTTTGGCGCTCACGTACTCTAAGAAGATATCCAAGAAAAATATATTGGAGTGTTTCATAAGTAAAGACAAATAAGAATTGTGTTTACGTACTATTAGAATGTCTCTGACGTAAGAAGCAAATCCGAGGTGCATTTATCACAAAAATGGAATTAAATATATTGTTTACTGTGTTTTTAACACATATTTATTATTATACACTATTTATTAAAAGAATGTGTAATTTAATCTGAAGAACTAAACATTGTTATTTTTTGACAACTTCGATGGATACTCTTTTTAATACGACTTTATTTCAAAGAAAAGAAAAGATTTCAAATAACAAGATAAAAAATATTCTTGACGTATTTATTCTTATCGTAGTTTTGTGCAAATAAAAATAAATTATTAAGATGATGTCTATAATTCTTGTTCTCCTCCATCGAATTAAATAACATCGATTTGTTATTTTGAAATAAGAGTGATACGTATAAACTTACACATTCTTACATTTAGAATAAAAATTTGCTCGCTGTTATAATGCACAATGATTAAACGCTACGCACTTCGTGATATCATCGATTGGAGACCGTGCGAACAAACTGTCGTAAGAAAGATTCGAAGACATGCGATGATTTATAATCAACGTATCCGCGGAAGCGGCTTTTGCTTACCCTCCAGCGAAAATCCTTATGGACCTTCTGACTATGGGTCGAGGTATTTTTGGTATTTACGAAGCGAGCAGCTCTCTTGTGGATCTTTGTGATATTTTTTATTAAAAAAATTCTTCAAATTTTCCTTAGATCAGTGTATTGTCAAATTAAGAATATAATATAAGGTACACACATTTTCATTTGTTCTTAGCACAAATTTCCAGTATCTAATTTAAATCTGTCTAAGCAAATCAATGGGACAGCACCAAGATTATTTTATTCTAGATATAAGAATTTTTCCACTTGAGAATAAAAAATATTCTAATTCTATATAATAATTATGATTGTCCTTATATCAATCTAATTTCATGATATATAGAAGAGTAATAGAACTGAATCCAGAAATGTTTTCTATGGATGTACAAATGGAAGTCTTCTGATCATGTTGTGAATGACCACTAGCTGTACTTACAATCAGTAGAAAAACTCAAGATATCACCGGCCACTGAGTGGCTGCGGTCAATCGCTCCCGACGTTACTTTTGAAGATAGAAACATACTATTATCACATTCATGTTATACGTTCATGTTTTTTTCATATACAATCGAACAAACGTGATAGATTGTATTCTGGAATTAATATGTATATTAAATAATTATAAACTAAATAATTATAACATGTTTAAATTTTAAATTTTGTGTAGATTTGGGTTATATAAAAAATATAAAAGAGTTGTACACATGGGTATCAATTACAAGAATGTGATATTAACGTATACTACTATTAATGATAATTTTAGAGACATTTATCTTATCAGGAAACATTTTTTAAATATTTAAAAGACATTATAATGAAATATATATATATATATATAAAACATTTAAAAAACATTGTCTACTCATAGGGTAATAATAAATCAAATCATATTCTATTTTTATTTATTCATAATCTGTCATCAAGAACATGATCTGTTATTTGTCATCGTGAACTGTATTATTCTTAATCATGAATGTATAATTTTTGAAATTCTTATTATTTATATTTAGTTATATGTAAACACGAAATTAAATAAATGGCGCGCGCTTAGCGCGCGCTTGTGTTGTTCTAGTTAATATAAAAAAGTAGATTGACTAAAATGTAGTAGGATAGATGGAGAAGTATTATATATACGAACGTAATGAAATGTTAAAGGTAACAATATGCAAAGTTAACAGTGGGTTTTGATTCTTAATTGCTTGGCTTAAAACTAATAATCATTAATAAATACTTATTTTACTTATTTTACTTAATTTAAAGAAATGATAAAACATTTAATAAATAATAAATAATAATGGAAGAACGTCAAAATAAAAATGACTTTAAAAAATTAAAAACAAATACAAATTCAAGGCTTTTATGAATAATAATTCAAATAAAACAAGATGAGCTAAGGAACCATGCTGGGTGTTGTGCGCCAAAAACAAACAAATGCTAAATAAATGTAAACGTTTCAACTTTTAATCAACGGTCTTCCTCAGTACAAGAACTTAGATTCAATGAAAATGCGACATCTCTGCTTACAAAAATCGTGATATGTCGGAAACGCCGTAGTCTAAATGATAATCTCGAGGACCGTGAATAGATATCGTTTTCGGAACATGATCTATGACTTCCGAAAACTACATCTTGCAAAAGGTTACTAAGAATGTTACAACACAAGTGAAAATAACTTTAATTTATATTTATAATACTAAAAGATGTGGACTCTTGAAATTCCAAAATAAAGCAAAAAACAGAGGTAAATAAAAATCAGACGTGAGCGGCAATGCGCAAATTATTTTTAGTTAATCACAAGGATGGGAAGTGACGAACAGTACAGTTACAATAAGTAACGCCGTTACTCGATACTTTTTTATAATTTGGTAATAGCGTAACAATTTTCCATAGTAGTAATGGTAAGGCTAGGATTGGAATAATCACTTTTGATAGTTATTGTAATTTGTTATCATTATGCATTATTTATTGAAAAATACTAACTTGTAATTTTACTCGTTACGTAACGAGTCAAAGTAACACGTTACTTTTTGCGTTAACTTTTCTTCGTTACGTAACGAGTCAACCAACGAGTTACTTTTTTCTATAAATATTGCATAATGACAACATTTGGTATGTGAAAAACGATTATTTTCCAATTCCTTTTATTACTATAATAAAAGATTGTAACGTAATTACCAAACCGTTATTATAAAAAAATAACAGAAACAATAAAGTAACTAAGAAGTAACGACTTCTCATGTTAATCATTAAATACATATCAATATTGAACGAGTAACAAATAACGACTAACAAACATACATTCCGGTTCCGCTTTGAGCCATTCTCAGTGACTTTATGTAATTGCATCGGAGAAAACGAAAGAGAAAAAGAGAAAAAGACAACATTATATAATATCCCGATATCATATCGGCGATGTGAAACGTAATTCACGTTATTCGTTCAGCCGATAAGTGTAAGTTCATGTCCAAACTGTCCAATGTGTGAAATTAGATATCGGTCGTTTTTATTTTTGCAATTTACACATTTTTATTTATATAATAATCTGGTAATTTATTTATTATTAGATGATAAATTCTAGTGATTATTTAAAATTATTTGTTTAGTAGCCCATTGTTGCGTAATGGTGCTATATACAATAACTGTTATTTGTTACAAGATATTTTTACCTTTGCACTTTTCGAAACTTTTTAAAGTAGAGGAGAAGGGGGGGGGGACAAATAATGTCAATTTAAATTTCTCCTTCTTCCCGCGCTTATTCACCACTTACCATCAATTAAAAGATAATTATTGTTATTTAATAACCCTTCTTCTGACATTTAAATTTTTTACTAAAATAAAAAAAAAATATATATATATATTTAGGCATAAAACAAATTTTTATTGATATCTGAATGCATTCACAAATGTTACATGTGCGTACTAATACTATGTATCAATAGATAAAATTATTGCGTATGGCAAAGAAATAAGGTTCAATCAAAACGTCGAAAGGAAGACCGAACAGGGATTAGGAATTATGAACTTTTGTAATTATCACCACTTGCCTAGAGTATTATTGTTTGTTTCTAGTGTGGAGCAAATAGTGACAAATATAGACTTGAGTTTTTTTTTAAATCTAGCCTTTATATAACCTCCAATTATATTTTTCGTATATTTGAAGGTAAAAAGTAGTACTTTTTTTTTTTAGTAAAAAATCATATCTTGTAAACCTAAAATTAGCTTGCAAGGGATAGAGAAAAAAATCCATCATTATTTGACATCCTCGCCTTTATATTATAGAATTTAATAATAAATAATTTAAAAGTATTGAGCTGAGGGAATTAAATTAAATGTATGAAGTAATGCCAAAGAACTTAATAATTATCACTATAATTGTTAATAACTTGTATTAAAAAAATGATCCGAGCTATAGGACCAAACGAATACATTATTAAATTATTGAATAATAATGTTATAGATTACACACAAACAACAAAATTTTTTATTTGTGTGTGTGTGTGTGTGTGTGTGTGTGTGTGTATTATATCTTAAATATATCCATAAGACAGCTGTAATTATATATTTATATAAATAAAACATTTTTTCTCAGGGGTAGTGTCGGTTCTTCATTGGCATACATTTAATTATCGAATTAAATCACATACTTCTTCATTCTTTTTAAACTTGAATAAATTAGCACATATACATATATTTAAGTGTTTTTTTTGTTATTTAACATTTTACTTAGTTTTACACATTTTGAATAATGTAAAATTAAACAATAGCTTTTGATCTTGATAATGCAACCTCTTAAGTGTGCTGACGTCTCAGCACGCTTGACGCAGCTTCTTTTTTAAAGCTTTCGTGTCAAAGTAAAGGAAAATCACTAATACACGAGCATATTACTTCATTTTTGAATAATACATCTTAAAACATTTTATGTATTGAATATTTCAACTGAGTCTACAATTGATTGACTTATCAGCTTTACATCAATATTATTTATTTACTGGAAAAAAATCTTGCCGTATTATAGAAATCTGATAGATTCAACCAATACGTTCAAAAACGGACAAATCAGAAATCTTGCAGGAACTACTAGATTATAGTAAAATTTATCAAACGTTCTGATTATAATAACCAGAATCCTATTATAAAAACCAGAAATTCTGTTTGGTTTCACCAGAAACACTCAATCATACAAATTTTGTTAATATAATCAGATCATTTTTTTCAGTATTGTAATAAAATTTGAAGTAAAATTAAAAAAAAAAATCAAAATATATTAATATTATAAAAGTAATAATTTAATTTTTATAATAATTTTTATAATTGCGAAGATGTACCTAATACAATAAGTATAAAATCTACAATAAATCTAAAACAAATCTTTTATAAAAATACGAAAGTTCAATATAAAAATGCATGTGATTACATTATCAGTTTCATAAATTGATAAAAAATTAATATCATCGATATCTGATTTTTAAAGTATAGTCAGAACATAAAACAAGATGTAATCTATTAAACTTTTATCTGTATTATCTTTTTCTCATTTATTACACACTTTTATCGCTCAGTGTTGCTTGTATTAAGTGAAAATATGAAATATTGATGAGGTACAATTTTAGCGACCGGTACATATTCAGCATGAAAAATAACGAATTACGCGTAACACGATATTACCATTACTGTTTTTTTTTATATGAAAATTATTTGGAAACGACGTTATATAATTTTTTATAGCGGCAATGATAAGTGACTTTTGACAAATAACTCATTATTCAAATAATACATTATTTATCAAACAAAATAATTTGTTAGTTAACTTGCTACGCCACGAGTAAAAGTAACATGTTATTGTTCTAATAAGTTACTTTTGTTTTTTTTTTTCAGTGAGTAACGGCAACAAATTATTTGTTAAAAGTGATTATTCTAATCCTGGTCTTACCCTTACCATTATAAAAAATTGAAACGTCATTATTGAATCGTTATTAAAAAATATGAAAAACAACATTAATATAAAGTGATCCGTTAGTTATAACACGCGTTGTTTTCAATTCCTGACATTCGTAACTCTCATCTAGATGAACGCGTAATATGTAATTTACACATCAAACAACGATAGTATGCAACGTATCGGCACAGAAGTTTAAAAATCGGGTATAAATTGCAGAGACACGTATTGCTCCGAAAACTGATTGAAATCGTTCACGCGGCATCTCGTTTGTCAGTTATGCGGCCGTTCGCGATCGTTCTCGCTATTCCTCGGGCGATGTTCCGGAAGTTATTACGGAATTATTACGCCCTTCCCACGAGCGCTCGAGAATAATTGGCGCGTTATAGGACAGAGGAGAGCAGGCGCGCGTGAGTCAAACGGACGCAGGTGGAAATCGATAGGGGCGGCCTCGTCGAACGACTCGCTCGGCTTGTTATATCTCTACCCGGCCGTTGTTGTTCGATGCTACACGCGCGTATCGTTTCGCGAACATATAAGATTTCATAGCCGCAAACTAGAACGAACGAGATGGCGGGTGCAACGCACCGGGGTAGGTACATCAAGAGCCACAAAGGGAATCGAGAGATGAACCGTGATAATAAGGGTGCGCTTTTCCATTTCATCGAATTGATATTTCAGAGAAAATTAGATTCACGTGGTAAACTCGCCGGTGGTCACGCGGCGGTGGCATTTACTCTGCTACACGACTAACACGACATTGTGAGAGCCCCTCCGTGCATACGTTTACAGTCATGATAGACGTGAATTATGATGCGGCGCGTGGATAACAATGAAGATAATAAATGATCTATCGCACTCGGGATAGGATATTCCTGATATAACTAAAACTTTCTTCTTTCAACCGAATAATGACGTTGCTATACAGTATACAGGATCGGTCAAATTTTTCACTTTTTGAGTGAATCAAATTGTTTTGAAAAAGATATTTCACTCAAATAACGAGATTTTGTTATATTTGAATGTCAAATCACGATTTGTCATTAAACCTAACTGATAGAATTTCTATAATGAGACGAACAATTAACGCATTATATGTAAACTTGAAAGAAATATTTAATCGCTTTGGACAAGAGTTCTTTAACAAAGTGATTTATGGAAAATCTTGTCTCCTAAGGATTTTTGAATTGTTGAATTTGATTTTAGCTTTAGAAATCCAAGATTCAAAATGGTAGACTAAATTAACCCTTAAACACACCGATCCTGTAAAATACGGAAACACATTTTCGGGACTGGGAGACTTTTTTAACTTTGAGAAGCTATAACTTTGATTACAATCAATATTTTTCTACAATTTTTTTTTAAATGAAAGTTCAGAATCTTGGGAGTGTGATTGCATAATCGACATTGCCGAAAAATAATTTATTGGAATGTTATATAGGAAAAACCATTAACTAAAAATGAGAAATTGGTTAAAAATCCACTTTTCCTTTAAAAAATCATATCTTCGCAACAAAAAACTTTTAAGGACTTTCAAATACGGCGTTTTGAAGCTAAAGAGTCACATTTTCAAAATAAAATTTGGCAAATTTTTAAAAAGTATAATTATGTAACATAGAGAATATGAAGTATTTTTGAGTATCTAAAAATCTACTTTTTTTTTAAAATCATATCTTTGCAACAAAAAACTTTTAAAGACTTTACAATACGGCGTTTTAAAGCTAAAGATTCATACTTAAAAAAAAAATTATATCAATGTCATTTCTATTAAAAAATGCACTTATGTAACAAAACGAATATGAGGTATTTTTGATGAAATCGTGTCTAAAATTGAAAATTGATGTGTTTCATGATATATTTCGGAAAAACTCCCTTTTCTACAGCATTTTATAGTATTCCAACTTTAGACAGAGTATATGCGAGTAACATCCGCGACCTGTTCGAACGTATTTTGTCCAGCTTTTTTATGTAAAATACTCACAAAAAAAGTTTCACTTACACACTATATGGGTCGCATTGACCCTAACAAAACTTTGCTGCTGTGCCGTTCAAATTTTAGTTGACCAAAAAAGTTGATAAACCATATCAATCGAAAGAGGAGATTTCCAACTTTTTTTACATCTTGGTCCGAACCTCCTATCTTATTCCGTCTTCACACAGGAAGCGTTTGAAACTTCATATGAGGTCTCTCAGACCCACTTACGTGTTTAAGAGTTAAAAATAAATAATCTGATTATCGTAAAACTTGGTTTTAGAGAGATACATTTTTAAGGAAACGTCAAGTAAATCTCAAAATAATATCAAATCTATATAAATCTAGGTACAAATTAATGCCGTGAGAGCCAACACAAGATGTTCGTGTGTAAGAATCAATATAATTAACGATTACTATATAAATCTGTTACTTGGATGACCAAAAAGGGAAATTCATCATTCATAAGCCTAACCATTTTTATTATAGTGTTTTCGAAACGTTTTGATTTCAGCTACAAGAATATGTAATAATAAGTAAGAGTTTCCGTTAAAAATTTTAAAATGACTACTCTGACCTCGGTAATGTCATCCAAGGTCAAATTGATAAAATCATCAAATAGACATTTTTAAGCCTTACAACTTTTGTCTGAAACATTTTTTCGTATCTTGCGCATTTCTCGAGATATATGTGTATCGGCCCAAGATGATTAAAATACCAGCACGTATTTAATATTTGCTCTAGCTTATATTGTAAAGGTTGAACTTTTGAATGATGAATTTCTCTTTTTGGTCACCCTAGTAACAGATCTACATAGATTTGCCATTATTTTGAGATTTACAGTTGGCATTGTTCCCTTGTCAGAAGGAAAAAAATTGTATTGGCTGCTATAAATTTGAGATCAAATAGAACTACAACTATGTATTATAAAGTTGTATTGTAGTAAAAAATGCAATAAACTATATGAAGTAACAAATATAGTGACATTAACCATTTGTAGTAAAATTGTTGGATAAACTATAGAAAAACAATACAAATGTAGGTGACTTGGAGGAATAATTGAACCGATTAAGATTCGAACTTGGGTTCTTATTCACATAGCACTTAGGGCACCACTGCTATCATAATTATTCTGGTCATACACTTAATCGGCAGTATGTAAATTGGAAGTACCTAATTGTTATAACTTATTTGTAGTAAACTCGATATAACTATGTAATTATATTTAAGATGCAATTTTGTTATAAACTATCAGTTGCGCAAATATTGTTGCTGTAGGGATACAAACTATTTTATAGTTGCTGCAACTAAAACTTTAATTGCAACAAATATAAAACAGTTTATTAAACTATGTACATTAACTTCAAATATAAAACTTGTGCAGTTCTCACTTTTATAATTGCCACCACTAACAATAAGAATTTTTCTCTATAAAGGATTGCTGAATCTGAATGTAACCTGAAAAAATCAAAATTTGAAAACAATAATCCCCAATGAAAGGAAAATTGTATTATAGAATTCAGAATTTAAAAGTTAATGCGCTTATAGGCATCTATCCCACTAAATTTGCAAGAGCTTTAAATAAATCAAAACTGAAAATTTAGTATTACTTTGCAATATTAAAAATGATCTAAAACCGAGTTTAATGATAAATGAAGTATTTTTAAAAAGTTCTCTCCGTTATAATTATCATTTTTATCACTTTATATCTATCATTTTTAATTTTTATTTTGACGTTAGATTTGATTAAAGCATTATGCAGTGGCACAAAAAACTTTGGAATAAAATCAGCCGTTTCCTAATTTTTTTGATTGTTGAATACGCATTACGCTATGCAAATTGCTCTATTACGTAGTTTTTCAGAAATTTGCAATTAAATTTGCATAAAAAGGGTGATTTTTACGTATTTTGTCAGATTATAACTAAAAGATGTGACGTGCTAGAGAAATTTGACTGCAATTAAATAAAATAAATAAAATAAAGTATGTAATTAGGACTTTCAATCCTCAAAAGAAATTGATGTTGGCTATGGTTAGTAAGATATTGATGGTTATCGGAGTAAATCGCGGAAAGCTGCGAATTTGATCATTGATAATTTACCAACTACTAGCTTTCAATTACATACATTTCAACAATACGGTTTAAGTTTTATTCTTCATTTTGAATTTGTCAATTTTGACATTCGTATTGAGTATTATTAATTATGAAAAACTTTTACACATAAATTTTTGCAACAATCCGGAGATTTTTCAATTTTGACATTCACCATTTTGAATCCATCATTTTGAATTTGTCAATTTTGACAAATCGGATTTGTATTCAACAACCTAAGAACCTTTAAGTTGTTGAAATAAATGTAATTGAAAGCTAGTTGGTAAATTTTCAATGATCGAATTCGCAGCTTCTGCAATTTATTCCATATTTAACTACGAATAAATCTTATTAATCAGCCGATAAAAAAATTCCTTTCGAGGATTAGAAATCCTAACCACATTAATTTTGATTTTAATAAAACTCCTTCAGCACATATATATTGTATGACAATATAACAAAATACATAAAAATAAGCTTTTATTGCAACTTTAATTGCAAACTTGAAATTGTGAAGTGATGGAGAAATTTGGACAGCGATTTGTATTCAGCAATCAAAAAACTATAGGAAACGGCTGATTTTGTACCCGGGTTCGAAAAAAAGTCATTTTTTTGACACAGCGTTATCACATTACCTCTTTTATGTTTTTATAAAAGTTGAAAATATAGTTTATAAAATAAAAAAGGTGATCTAAAAAAAGATCGCCCACGCGTTTACAAAGGGTTAACATAA
This sequence comes from Solenopsis invicta, assembly GCF_016802725.1. Taxonomy (NCBI): domain Eukaryota; kingdom Metazoa; phylum Arthropoda; class Insecta; order Hymenoptera; family Formicidae; genus Solenopsis; species Solenopsis invicta. The sequence goes on along the minus strand of NC_052674.1, from coordinate 13,571,590 downwards.
TAAAATTAAAAATCTAAAAATTTCTTTGGTTTATTGTTCAACAATGTTGGACAAACGGTATAAGCAGAAAGATGTGTGTAACTATGTGTAATAAAACGAGTATGAACTGTGACATTGATAAGAGTGCGGAATATCGATACTTTCAGTGAAGACTTAAATCCTCGTTAACGCGGAACCCGGATACGTCGAATTCATCGTAAGTTGTAAGCTCACATAGCTCGATCGCACAAACTTGCTCCCTTGCGTCGTTTTTTTTTTTTTTTCACTATTCGAGTGAACGGAAGTAACGATGTTACTATTCCGAGTGCTGGTAGGTTGCGAAAATACAATCACAGCCGAGCGAACTAGGTCGCACCGCCAGCCTTTTTATCTGTAATTTACAGCAATATTTGGAATTCGTTCAAGAGAAATGAACGCCCAAGCATAAATCTAATTATAACGACGTCGGCTAGATTACGGAGCTCCGCAATCCGGAGGCGTCCCAATATGAAAATACACGAATGCACGGTTCCTCAGCGGTGTGTCGGTGATCTTAATGAAGTGCGATTGCGTGTATTCTCCAGCCGGATACAAAAGACGTCAAAAGATCGTAGGAATGACGATAAATCAAGCGGCGCCGGTAATTTATGAAATTCCGCGATTACAGCGGTGCCGACGCTGGATCAGAGAATAAATGAAAGGAGGTGGGATATTCTCGGTTGCATCCTCGATCGAAAGTGTTCTAATTGCTCATCAGAATTTTTTGTGCATTGATTGAATAATACTTCAAATATATGATCATTGTGAGATCAATTATTTATTTAAAATTTCAAGATTTTAGTATACGATACCAGTTAAACGTTATCATTTAAAATTGCAGGCTTCTTAGAATTATTCTTTTTTTTCTACGACAAAAAATTTGAGTTGTGGATACCCGAATTTTGGACCAGAAAGAACAAAACAACGAATAATTGTACCTAAAGTAGTAACTTATAACAGCTTGTAAGTTACTACTCTATTTTTTGCTACAGTTTTGTATAAATAACTTTTGAACGAGTGAATAGATTTAAGTAAACTTTTGCAAAAATATTTATTAGAATTTTATTAATATAAAAATTGTGACGTGATGAAGAAATTTGGACAGCGATTTGTATTCAACAATCAAAAAACTAAAAAAAAAAAATTGATTTAATTCGTAATGTCTTCTTATTAAATTTGTAAAAGTACTGCAAAATATGATTACATAAGAATGAAGAGCAAACGTAAAATTTGATAATTTTTAATTCTCGATTGTTCTCGTTCAACAAACGCTAATGCGTACCGCATTGCGCCTATATGTGTGTCACTGTATTCCTGCGGCGTTGCCACATAGTTTTCTCACAATCAAATCACATAGAGGTGACTACTGAGAGAAAGAAAGAAATTAATAAAAGAAATAGAAATAATAAACAATCAGTCCGTATTACATTAATACAATCAAAAGCGTAAAAGCAAAAGCGTTCATCGATCCATTACAGTAAATCAGTAAAGTTCAGGAGTTGCACGAGCTGCATTGCGAATCGCCATGTACATATTTGATTTCGACACGAACACCACACTCATTGTCAGATATATCAGAGAGTAACAATTTTAATGTTTTTTACAAAAATTGTACTAAACGAAATTAAGAAATTAACTGTGAAATATAATCTGGAAAACTCTAAGTGAAAAATTTCAGAGTTAATTAATCTACATCTATGTAATTAAAAAAGTCAAATGTGAACTGAGCGTTCACCTCATGCGAGAGCATTGGAGGGTTAAATCAATAAAAGAATTGTAATTTTATATAGATACTTAAACGTAGTAATAGAACAATCTACAAAATTTTTATATTTTTGGTAATACTTTCAGATTTGACACATGCAGCCTTAATACATTTTTTTATTATTGAAATATAATTGTAAATGGCCTTTAAGAGCTACATTAATTAGTTTTTGTTTTAGATATAAATATTATTTAATTCCCATGTACGTGCATATATGCATCTTAGTATATTTGAGAAAGTTTCATATATACATATTTATCATAAATATATTTTCTGTTGTTTATCATGCATGTAAAAATAGTTTTTTACTATTACAGAATAATTTTTTTTTTAAATTATATTTGAGTTTTTAAAAAGTTTTGTTTGTTAAAATATACGTATAATTTTTAAAATATTCATTTTATTAAAAGTAAGGAATAAAATTATAAGTAATAATTAATAATTTCAAAAAAGTTAAATTAAGTAAGAAGATTGGAAAATTTGTAAAGTAAGTAAGAAAATATTGAAATATGTAAAGCAAATTTGAAGCAAAAGTCATTTTATATGCAAGAGGTGACCTATTTGACGTCACCATTTTAGGAAACATTGAATATTGAGAAGATATCTACTTGATTTTCGTGATTGTGTAAGTTCAATAGGATAGTACGTATATATCTTTCTCCTTCTCTCTTTCTCTCTCTTTCTTTCAAATCGATCCTTCATGACAGAAGACTGTGATCTTCATTTGATGCATGTTCATGCGTGCTTTATGGCGATTGTATAGACGAAGATACTTTGAGTCCAATATTCATAATTCATGTTTATTTTAAGATCATCTTAGGTCTTAACATGCTAATACAGCTTTATTGGTTGATGACATCCTAAGACAGTATGTAAGAGAGGATCTTAAATATAAAAACAGACTATGAATATCTCATACAGTATACAATATTATGGAATATTTTTAAAATATATTTTTTAATCTTTCCAAAGAGAAATATTTTAAAAAAGTTTTAACAATATTTTAAAAAGGTTTTAAGAAATAAAAATGATAACATTTTTAAAAGCATTTTAAAAATCTGTTAGAAATATTTTCAAAATTATTTTTTTTATACTACGCAACAAATATTATGAAAAATATTTTAAAAATATTTTAACAATATTTTGAAAACATTTCTTCTAACGATTTTTAGAATATTTTTGAAAATTAGAAAGATATTTGACCGATACATGTAACATAGTTACTAAACAAGAAAGCCTCTTTGGTCGTAGCTGGATCTTAGGGCTTTTATGTATTCGTGTGATTTTATATACTTTCTCAGACTCAACCAAACTGCGCACCGTTACTTTCGGTCATATAATCGAAAGTTATAATCGAATAAGAGTTAGTAATATCACTTTTATTAAATTAAAATTAATTTAATAATACTTGATGCTTACTAGCATCTATATTAACCCTTTTCCCTCTGAACAAACTGTAAAGAAAAAGGTTAATATAGATAATCTCAAAACCTATTGTTATGTTTTTAAAACTTGTATACGAATAACTTTGTACATGGGAGAATAGCAAAAATATGTAAAATTATTTTGAACTAATAATAAGTTATAAGCAATAGGAGTCAACATTAATATTTGCACAAAATTTATGCTGGAATAAAAATAATAACAAAAATGTATATCTAGAGATTTTTTAATGTTTTTATGATTGTTGATTTCAAATTTTCATTCGTAATTGAAAAAGTTTCAAAGTGCAGATTCGAATAATGGCCAAAGTGATTATCAAGGAAAAAATTGTTTGATTTTAATGAAACAGTAGGACAGATTGAGGCAATTCAAAAAATGGAAATATCTTTTTATGGGTACGTATTAAAAATTTACTTTAAATACTATAAACGCGTTCTAATGTAACGATGTTGCTAACAAAGTTTTGTTGGTAACGGTCATATTGGAGTCGTACTAGTGAAAAATATGTTTTGCGATAGTCAATATAATTTTTGATAGTCAGCATTTCTTAGAAATTTAAGTAAGATAAATAAGATTCTTTTTGAAAACTTTGAATGTATCATATCCAGTTGAATGTATTTGAAACATTTCGTGTTTACTTTTTGCTGTGTGATGTCTATTTTTTGTCGATCATACATAATAATGCGCACAGTTGATGTCTGGACTATTCGAAACACCAAACGTCGAATCGTCGTTCGGACGACTTTTTTCTTTCATATTTGTGTTCTATGTACCAAATACGCAATTTAATACTCAACAGATGTAATTACACGAACTACGAATAGTCCCTAATTTGTTCCGAAAACGCTAAAATAATAAAATTCTTTATTGTACGTCTATATTCTTTTATTGTATGTAACATTTCTTTATAATACTATATATCCTTTTTTGAATACAACAAAGTTTTAACAATAACTTTTCTTTACATTCCTTTCATCTTAAAGCGTAAATTTCAGAATATTTTCGGACTAGCTTTGAATTATCCCGGGCTTGGGGCTATTCGAAATATTTGGTATTGATCGATATTTTTATATGTACTTCAAAGCAAGTACATTTCTGAGTTCTATCTATAATGGCATTGTAAAGGGTAAGGTTCAACCTTTCAAACCATCCAACTTTTTCTTTTTAATGAATCTGGGACTCAGAAGACGCAAAAGAAGAAAAAAGTCTTCCGAATTGCTCCGGTCTCCCCTATACATTTTTTTTAACTTTAGATTTGTAATCAACAACTCAAACAATCCATATACTACATATAATTCAGCAAAATATGTTAAGCACAAAAATTTATGGGAAGTATTAACAAGCAACGTTTTCTTCATAACTGCATTTTTAAAGATAGCGTCTCTGACAACTGTAAAATATTTTGAATGGATTGTGTCAAAATTGGTCAAAATTCGTTTGCATATTCATATGTTTCCTATCTGAAAGTTTGTTGATGAAATAATCAATTCTTTTATTGACAGTAGTCAGGCTTTTTCGTTATATTTTAACTCTACAAATTTGAAAGCATGTTTTGTTAATAAACTTCAAAATTTTCTTATATATGTATATAAATATTTATATGTTATTATTTCTTGAGTTTTAATTCAGGAAATTTGATTGTATAAATTGGAAATTTAAAAAATTTAGCCAAAAAGATACAAATCAAATATTTACTAAATCTATGAAATATTCTAGCTTTACATTGAAGTAATCATAAATTTAAACACAATAACAAAAAACTTTGATTAATATGACTTTTGAAATAAATTTTGTATTTATTTTTTATTAGTATCGCCAAAACATTTCTCTCAATGAAAGAATGAAAAAAAATTTTGAGTTTTATATTTAATATTAATGGTTAAATTAGTGCTTAAGATTTAATCTAAAATTTAAAAACATTATTTCAACTTTTCTCGAGCATGAGTTTCTTTTAGGAATAATTTTTTTAGGATAGCATTTTATTTACATTTTATTGAAGGTTATTCGGATCGTTGATATACAAATTTGTAATCAAAATTTCAAAATTTAGTTTGACAGACTAAAATATAAAATTTTCTTGAACTTTGGGATTGCAGATTTAAAATGTCAGTTGTTTTCACAGATACTTCTTATTTGAAAATTTCAACTTTTGATTCTTAGATTTTATCAACTTCAGATTCGTAATTAGCGATTCAAATAACATCGGGAAGAGTTTCACTCAAATCCAATTAAGCTTAGTACTTTGATGTGTCATAATAAATCCGCTATTTTAAATTTTGGAATTTTTACTACAGATTCGTCATCAGCGACTTTAAAAACTTATATTTATATATATCAACTTATGTGCAGGGTTGTCAGAAATGTCGGCCGCTGCAATATCAAATGAAAGTAATGGCTACGGATACAAAGCAAAAGCCAATCAGCGTGGCGCTGAAAGCATGGATATGATTTCTATGTAGCTCCTTTGTGATGTTGCAGTGACCGATTTTCGACAATTCTGCTTACATGTGAATGTAACCAAATTTAGCATTTTTGTTCGCAGTCTATCACTTCTGTTGCACATTAAACTTTATTTTTAAATTAAACAATATTTTTTTTATATAATCCTTACATTTACTTTCAAAATAAGCCCAGAAAAAATTCGCTATCTTAATTTTTGTGAAAGATGTATGTATTTTTCATTTTACAAGTATTTGACGAGATATATAGATCAACGAATGAAACTCATACAGTGTTGATTTCTTTTTGTAAAAAGTTTTACTCTTTACTTTTAAAATAAGTTGCTAGAAAGAAGGTATAATATTATCTATATTTTTGTAGAAGATATGAATTTTTAAAGGACAGTGACACATACCCACCAAGCACAAAAGAGTTAAGAAATCAATAACTTTAATATTTTTATATGTTTCAAATTTTATAATGTGAAAAGTTATAGTTAAACTTGTAATAATATAAATCCTTAATATTAAAACAACAAAATGCTACGGCTTTTGACCAAAAAAAGAAAAATCATAAAATTAGTCTACTTTTTAAATAAATTATAGTGATTCATTTTTATACAAACTATTACGATTTTATGAAATAAAAACATATCATGGTTGAAAAATAAGCATACATAGTTTTGTTAGAACTTATACAAATAAATAATAAATAATAAATAATGATAAGCATTAATAATAAGGAAAGGAAAAACGAGAATAAGAAATATAAGGTTTGTTTGTGTTACCTGAAATCCCGTATTTTTTGCATTTAAAACGAGGTAAATATATATTTAGCATCAAAAAGAAGGATAGCGGAGATTTTGAGAGTAAAAAGTGTTAGCAATGCAAACAGATTATTTATATTAATATAAAAATAAGGAAACACTATTGTAGTCAAAGTTCACGAGTAACAAAGTTCGTAAAGAATAACGACGAGATTGTGACTATATTTTCACGAGTCACCGTGATAAAAATTTCTAGTTGTTTATATATTAATAATGGCTGAATCAAGAGTTCTAATTTTGAGTGTTCGTTAAGTTTCATTGAATGTTTTAATTAGCGAGTTCTGATTAATTATAATCGATAGTTGGGATTTAAAGTATATAAGAGAAAAGCGTTTTTTAGTTAAAATTATAATAATATGTGTAGGCTCTTTTTGAAATATTCAAATAATAAATGAAATGAGCTAGAGAGCCAAGATAATTATTGATGTCAACAAATGTGTATAAATAAATAAACAATAATTATTCGCATTCGTGTTAATTAAAGTTAAGCTTGGATCGATCAGGATTGCAGAGCAACGTCTAAATACGATCTTCCTAAATGAGATTACCACTATTAAAGAGTTAGCAATGAGAAACAAAAATTAAGACCACACATACACAGACATTTAAAATGTGACTTCCATATAGAAAAAGATTTGAACTATTTACCTAAAAATGTAGAATATAAATTGAAAAGAGTTGTACAAATAGATTCCGTTTATCATTGTAGAATGCGAAGACATTATACCTACTTTGTAAAAATATATAGAATTTTGATTATTAAAACTGATGAAAAGTCTGTCAGCAAATAGGTTAAAACATATGTTACTTTAGAGAGGAAAGTAGGGCAAGACGGGGTAATTAAGGTTTGGTGATGAATAAAAATTAGGTTTTCATAAACAATGAATTATCTTTACTTCTTAAATGTTCTTTCGATATAAATTTTTAATATAACTATCATTAAATAAAATGTTTAGAGAATTATAAACTATCTTTAAAAATAAAAAGTTCTCCCCATATCGCCCCAGGGGTGGGGTAAGACGAGGTATCTTCGTAGGCAAGATGAGATTCACTTTATAAGTGTACTATAACTTAATAATAATATCACAAGCGGAAAAATGAGAAAATCGTAACGAAATCGCAAGAAAATATAAATTATGGTCAAATTTAATAACGCAGCTGCCTACTTTGTTGACTCGTAGGTAACTTTCAACGACCGAGGGACCACATCTAACGCTTATAAGCTTGATTGTGATTCCTGTATTCGAGTTGCGCGATACAGGAAATATCCCGTCTGATCTTATTACTTCGCCTTAGCCCATTTTTCCCTAATATTAGTTTAATTAGCACAAATGTAAGCAGTTGTTGTTCATTTATTTAAATACATTCGTTTGACATCAACAACGATTTTGGTTCTTTAGTCTATTTAATTTATTATTTAAATGTTTCTAGTTATTTTCTCTGTGTTTTAATAATCAAAGATAATTTTAATGTGAGCCGGGCGTGCAAAGTTTCAATTTGATTTTTACACTTTATACAATTTAGATTTTAAAAATAAACTTTGTAACTTTACACTGCAATTTTATTATGCAATATTGAAATTATGTTAAAAATCAGGTCAATAAACAAGCAAATTATAAATCAGAGCCATATAAAACAATGATATTGAAACTTAATGTAACACTGTTAGATCGAATTTTTTTTAAAATGTACGTTTTAGACTAACTTGTCTTTCTTTAGCATGTTGCTATTGTAATAAATTAACATTAGTAAAACGTATAAAACATATAAAATAAGATTAAATCGCATGTGCAAAATATAATAAGAAGGAAAAGAAAACTACGTAGTTATGATGTAGGCTCTCGTACACGGTCCGAAGATGTCACAAATAACGTGTCATATGGATTCTTATAGGAGATTTTTTCTTGTCATGCGAAATCCAAGACGTGAAATGATAGGCTCTTGGTTATTTATCAGGAATTTTATTTTGTATGTTTCGCCCATGCGTATGCTCCCAGCAAATACCAAGTTACATGTAATACAAATGTTTGTTGTAATTTCTCACTCAATAATGTAACTGTTATACAATTCACTCGTTATGTAACAATTACATTGTTGAGTGGGAAATTACAACTAACATTTGTATTACACGTAACTTTGTGTTTGCTGGGGGTTACTAATTTTCTATAGTTGTCGATCGTTGTTCAGCCCAGAATAGATATCCTTTCATTATAATGATTAGATTCAGTAACAATACAACGTTGACAAATTAAGCAATTAATGTATTTTGCGAAATATTATTCCAATAAAATAAAGTCTTGAGAAGAAATACAAAATTAAAAGTGTAACAATAGACAAACTTTTAAAAAGTTAAACTCGAAACGATTATAATTATAATAAATAAGACAGACTTATTACAATGATAGTAAATGAGAGACTGTCGTGGAACGCCATGTAACGGAACTTCATAGTTATGTTTAGACAATATTCCGTAAGATGATATTCCGATAAAAACAATACGCTTCATAGTCGAAGATATTTTAATCCTGTAGTCTAACTAACAATTGTTATGGAGACAATGCTTCCAAAATATTAAAATATGTTTTATCTGTGTCCCTCATTAGATTGATCTTTTTGTTTCTTAATGTGTATCACCTCCGACACTAATTTTTTTAAATATTTAGCTTTCACGTCTAATATTAAAACATTTTCCCAATCGAAATTATGGTTACGTTGTAAAATGTGTTGTTTGAAAACTACTGAGTGTTTTGATGATGCTAATTTAATATTATTTTTATGTTCCTTAATTCTAGCACCGTTTCTTCGATTGTCCGACATATGACTTTTGAGCCAGAGGATTTCTGTCTCTTTGTATTTTAATAATTTGGTTAGTTTATTAAGGCATGGATATCCAATTCTGATCTATTCCATCTACTTATTGACATAAATCTAAATTTGCAATTTAGATATATTTATGAGATCTAGATATATAAAAAATTACTATCGTTTCGTATAAAGGTATTTTACTATTAAATATATTGGCATGTTCCAAATTGACTACATTTTTTAAATTATAGTGTTAGAAAAAATACCAAACATAGTTTTTCAATAACATATATGTATATTAGTTGTTTACATATATTATACGTAAAATTTTTTAGGTATTACAAGTACAATAATTATATTTGATGTTACTGCAAACCACTACATACAAATTGCTCCTAGCTTTTGTACGAAAGGTGCGCGTATTTGGCATCGTTGTTTTACCTTTTTAAAAATATTTTACAAATGTATAAAGCACGTCTATTATTTGCAAAGAGCTAAAGAGATTAAAATATTCGAAACGCATATATCGGTTCGACAGAGAACAAATAAAAGAAAAATATGAAACAATTATTCGAATAATGCACACGTACTCTGCTCGACACATTTGCATGTATGTAGAGCTCCATCAAATGCAATTTTTCTTCTCTTATTATAATAGCGCCGCACTTGAAAGAGCGATTGATTTATAAAAACAAGAAATTGCGTAATAACTCGTCTGTTTTCCTTTTCCATCTCTCGCTCATTTTTTCGTTCATTAATATCTCGCTGGAACACTGTGAAGAAACATGTGTACGCCATTAAAATATTTAAAAACACGCCGCTTTTGTTGTTCGCATTTCTCGCTCGCAACGTTCTTTTCATCTTCCTCTTCCTCTCCTTTCCTTTTTTCTCACCTCTTTCTCTCTCTCTGTCTCTTTTTCATGCGCGTGAAAAGTCGATTTTCATTTTGCTTCTTCGAGACCTCGTGATTTTCCCACAAGTAATCTTCGGAAATATTGCGATATTTTTGCACTGGCGAAGTTCGAGGTATGTGACTCGTTACAACGAGAAGATATTTCGGCGGCGAGTGATTGACGAGGAGGAGGGGGGGGGGGATATGATTAAAAAAAAATCAGCTACGAGGAATGGTCGCATTGTGCGGTAAAAACTCTTTGGGAATCGCTAACGACCTGTATCCCGGTAATTGGGCTGCCGCATGAGGAACCGTCTGCGCGTGAAAGCGACGCGAGGGTGTAGAGGCGTTGGCGCTAGATATGCCTTTCCAACACTATCCAACCGTATCCGGATACCGTTCAATAAGCGCGAACCGCTTATGGTTCGGAGAGAGATACGCTCTGAGGTAGATAGATAAACATGTATCGGTCCCGAAGGCATTCGGTATTCGATAGGTGCGAGTGCGCACCTGTGCTCTCGCCTGCGCATCCATAAAGACACCGCGGCGTCTTGAAAAATCGCGATGCGACCGATGGAGAGCACGGGGAATAATGCGGACGACTTTCGGAGAATTTTAACTTCACGCGGTTTCACACGGAGGAGGAAGCGCATTGGATGTGCAGCAGGTGCAGCCTTCGCCTGGCAGATGAAATCGCGCACGTTTCCACGTTATCTTTGTCACACTATTTTCCTTGGGCGTTAAATAACGGGTATTATCATCGAATTTGTGCGCGATAACGCCACGCGTGCGTTTAGCAGACACCGTTATGTATTTGCTTATTTATTTAGGCAATTTAAAATCACTCACTCTTGTTAGTTTGCAGCTTTATTGATAAGATAATTGCATTCTGTATGGTTTACCTAAGCTTTGCGATTTTTTTAATTTTTTGCTTAATCCGAAATTAAAAAAAACTGATGGCCAGATTCAAAGTCGGAAACGTTTCTAAATATCAATTTAAAGTATTGGACAATTTCAAATATTTACAGAAGTGCAGTGAAAATTTTTAGAAAAAGTATTATTTACGTAGGAAAGGGGAGGGGGGGGTAAGATAACGATATTGAGGTTTGCCGATTGTTGCTAATTTTTGTGATAATATGAAAATAACAATCTATTTTTTTCAGATTCACTAATTTATCAGCAGTAAAAATTAGAATTTGTTAAATAAACTAGAATTCTTTTTATTTAAATTTTTTTGTGACACGTTGTCTTACTACCATATCCACCAGTTTCGTTATCTTACCACCATATGCGGGTAAGATTGAAAAACAATCAAATAAAGTTAAAAATATACTCTTATGAGAGAAAATAAGAAAGATTTGTTATGATACAATATATAGTCTTATACTATTTTGATATTACAATGTAGTTAAAGAAAAACATGATAATAAATAATCTGTGGTAGTCTCTAATAAATTAAGCACCGGTTTGTCATTTGTTATTAACTTGAAATAATTAATAATTTATCATCTTACGCCTTTTTTTCCTACTCAATATTATAGTCTAGTACGGGTATATGTTTTTCTCTTTTTTACAAAAAGTATTAGAAAAATAGATAATAAAGTTTATTAATATATTGACATGTTCATTGACATATTAACATATAAGAATATACGAAAAACTATCGGCAACAACCTATTAAGTAAACAATTGACTCATCTCAACTTTTCCCCCTTGAAATTATGGCTTATGAATCGCAATTTAGTAGATGGATTAAAACTTATGATCTGAAATAATAAAAATACCAAAGAAACATTACAGCTGATATGTGTGTACTCAATATTGTTGTAGCAGAGAGAAGGGAGTAAGATGACGACCTTAAGATTGTGGATTTATCGATTTTTTCTGTGATAATATAAAAATAACAACCTTTTTTCAAATTCAAACCATTATTACTACTAAAAATTAGAAGCTGTTTTAAATAAACTAGAATTTTTTTATATTTAAATTTTTTTAGAATATGCCAATTTTGTTATCTTGCCCTCATACACAGGTAAGATGTCGAATAGTCAGATAAAATTAAAATTGTCTTATAAGTAAAAAACTTATAATATAATTTATATTATTCTGATATTACGATATAATTGAAAAAATATGTAAATAAAAAAAGTATTTATGTCATTTGCAAAAATAAAATCACGTAGAATCAAATTATATCACACAAAAGTACACTTAATATTATGCTTATCTCAGCACTTATGCTAGTATTTTATTTTTTTAAATGGAATAAAACTAAAAATTACTTAAAAAAAATATTATGTAATATTATATTTATTTGGTTTAAAATCAGAGTCACAGAAATAAAATTATCACGTAGAATCCAAATCATGTCACACAGAAATATGCTTGCTATACTTATTTTCAATCTTATACAGCACAAATTTAATTATTACATTGAAAATCGATTTTGTTTATTTCTTGGCATATTATATGTGTCACACACGATGTTCATCACCTTACTCATAATTGTGTTTATTTATTTTTGTCAAATGTTCCCATACAAAGAAACGAAAAATATGAATACGTTATTGTAGACGTTTTTAGCCATACAATATTGTAATTTCATAGAGAACATAAAAATCTTTACTCTAATTATGTCTTTCTTTATGAAAAAAAAAAACTCAAAAAGATTACATATAGGTACTTCCAAAACATATTTCTTATCATATTATCCACTCTTGTAGACAAATTAAAATGAAACTATTATAGATTATTTATTATCATCTAAAGTCTTTAACAAATAATCACCGCTTTGCCAATTGTTTTTAACTTGGAAAAATTAACAATTCGTAATTTTATTCACTTCGTCATTTTACCTCACTTTTCCCTGGTGATCGTGGCGCAGAGAATCGTGCCGTCTGCTTTTCGTGCCGAAGATTCGAGTTTCCGAAATCCCACTGATCAGAAATATCTGATTTTATTCGATTGCTACTTCTCGGAAGGCAGTGGCAAACAAACATTTTGGCATGAGAACTCCTCTAAATTAGGTCGTTCGAAATCGGCGTTTAAACTGTAAGTCCCATATATCTGTGTAAATTGTAAAATGCGCACTCCACAGAAATACGTGATTACCATGCTTTGATAAGAGCTAAGGACTGGAGAGAGATTATTGATGTAGGTCATGTTGGTTCTACCTTGTGAAACTTCTTTCTTCGGTTATAAGCAGAACGTAATGACAAAAATGTAAATTAAATACAGCGTTGTAAAGCTTAAATATAGAGCTACAATACGATCCGTGAAAATTATTAACCATCACTTGATGATTATACAAAGTAGTAACTTCCTCATCAAATGTTAGATCATGAGAAACACAATCACTAAAATTCTACTTTTGACTTCATTGCCAACAACAGAACATACAAACTAAGCAGTCAACTGTTGCAAACAAGTCACGTTGATAACCCGTATGGTATACTAGCATTATTTGTTCAGTTTATCATGTCACTTAGAAACAGCAAGTAGGCCATTGAGTACTAACAATAAGCAATGTTGGGTTACTTAGATAGCACATTGATAAATATTTATCTTAAATATTTTTCATAAATGTTATAAAAATATTTTATACTTGTTTTATGCACATAAAGAAAATAATTAAAAATCTTTATCTAAAATTATTAAAATATTTATGCTAAATAAAAAATAAATATTTACGAAAATATTTCATAAAATATCTTTGCAAATATTTATGATAAATAAAAAGTAAACATTTTATAGTAATATTTTATAAACTTTTTTTATAAATATTTTGTTCATTTAGATTTTCGAGCAGTACGCAGCACTGCCGGTAGGTGGACACGGGAGTTTTGTATCTCGTAATTAAAAAATCTCAGAACAGAATAAAAGGCGTAGCAGCATTATGTGATCTTTCACTTTTGTATTAAAAAGAATATTTGTTAATGACGAGTCCCCACAATTGGATTTCGGATTAAAAAAAAAATTTAAGCAATTTCAATGGAATTTAAATAAATGACCATCATGGGTATAAAACTGTTTGGAATAAATTCCGATCAGAATTATTTGATACTAAAAAAATTTTATATAAATTTTGTAAAGATTAGATAAAACAGGCGCGCGCTACAAAACTTTTAATATTACCTAATTTTTTATACAAATTACACTAATTTAATGTTACACTATTAACCTTTCAATACACATAGTCAAAATATGCAATCTCCACGATGACAGTCGCTCACGAAGTAAGCGCTGAATGAGAACTAATCAACACATCAGAAAAATGATAACAATAAACGTCGAGAAATCGAGTATCGATGCAATGCACTTTTTCAGATAAATTTTCATCATAACAGTTAATAAACATTTTTAAAATAATTATCATAAAATTTATCATAAATATTTTTGAAACGTTTATGATAAATATTTATGACCTGTCAAATTTAAAATCATAAAAACATTTACTAAATGTTTATGATAAATGTTTCTAAAATTTTAAAATAAATATTATAAATATTTAGCAAATGTTTTATAAATATTTTTTGTGTTATTTGGGTATTACATTTTACATATTGATAATCAAGATGCGTTTTCATCTTATTAATTTAGCAAGATTTCTCAATGACGTTCAACGCAGCTTTTATCGTTTGTCGCTTTATAAATATTAACTAACAATATAAATTCAATTCGGAAAATTTTAGTTCTTTATAAAACATTTACAAAATAAATAGAAATTTTTTAAATACATCCCCGGAATTCCTCGCTTAATAAATATTTACGTTTCTGTTGCGCCGCTTATTGATACATTGCCAGTTTTCTAGTACATAAATCGATGTCGCAGATGACAACCAGATAATTCTTTTTTACGAAGAAGCTTCCGGGACGTTGCGGGGCATCGTGGATTGTGAAGATGGACAACGGGAATTCGTGCTGTGAACCGGAATCACGCGTGGGCCGTTTCGTTGCACATAAATTGTACATGCACGATCGATGCAGCCGATACTTTCAGAGCAATAAGACTCGCGCGCTCTCGCACGCGTATGATGGCTGCGAAAAATCGCTTCAGAGAAGCGTGACGAGGTCGGTGGATGCTGGATATATTTGACGTGAATTTCTACTGCCGCGCGCGCGCGCGCGCGACGAACATGTGTGGCATAACGTGAGAATTGACAAATACCGCGCGAGTTCACTGGATTTCAGGATCTGCGAAATTCTGGCGATGACCGACCTTCGGCCGGGGTAAGAGCTGAAATAGCAGTAAATCGCAGCGGTATAAATCAATTTGCGTGTTTTGCGTTGCCAACTCTGCCATTATCGCGAGGTTTATTCTTCGAACGAAAATATATTGTTTATATTTTCGCGATAGTAGTTGTTAGAACGTTTCGGGTAGGTGAAAAAACAAAATTACAGAGCTTATAGTTTATATATCACTGTTACTTATTATTTGTTAATCATTTTGTTAATTAAAAATATTGAACTTTTATATAGTTTTTTTATTATCAAATATAATTTATTAATAACATGCAGTGTTCTAATTTTTCATAAAAGTGAAATTGAGGAAAAAGTTCGGTGTTTTTGTTTTTGGCAAAAATGTGGGAAAACATAGCTGCGATAGCGAGCTTTATTGACAAATTATTGCACTTGTTATTCGTAAACAAAATCTCGAAACCATATTAACGTGGATGATAATAAAAGTGATATTTGAAAGAATTACAAATTATATGTAAAATAATACAAAGAACATAATATCAACATTAATATTTTGCTATCATATATTAGTTTCTTTGTGTTTGATTGTATTATGTACAAATCGCAGTTTCGATTCTAATATTAATCTTTGTGTATACATGTCAATTTTAAGACTGAATATTATTTGTTGCAATAAATATTGTTAAATGCTTTGGTGATTGTACTGGCACAGACATCGATTCGCACGGAATGTAAAGAGATTCAGGTTTAAATCTTATGGTAATATTTTTCAAAACAGATTTTCTACTTTTTCCGAGGTGGGCGGATCTTAAAGCTGTTAGTTAGCGTTAGTAATATTAAATTGATTCGTCAATTCAATTCTGCAATTTCTCAAAAATTTCTGAGAATTTGTCCGGGCTAAGGACACTAATGACATGTAATAAAATAAAAATGACAGAGGTTAATGTATTGATTAAAAATATAACAAATGCGCTTTTGATAAATTGATACAACTAATCTATACAGATCACTTGTATATTATTGTAAACGTATGATTTACATTAGCCTGATATCATCGCAAGCAAATGTGTGATGCAGTTATTCATGTGTGAAATGCGCACGATACATTTTATACATAAATAATGCATTCAAATTTTACACTCGGAGGAAGTTCACACACGCGCGAAATTACAGTCGCATCCATCACCGCTGTGCCGCCGTGTATCTCAAAATGCATCAATATAATGAAAATGTTCGAAAATAAAATTCCAACGAATGCGCAAGGAAAAAAGAGAAAAAAATATGATGTGTTAGGACAATGAAATATCAACGCAATGATTTCTCTGATATTGTAACAGTCTTAGAGAGAAAAGCCACAATGATTTTGCAATTTACGAGCCGCGGATACGTCAGGATATCTACATAAGTATTCGTTCGTTCTCCGTGTGCATTTGCATTTGCATCGCATACAAACAGATAAAGTTGTGTCGTACTTGCTCGCGCGTATGCATACATTGCGAGCATTACTCGAAAATTCGTGGATGTGCGCGTGGGCGCGCGTGAGAAAGAGGAAGAGATAAAGCACGCGGAACATATACAACCGCACGAATGGCAACCGCGGATTGCGTAAAACTGCGAGTGCACTACGTATGGAAATATAACTGCGCTCGTAAATATAAATAAATATAATAAATAAATAACGAATTGCATAGTAGACCTCCCTTTCGCATTTGGTAAATGCATCAATTTGTGGCACTGATTATTCGCTGATCACTACGACAGCAGTCCGTGTCGGCGAAATGGAGAAAAATAGAGTACACCATAAAAAAAGATTTCTGAATTCAATGCTATTACTCTTTTATGTATCATAAAATATGATTAATATAGACGCAATTAGAATTATTATTAGGAAGAGAATATTATATTATATTAGAAATATTATTAAATTAATACGGAAAAATTCTTAAATCTAGAATAAAATGATCACTTGATGCTATCTCATTAATTTTTTCACACAGATTTAGATTAGATAATGAAAATGTAATTTATGATGAATCTCAAGACATTCTTGATTTAACAATAGATTGATCTAAAGAAAATTTGAATAATTCTTTCTGATAAAATATCACGGAGGTCCACAAGGAAGTTGCTCACTTCGTGAATACCAAAGATATCACGATTATCTTATAGCCAAATGATCCATTAGACTTCATCTAAATGATTCATAAGGACTTATACGTAAGCAAAAGCTGTTACACTAAGAAAAAAAATTTCTTGAAAAACTAAAACATTTAGTCCGATACACGCAACTAAATATTGAGTTGATTTAATTAAGCCTTAATTAAAAAACTTGAAAAGCTGATATCAATAAATTATACCTTTTGTGTTAGTGTTTTTAAATAATTGTTAAATCAACCTGATATTTAATGGATCGTATCGGACTAAGTATTTTAATCTTTTAACAAATTATTTTTCTCAGTGTAAGTCTCCGTAGATACGTTGATTATGATGCGTAGCATGCGAACGTTTTTTACGAGAGAGTGCTTGATCGCAACGTCACTCATTAAGTCACTAGATTGATGAAGTACTGCAATGGCAGAAACATTTTTTTTTAGCATTTCAAGCCAAAGTGGCGGAAAGTACACATAATGCATTATTTTATCTACACAGTTGCTGCAGCAATCCTAATTTGTGCAAAAGTTATGTATTAATCTATGCGTTATCAGCATCGTGTACAAAAAAACGTGAGAAAATATAAAGTATAATGCCTGGTCATTGCGAACAACTACGTGTTCTTTCATTTTCTGAACTGCACTCACATGTATCTTTATTCACTTTAATGCATTGAAATTTTAACAACAAATAAATCCATATTCGATTAAAGAATAAATACATGAATTAAGCATTGGTACATATTTCTTTATTCATAAGTAAACTGATTACAATTAAAAATTTGATTTACAAAATTTGTTAGCTGCTTTATTTTCTCTCACAAAATACGTTATACGAATACACAAGTTTGGAATGGCTGCGTTTGGAGTCAAAATGTTAAAGAGTTTGCGGTACTTTATAAATCTAGTGACTTTACTCTTTTATCAATAATATCCCGAACTGCATAGCGATTATTATAACCGTGCATTACAATATCGAGCGATAAATTTTTATTTTAAATGTAAGAATATATAAGTTAAAATTTATATGTGTTACTCTTGTCTCAAAATAATAGAACAATCTTATTTAATTCAATGGAGGAGAATGAGAATAGACTCTTAATATTATTTTATTTTTATATTGCACAAGGTTGCAATTAAGTACATAAAATTACTTTTAGCCTTGTTAGTAGAAATCTTTTTTGAGAGGATATTGTTCTTAAACCAGAAAAATAAAATTGACGAAAAAATCAATTTTTCCTATTTTTTCCGAAAAATACGAAAAAAATATTATTATTATAATGACAGCTTTATCAGTGAATTAATTACTTATAAGAGCTTCTAAATATAAAAAAGATCTTAAAACTATTGATGTAGAGGACCGTAAAGGTGACGTTATCTTAAGAGAAAAAACTCGGAAAAATACAGTAGGAGAAAACCGTTATTTTTCACATAAACTTCTAAAAAGAGTTAAAAACTACTTAAAACAGAAAATTTGGGAAGGTGGGTGGCCGATATATGCGTTCATTCAAAGGGACGTTTTCATTGGTGTTGGCGGAATCTGTGCAGGTCGATTTAAATTGAGCTCTCATTCGGCGGAGCTCCTAGAACAATGAGTACGCAGTTAATTCATTTTTTCTTAACTGTTGACTCTTTGCCGATATTGCGATGGTCGTAATCCCGGGCGCAGTCCGTAGACACTCATCGATGCGAAAAATCGATGGCGAGCCTGCGCCGTGGAGAACGAAAAATGCAAATACAGAGACGAATAGAATGCATGTATGTTTCGCGTGTACATGACGCTATTAAATATTTTGTGAACGTGCATTTTGCGTGCGCATACTATATCTATATGTCTGCATTCAGCGGGCACATTTGCACATGTGCGTGCCTTTCATACACCGAATAAACGCAGTGCGTTTCGGAATAGTAAAACTGTATGCCTTAATGTACAATATCGTTTTTAATATGAACTTATATGGCTTTCCATTTGTCTCCATTAATCGCACTCACCAAATCGCATAATTTACACCTTTAATACAACTATATATATAAATTTAATATAATTTATTAAATAGAATCAAATTTATACTCATAAGCAATAATAACGTTCCAAGAGAGGTATTAGCATGTATTAATATTCATTTTATTGTTCTCTTCTCCGTTGTATTTTTATTTCGAAGCTTTTCAATGTGCCGCAGAAAAATATAAAAATAAATAAAATATTGACCATGTACTGTGCAAGTCACCATCGGAATGTATTTTTCTTCTTTTTTTATCTCACTGTAAAGGACGGTATTTGCATTTTCGAATTTTAAGTAAAACTTTATAATACAGCACTGGTTGGCCAAAAAAGTGGAACGAGTACAGCATAAAATGCATAAATCATGGTGCAATGTGAATTACGAGTGATCTGCAAAAAAAAAAGAACAGTACACTTGGATATGCATATTATTTGCATCGAGTCAATGAGTTACACAAGTCGCGCATTCAACAATCGCAGCACATATACGCAATAACCGGGAAGAAGTATTAACAAACCGATGAAATGCATATTTTATTGAAGCATAAGTGCACTTGGCTAAAAAAAAAAAAAAAAAAAAAAATGCAGCGGAACGAAAGCGCTAATGAAAATTAATCTTAAATAAGAAAGTGTGTTAAAAATGGCTGCAGAGTAAGGAAGAAAATTCACAAAGCGGAGCGTAATTATCGCCCATTTATATCGGCGATAAAATTGGTCCTTTAACGTTTAATGAAGTGTCACGTAACGCTGTTAAGCGAGGACTGAGCCTTACGTCTACCATCGGCTATTATTTGAAGTACGGTACATTTTCATAGAAGTATATTCCACATACATTATGCTTCTTTATTCCTCGAGACTGCCCCGAGGAAGAAATTGCTCTGAGAGAATATTGGGGAGATACGAAAGAATGGTATTATAGTTAAGCAGCGCGTTACAAGTACGCGAGATGTCTTATATTTATTATATTACTTTGAGAATGGAGATAATTAAGAAAGTAACTAACGCGGCCATAGAAATTGATGTCATGATGGATAATACAACTTTTAATTAATGATTTTATTACTTTGCACGTAACTACACTGCAATAAGCAAAAATCATTTATATAATTATTTGATGATTGTGTCTGACTGTCTCTTTTAGAATATAATGGTTTCTAGATTTTTAACAATAATAATTAACTGCGCTTAATAGAATATTAAATTGTAATGTTATCTTTGCGTAATGAATTACGGTATT
Source organism: Solenopsis invicta (assembly GCF_016802725.1). Taxonomy (NCBI): domain Eukaryota; kingdom Metazoa; phylum Arthropoda; class Insecta; order Hymenoptera; family Formicidae; genus Solenopsis; species Solenopsis invicta. The sequence continues at coordinate 13,550,814 of NC_052674.1, read as the reverse complement.
GACATCATTACTAATTAATTCGTGAAACAATAAACTAACAATTTCTAAATAAAATTATATTACGTAATAAGAGATGAATTTTGAACATGATACTTATTATCAATTTACTGTGTAATAATATTAAACTTTTCAACTCTTTCTGTTTGGAATCACCTTTCATTTTGCGAACTCACTCGATTTTTATGAAACTTGGAGCAATTTAACAGTACTCCAATCGAATTTGAGGTCAAAAGTAAAAAATTCAAAATGGATCCAATGCAGAATGTGAAAAAATAATTTGATTATTGTGTAAAATTCGATTTTAGGAACTTTTTGACATTGTTTTATCATGTTTCCGGTTTCATGTTATTTGAAGCTCATATTAGCCGAACGGGCACTTGTAAGGACATCAATTTCCAAGCTCTGATTAAATATTCTATTATATTAGGGTTGACAATTATCCGTTTATCCGGATATTCGGATATCCGAGATAGAGATAGATCCGAGATTAAATATCCGATTGAAGCGGATATTTTTTAGATAAGATGAAAAAAAATAATTCGGATTGATTCGGATATCCGGATCTTCATATTCTATCCGAAATATTTGGATATAGAATCCGGATAATATCACTATCCGGATACTCGGATATCCGGATATCCATAGATTCGGATGAAATCGTCAACCCTATATTATATAAGTACCTTCTTCACTGGACATTACTATTTTTTTGAATTTTTGTACTTTTATGTTACAATGATCCTAATTTAAAACCGAGTCACATAATAATCAGATTATTTTAAAAAATTTTGTTCATTGAATTGTGTTGATCGGTCCATATTGAATTCTAAATTTTAGAATTCTCAGACCAGAATTGAATTCAGTGACCTCGAAAGCTTAGAAAACAAAGTCCTCCATAACTTATTTTGCTAGAAAGCTTGGGTACTCGAAAAATTAATATAGGGATATATGGAAAGTCGTCAATATTGGCCTAGCCCTCTTAAAGCAAGACTTCCTTATTTCTCGGAAACTAAACATTGCGTTGTGTTAATACTGATGAAAAAAGTCTGCTTAGATAATTAAGAAATAAAAGTTTATTGCTCAAAAATTATCGGCTACTTCTATATAAAATCTGATACAAATGAATTCTGGAAAAGCAAGAATAAAGCTTTCGCGATTTTATCTTGCAAATTACGTAGTTTAAACAACAGAAAGTACATTATTAATAATATTAGATTATTTTACATGTTGATAGCTTCTTAAAACTGTTTTATTTATATTTAAATAAGATATTTACCTTTTTCGTATTTTTTTATTATACAACGTAAACCGATACAGTTCTCCGTGAGAACCAGACAATAAGTCCATTTGCGTTGTGCTTAGTTGATGTCGTCAACTTGACGAGCTTGTCTGCTAAAAATAGTAAACCATTGTTAACCTGTAAAACAAGATAAGTAATTAAAGTAAGATGCCTAGTTCACAAAAGAAAATATTAACTCTTCAATTGTAAACGTAAAGCGACACGATATTACAGGTTAACGATAAGCTTATCAAAGATGATATTCTGATGTCAGACCTATGGTCTATTTTATAGAGAATTTACCGTCATTTTTCCGTTTACGATGCACAGGAATTTTATGTTTCAATTCCAGCTTTTTAATTTTATAAATCTTGTTGTTTAATACATACAACTATTTTATTATATTGTTTATCAATTAATTACATTAGTTAATTTCTCCATTACGGCTCATATTTAAATTTTGCCTAGTGCTTCTGTTCAGCGTTTTTGAATTATATTACAAAAGCTTTAATCATTACAAAATACGAAATACGAAATAGTATTATGAAAATTGCTATATCATCAGACAGAAAATACTTTGTATTTATGTTTCTGAATTTTACAAATGTAATTCTCTACAAATTTATTTAATATAACTATTATTAGATAAAATTTTCAGAGAATTACAAACGAGAGAATTAAAAAAAGCATTTCTCTTCATCTTGCATTTATCTCATTGGATGAAATAAGACGGGGTAACTCCGTAAGCAAGATGGGATACACTTTAAAAGTACATTATAATTTAATACTAATGTTACGAGTAAAAAAACGAGATAGAATCACAAGAGGAAATCTCAAAAAAATATAAATTATGATCTAACTCAATAACGCAGCTGTCTACTTTGCTGTCTCGTGGGTAATATTCAACGACCGAGGGGTATAAATTCGATTGTGATTTCTGCATTTGAATTGCATGATAGAGGGGATATTCCGTCTTATCTAACTACCTTATCTTGTCCCACTTTCCCTTACTAATTGTAAAATTTATTAGGACGAATTATTTATAATTTTTATTTTAACCTTCCGCAGACACCGTGGGTTTTTCAAAATCTAGGTAATTTCTCGATCTTGAATTATTCGATGATAAATTGAAGTGTTCGATTTCCTTTCTAAAAGAAGGAAATCGTTGTTAACAGTGGGGACTTAACGGCCAAAGAATGTTGTGTTTCGTCATGTGTCTCTACAAGCGACAAATAAAAGTGAGCGTGTGTCGTCAGCGACTGGCAACCAACAAAAGTTGTTTTTGTCAAAGTAAGTCGATTACATTCGTTTTATATTTAGCCTTTACTTTCATGTGTAACGTGAATAAATGGTTATTTTCATTACAGTAGGTATAGAAATTCGAAGTAGATCTATATTTAAGATGGGTAGAGGCTCTGTTGAAGATGCACATTAAAATGTTATTTCTTTCTAAACTATTTATACTTGTTTTTAACAATTATTTTTGAAATAAAGTTTTTTTTCTATTACTTCTTTATTTATCTCTTATAAACCAAATTACTGATTTTAAGAATATCAAAAAGTTATACTTTTTTGGAGCAATCATCGTTACACTATTTTTTCTTGTAAGTACTATTTTGATTTGCTAAAGTTTTCTTTTATACGCATGTATAAAAAGATTATAAAATTTTTACTGCAACAATAAGTTTTATCATTTCTGTTTCAAATTTGGACACGTACAAAAACAATAAGACTCGTTGGATCAAATAACGGTAAGCTCGTATTCCTAAATATTGAAAGAATATATCAGAATTTTTTTAGATTTTTTGAACTTATAAATCTTTGGATACGTAACGTTTCCTCCACGATCTACGATATTTAACTAATTGTAAGCCATGAAATTTGACCGGGAATATCTGCGGAGGTTTAAATAAAACTTTTAAATAAAAAATATGTTGGTATTGTAAAAATTTATCCAGTGATGATAAATTTATGATTTCTTATATATTAGTACATTTTTATTACTATATTTATTAATAACTTGAATTATAGAGTAAAGTCGATACTTACGCACTGGAATGTATGCCGCAGATGTCAGGAAAAATAGAAGGAATAAAGACGGTTTGTTTATAACCGCTCTATTATGTGTCTCCATGCTATATTAATATTGTGTTGTGACTTTAGTTCTTTATTGTTAATATTAACGAAAATATCGTAAGTTGAATTGATTTTTTCATGTAGAAGTAACGCGATCGTGTATTATGATCTATGTAAAATGATTACTGCACGAAATGTAAAAGCTATCATGATTATTTTGTGATATGTAAATGTAGAGCAATAGTAAAGGATGGAATACAAGCAAGATACAAGCGTATAATTCTTGTATTTTTTATTTAGTTTGATATCTTGCGTATCCCACTTGTTTAAAATATACGGCATTTTCAGCAAGCGGGATTTATACCGTAATACAGACGCTGCGTGATTGGAAAGCAGCACTTGTCCCTATGTTGAGAACACAATGTGCACAAATCTGCACTCTGTTGAGGTCTGTGCATATTAATTTTTTCAATATTTTGTATTATTATTACTTTGTATATATATATATATATATATATATTTATTACTCTTATTCCTTAATAAACTTTGTAAACGCATTTTGTAAGTTATTATGTTATTTTCTATCATATTTGGAAATGTTATTTGTAAATCATCGATGCGCCGTATATTTTACACATGGGTAGTCGTAAATCCCACCACTTTTTTTACGCGACAAAAATGTAAGAGTTTCGTCAAATTTTTTCTTCAAGTATAATAAAAGAAATATTTTACATTAAAAATTTTTTTTATAATAGTAAACAGTATGAAGTTTTCATTGGTATAATTTATTTTCCTCACCTTAATTGGTCACGCTAATAAAAAAGTCTTTCCTGGAATGCACACTCGATTGAAAATCAATTGAATTTAAAATCAGATTAAGAAGAAGCAACTCACCATTACTGTTAACAGCGTGTGCTAAATACGCTCCGCCGTTTCCGCCACCCGTAAATGTGTATATTTATCACGATACTTTGGGGAACAAAGGAGAGAATAGAGCTACATTCCTGTATATTGGAACGAATTCCGTTAACCCGTATATATGCGGTAGTTCAAGCGTTATAGTACAGACGGTAGATCGATTTCAATTGGTTGATTGTGCTATGCATTCTCGGATTTCCTTCATGAACGACGAGTTAATTTATTTTATTTTCCGTAACTTTCCGGTCTTCCATCACTACGCGGTGTATCGTATTTGCCTGTTCAACTGAAGTTGCCGACGCATTATATGCCCTGCGACGTGAAAGAATCAGATATGGATCGGCGGAGAAATTATGTAACAAAGGATTCAAATGTGCAGATAATTCCCTCTCCGTTTATTCTCGCTATGCGACTATTTTTGGACCTTTGAGAGATGTCCATCAACTAAATGGACGATGAAATCGATTAGAGTGAGGGCGTGGTTATTTCAACTCCTTCGCCGTGTCGTCGCTGCAGTGTGCTTTGCATCTCTCCTTGTATTTATCCCTTCGCTGAATTTCTTTGGAATAGAAATCTTTACTCTTCTCTAACGGGAAAGTATGTACCGCGATGGATGACATGATATTTGTTTTACCGCCCGAAAGGTCAGATAGAAAAGGGAGGGACGAAGCGAAAGAGAGATTGTATCTGGAAACTGTAAAGTGCACGGGTATTTATCACTTTGCTAAAGCAGCTTAATGATCCGTGGGAGCTCGTACCGAACAGAGAATCCGCCTGCGCGCGTAGCGCGCGCGTCCTGTCCTACTGTCTAAGAGACATTAACATGCCAAGCGCCACTCGCAGATAAAATATTTACGGAATGATAGAATGCTTTTAATCGGAAACTTTATAATAATGTTGCAGGAAATACTCTAATTGTTTGGAGAAAATACAAATATTTCTCGAGGGGTAGCGTTAAAAAGGATTTAATAACAATGTTCATTACGCTTCTTTCAGAGATTTAAGAAAGGGTAAAATTTAAAGTCACTGCGATACGCTATTCACGGATTATAGAATACGGAGCTTTTGCTTGTTTTTACAGAACATCAATTATCCTGATTATCTATATAATACCTATTAACTGCATTTTCTCAATTAAGAAATATAGTTTTATGATCTTTAATGCGAATTCTCTTTTATTTTGCCAATTTAGCCCAATTGAATTTTTCTTGGGAAAAGAATCGTCGAAAAATATTAAGTTACAATTCAAATGTTTCCTACAAAAACCAAACAAATTCGAAGAATTAAATTTTCAAGAAACAAAAACTGTTTTTATCTTCAAATATTTTTATCTACAGTTTAATGTATAAATACGGTAGTTTTTCTCTAGATATATAGTAGATATAAGAACAAAGTTGTAGGTTTTGATTAATATTTTATAGATTCATTTAAAAAGGGAAGAAAATAAAAACTCTCCGGGCCCGTTTGGTTCTTGTAAAAATTTTATATTAACTAAATATTTATGCTATAATATTTTAAATTTATTTTTTCGGGACATAACAATACGGGTTGAGAGTGTTTGAATGCTAAAGCAAAATAATGAATATAGCGTGAATGTAACGTGTTTATGGCGAAGGGTTGTGAATGTTTTCACAGTGAAGATTTTTCTTTTTTGAGAGAAGCGACGAAATGTTATTGCAACGCGATTGGTTACGCGTTCTTAAGAAATAAAACGATTAAAAGTACGTTTTCAGAATTACGTGTGCGACTGAACCATTAATTACGCAATTTAATTTTATATTTTCGATTCTATATTTATAATAAGAGCGAAGAAAGAAATATTATTTTAAGAGATTACATATCTTCTCGACACTAAAAAATTACTGATTTTAAATATATTCTTTTTAAATAATAAATAACTGTGATATCTACGAAAAGGTCATGTTTAATTGATTGTTAGTGTCTAAAAAGTTATTTTTAAAAATAATTTTAACTTATTAAAATAAACTTTTATTGGAGTCGTTCTTGGCCGTCCGACAAAACACCCCTCCAGTATTTGCACCCTAATACTCTGCAAAACAAATGAAAAAAGAAATGATTATGATCTTGTAAAATAAAGTTGCCATTAAAATTTGACAAGCCAGATTTTCAAATTTTGAAAAAAATCGAAAAGTTATAGTATTTTAAAGAAGAAATGTAATCTTTTCGACAAATGTTATGACATTTGGATGTTTATAAAAATTGTTATGATTAAAAATTTAAGAAAATGGTTGGTTAAATATTAGAGAATTGCATTTTACATAAGTGAAAACTTGTTTAATCAAAAAAGATTGAAAATTGTTAAAGTTGCCGTGAAAAGACTTCGTGGCTCGAAAGCAACTTTACTAAAAGTCAATTTAAATAAAATAAAATAGTTAAAAAAAAAATTTTTTTTTACGCATTAATAATGAATAAAACATGTGTTTTTTTTAAAAAGAAATAAATAAATTAAATTTATTTATTTCTTTTTAAAAAAAAATTCACCAAAATCAATAATTTTTCAGCATCGAAAAGGCATGTAACCCTTTAAATACAAAACGACTTTTTCATTTTTTATTTACATAAAATAATAACTTTATTTATGAAAAAGTTATACACAATTGACTCAGAGAAATGACTCTATTTCTAACAAAGTTACAGTTAGATTTATTTTTTTTAATTACTAACATAACTTAGTTACATTTTTTTAGCTAGTAACTAAGTTAATAGTTATTTTTATAGTTACTTTATATATTTTAAATTTAATTGTCAATTTAATGTGATTGCTTGCATCTAAAGGTAAGAACGAATCATAATCGACTTCCATTTAACCGCTTATTATTAGTGAGCAAGTATAATATATACAATGCTGTGCATTAAATGTCATGTATTAAACGCATCTTCTGTGAAAAATTGCCAAAAATCGGTCGGTACAACGTGATTCTCAAGAGATGCCACATTCGTGAAACACTACGCTAACACCTCACACAATTAGAGATATCTTACCTAGAGGGTTTTTCAGCAAACGACGTAAATCAATACAGGAATTGATACAATAATTTTATCTTTATTTCTTACTCAATTTTAAACAAAGACAAAATAATTCTTCTTATAAAAATATTTCACCGTTTTTACACCTAATACGGATTGTTTTTAAACTGTTCTTAATCCTTTTTATGCAAGTGAATATTTTTGAATTGATTGATCGTTTTCAACACTAATTTTTCTGCTGATGAATGACAATACGTTAATACATTTCTCTTTTACTCACAAAAAAAGGATCAAGTAGAATACTTATGGATTTTGCTTAACATATATGTAAGTGCGTACTATTTTAGCATCTAACATATTATACCATCTCCGCTAATTTATAAATAAGTGACACTATGCAATCTTCAGTATTCGCGAAAAATTTGCTTCAAAAATTTCTAATATAATATCTTTTATGTCTTTTGTATCTTTATTGGATTAATTAATCTTTATTGAAGCGTGTTTCAAAATGTGCAATGTGAGCACTTGTAAGTGCTAAACGAGTATTTTGTACTCGTAGCTGAATATACAATTGTTAACATCTTTTTACACGCGTTTAGCAATTAAAAATACTCGTGAGTACGTTATTACCACTTGAATATACTCGTGTGCATTTCACTTTAATCACTCGTTTTTACAAAAAAGTTCTTGTTTGCGACCTAAAAACGGAATCATATTCATTGAGTCGAATGCACGTTGCTCACGATAAAACACCGTTCTCGCAGACTAAAAACGGTGAAATATTTTTGTAAACGTCGATTGTGTCGATTTGTGTCTCTTATTAAACAGCTCTTATAGTAACTTTCAATAGTAATCGTTTTTAAATTTGTGTCTGAATATAAATAAAATTAATCAATAATTTTAGAAATGTGTGTAAGCAATATTTTAAACAGCAATACATTAAGATACTAATTGCAGAATTGATTTTTGCAACGTGTTTTTTATGACAATAAAAAACACGTTGCAAATTGCTTTTGCGCTCTTATTTCAAATTGTTATTCTTTTAACTGTATTTATTGGTCTGGCCATGGGCAGAAATTTAATAATGTTTACAGCTTATTTTTTTACATAAAATAATAATTATTAAATATATATATATATATATATATATACACTCGTATTTAACAACTTTTACCGTAGAATTGATTGTTGCAATCAGTTTTCCTGTACATTCAATTTTTAATAATTTATTTATAATAATCAGTTCCAACATTAATTTGTGCAAAGTGCTTTTTATGTCAATAATAGTTTGTTTTACTTTCCGGTTCTATTTTCAATTGCTACCCTTGTTCGTTTAACCATGGGCTTTAATGGATTAATGTTCGGTACTCAACGTTCTCTTGTAAGGCTGTAACATACAGATAGATAGCGTATGGAAACTCTTTATATGATGTAATTAAACCTGCAACGTTTTCAAAAAACGTTAGTTAAAAAAATAAAAACTTAGTCTCAGGATTATTAATACTCCAGTCGTGTTGTAACATTGCAAATTGAATACACAGGATACCAGGCCTCGCATGACAACGATAAACTCCTGAGATCCTTTCGAGATGATAATCCTAGTATTAAAATGTTGGGGTTACAGTAAGATTTTAAATGAGAAGGGTTTAATGTTGGCAAATCAAACTGTTTGAAATTTGTGCGCTCAAGTACATTACGCAGTAGTGAAGGTATTCTTAAATATGAAATCCATTTTCCATATTGATTTTGCATGTATCTTTGGGGTATGGTTTGCCGCACTCTGAATATTGTACTGAAAATAACGTTTTTGCTTTTTATTTACAAAATTTTACAAATTATTTATAAATTGTTTACAAAAATTATTTATTGTTTACAAATTGTCCTAATAAAAATATTTTTTATTTATTCTTTTGTAAAAATTTTTTCCGAACATATAACAGTTAGGAGAATGAAGTTTTAGAATTTGATTAATGCTTTGAGGATCTATTTAAAGAAAAAGCTAAAAATTTCTGGATTTGTTTAATTCTTGCAAAAATGGTATATTTTCTACTTTTTTAATTTATATAATACTTTCAGTTTTCTGTTTGATTTTTGTTAAAACAAAATTGTTTACCATGTAACAATACTATTTAGTAGAGAATGATTTAGCATAATCGATGTTATTTAAAAAATGGACTTGTTTAATTTTTGCAGGAAACTCTGCAATTATAGATATTTATGTACCTTTTTATATTTTATAAATTATTTATAAAGGAGGTCGGGGCTATTTGGAACACTTTTTTTGCGTCTCCTGAATCCTGTATTAATACACAAAAAATATATATTGGATGGTTTGAAAGGTTGTATCTTACCCTTCACAATGCCGTTATCGATAAAACATGAAATTGTACTTGTTTTGAGCTACATATGAAAATGTCGATCAGTGCAAAGCGTTTCGAATAGCCTCGAGCCCAGAGAAATTCGAAACAAGTCCGGGATTATTCTGAAATTGGTGTTTTAAAATCAAAGAATGTGAAAAACTATTTTTAAGACTTTGTTTTATTAAGAAAATAATATACAGTATTATTAAGAAAAATTGCATACAATAAAAAGAACAAACAGACAATAAAGAATTTTATTGCTTCTGCGTTTTCAAAACAAGTCAGGGACTATTCGTATTTCGTGTAATTACATCCATTTAATATTAAATTGTGTATTTTGATACACAAATGCGAATACGAATAAAAAAATCGTCCGACCAACGATTCAACGTTTGGTGTTTTAAATAGCCCCGGCGTCAACTTTGCGCATTATTGCGTATGATCTACAAAAATAGATATCACACAGAAAAAATGTAGATACAAATTGTTTCAATTACATTCAATTGACACGATATATTCAAAGTTTTTAAAAAAAATTGTATTTAATAGAAGAAATGCTGACTGTCAGAAATTACTTCGACTGTCGCAAAACACATTTTTCACTGCCACGACTTCAATATGACGCCGTCGCCAACGAAACTTAGCAGCGTTATTACATTAGGACGCGTTTACAATATTTAAAGTAAATTTTTAACATGTACCTATACAAAGATATTTGTTTCGAATAACCCGGCGTTCCAAATAGCCCCGGTCTCCCCTAAACATTTAATATAAATATGTATGATATTTTTATCGCAACATTAAGTACAGTCTAATTCTATTTTGTAATTGTTTTTTTCTTCTCATTGATGTGAAGATTTAACCTAGTTATCCCGAAGAACAAGCCCGAAAGAATTTGATCATTCTCGTTTAATATTTATATGAAGAGATCTGTCTTTATACATACAAGATACATACTCTAAGAAATTTCTTTGCAGGCAAGAAAGATTGAAAGCACTCTGTAATAAGCTTTGAAGGTGCTATCAATAATTCTTCCTCCAAGCGCGAATAAAATTGCAGCCGGTGGCTATATAATACTCTTTTCGCGGGTGCATCGTAAGGCAGGCACGTCCGCGTTCGATACGCTTTTCATGGAATGTGCATCACGTTTGACGCGTTAAGCGCGTCTCGATTACTTACTACATCATCGATTCATATCGTTGTCGTAGCTGGGATTTGCTGTAAGCTGCTTTAAATTTCCGCGACGACGCGCTGGTTGATATGGGTCCCTCGCTCACCCACCCCACCTTATCATTGAACCTCCTCTCTTCCGTTGCTCCTCTCTTCCGAACCTCCTCTCTTCTCGCTGATAATTGGTCGGAAATCGAATTTGCTGCTTAATGAATCTCCCATTACGCGCAATACGCTATTAGCGCACTCGCATTTCAATGGCACGCCAGTGCGATGCATTCTCTTCCGAAGCGTTACCCAGTTTCGATGTTCAGTCACGGAAAGTATGCAAGAATTCGCCGATGGCCATTCCCTCGATATCTATTTATCCATCCCTTCTCCGTCATCCAGCTATTCCGCCCGCATCTGCACTACTTCTTCCCTTCCATCCTCTCTATTTTTCTGGCAACACGGCCAATTCTGTTCGCGAACTATGCAATCGTTCTCTTTCCTGCGGTTCTTCTAGACGGCTTTTAAACGGCGCATACCGTCCTCACTCCTAACTTTCTCTATAAAAGGCTCCGCGAAGAAAATATCCGCAGACAGTGAGTAAACATTCAAAGCCTCATCTCGGAAATTGCGCGAAACCGTTCGGGGCATTGCCAGTTTTAGCGTTGTGACGCTAGTTGATGTCGAAACGAGGAGAGATTGGAGAAGAGTAGTTTAGGAAATAAGGCGAATAAGAAGAAGAGTAGGGAGAACGTAAAAGATCTTATCGTCGGAAAAAATGTCTTCCTTTTTCCGGATTTCGCAGTCTATTAAAGCTGCTTGGAAACTATGTCGCGGCAGTCCACCGCTATGGAATTGCGTTTTTATATTTTAGTTAATGAATCGTGAATTAATGAATCGTGAAAGAAAAATGGATGGTACAATTTTTGTAAAGAGATTCTATATTTAAGTAATATGCGATATATTTTAAATATTCATATGAAGATGATACAGTTTGTTTTGGTCAAAAGTTCGTAAATCGATTGAATATTAACGCGAGAAACGTTTAATGCAAATTTCTATGAATAATCATGAGTCTTTATTTCATCCATTTCATAGTTTCTGGAAATAAATATAGTGATGACAGAATAAAAATAATTATACATGATGCGGGAATTGTGTGCGTTAAAACAATAGAGAATTTATAAATTTTGATTAAGGGTGGGAGCTTGGTTTAAATTGCTAAAATGAAGCTTATGTTTCTTTTTTTTCTAAGAAACAACGCGTCTGATCTTTTTAATAATTTTCAGTTTTATTACTTATTTTAAAAAGTAAAAAAAATTGTTTTTGTAAAAAATAATTGGTTTTATAGCGGCTATACATACATACATCTTGATTAGACTCGTCGCTGAAATTGTGAATTGGAGCGAGTTGTAGCGCCTTTATACTCGAAACTATAAAAAACAAAACAATTTCTATAAAATTACTTGTCAATGAACCTATAAAATAAGAAAAATTAAGAAAGTGGTGGTACTTGGAAAAAAGTGCAATTTTAACAAAAAATGTTTTATTCTACTTATGCAAGAAAAATTATTTAAATTAAATATTATATTAAATTTGTCAATCATCGATAAATGATGTTAATAAACTATGACAACTTGAATAGGTTTTGAGTAATTTTTCTCACGAATTTAACAAAAAAAAACAACCAAACATTTGGTTTCAGAAAAAAGCACGTATAATATTTGCGGAAAAGTTATCAAAAAGTAAAACAAACAAGTCAGTTTTAGAAACTTACCATTGGTATTATCTAATCTCCCGTATTCAAGCCTTCAGTTGCTTTGTAGAATTCGTTTAATTCGATTTGTTCATGTCTTCTATTCATTCGATTATCTTTAGTGCTGCTTAAGCTGTGTCACTCCTTTTATTCGCTGTCAGGCATCTTGTGCATTAGCAAAAAAATTTACATCGTTGTCAAATTTTAATTTCTAGCGTTTCTATTACTTTTATTGATGAATAATATCCTTCATTCAAAATGCCAGTTATATAAGCAGAGATTTCAATAATTTTTATACCATAATGAAGGTGTTTTGGAACTAAACGTTAACAGTAGTGTTGAAAATCTTGTTAGCATTTTGTATATGCTTGCTATAAGTATTTTTCTAATAAATCTTTCTGTGACAGATCTTGATTAAAAAAATCATAAATCCAGCTAAGCAAAGAGTTTCAGCGCATCTCGTCAAGCGCTCGTATATCTGCGCAAAAAATAGAGATTTTTTATAAAACTTTTGCTCTATAACTTTAGAAATGTATTTTTTACATGAACTATAATAATAGGAGTAAAAAAAATTTTCAATTTTTTGAAGCGGTTAAACCAGACTCTTTCTTTAAGTTGATAATAAAATTATATAATTAATATTAAGCTTGATTTTACCAAAGCAATAGAAAACACGAAAAGGAGGTTAAAGAATGAGCAATCGGTTAGATAAAAAATGAAAGATTATTATTCAAACGTTCAATAAGGAAATAAGTTTCAACTTTACTCATTATCAGCCGCAAAAAGGAAATAAATAAATGATATACTTTATGAAAATTAATTAGAAATTAAAATATTAAAACAATAATGTCGGATAAAATTAATAAAAGGAAAAAAGAAAAAAGCCTAAAAAATCAGACGCATGAATAATATAAGTAGTTGTAATAAAATAAAATTGAGATAGAATGAAAACGCTGTCCGTGCAAAATTATATAAATTGGACTCGTACGATACATTTATATTATACTTTTTTACATTTATAAATGTTTGCAAATATAAATATTACATTCTGTTAAAGTTAAATATATTACACAAAATATATACATATATAACGTATATTGATGAAACCAATAAATAGATAGGTTAAGTACACGTTAGAAAAAAAAGATTTAGTACCGCGATTGCGAAAGGAAGCGATATCGGGAAGAAAGCTAGAGGAAATAGAAAGAAAGAAAACATTCGTGTAAGAAATAATCTGTAGTAGAGAGCACATAAAATGTATCCAATGTGATACGGAAGAAACAGATACAGGAGAGAAACGGAAGACGAAATAAATTATTTGTTGCATACAAATTCTAAGTTGGGAAAAATTAGAATGCTAAATTTTATACATTTAATTACGGTAGATGCTTTTCATTACAATAGGGGAGAGATGATATTATGGGCCATTCGTTTTGTGCAATTTGCACTTGTGCACTTTGTTAATAATTAATAGAAGAGAAAGTTATACGGTTCCTGTAAATATAATGGTCACTCGTGATATTTCCACAATTAGGTGAATTCTAAACGAATTCTATATTACTAATGAGATTGTGGCAACTGTTCGCCACATGCCCAAACGATAAATTCGAAAAATAATATTCACGGAGACAAATAACTTATTTGGCAGCGTTGAGCAGTTGAGATAAACATGGTTAGCTCGATAGCAAGCAACACGGCAGAAATATATACAAAGTAGAGAAGATTCGAATAGGTACGAAAAATAATAAACAGCTTCGAATTTACGGACCAAACCGGTTATTCGGAGGGTATGCAAAGCGGGCGACAGAAGAAACGCGCTCTCTCGCCAAGTATTCGCTAGCCTCAACAGACATGTATCGTACTTGTAACTCGGGCATCTTAAAATTTCTTACATTAAACCAAAGCGTTTTATTAAACTGATATAAAAAATTACTCGATTTCTTGATTAATTTATTCATTACATCACACTCATAATCGACTTAATCCCAAAACATCATCTATTTAATAGCTCGCCAAAATGTAGTAGCGTTAATGTTACAATATGTAATAACAGACTTTGCTATAAGGAATTTTCGTTTTCGAGAATTTCAAAATTTTTCCAAGATATATGTTAGCATTTAATTGCACATACTTTCTCATTCTTCTTGGTATTATCACAGGAATCTATGTATTATATAATTGAGTATCTTTCTTTCCTATTTGACATTTTATTCGGTTGTATACATTTCAAGTTATGCAAAGTTAAAAAATAACATAGAATTTTGGTAATGCGGCTCTTTCGGTGTGCTGCAAATAAATTGCCATTCAAAGTTCTCTGCTTAAAAAGTTCGATAGAAAAAAAAGTAAAGATTATTTTCCTTTACAATCGTGTTTCTGATTTTTGATTTTCATAAATAGTTTAATGTATTAGTGATAAAAATTCAATGTAGTGTCGATAGAATATTTCACGCATCATACAAATCAAAATTTATGAGACGATTTCACATATTATACGAATAAAGCTTGCAATAAAACTATTATTTAATAGTATGTCATATTTTATAAGAACTTTATCAATAATAAGATTTTATATCTAATAATGTTTAAATAGGATTCTATGCAATGCTATCCAAAATTAAAGAATTAAAAAGTTCTCTCTGCTTGATATATCCGATAAAATAAAGAAAAAACTATCAGATTGAATCGTGTTTTTGGTTCGTAAAGACCCATCGCAGAAATGATGGATTTTTTGCCCATTTTTTAGTTCTCGGTTTTGGAATCGAATTTTATACCAAGAGATAGCTAATGATGAGACATTAATCATAGAAAAGTTTTATAAGCATACGATTGGTTTCGGAGATATACGAGTAAAGAGACAAAGTGGTCACCCCCCCCTTCTCCTAACAATAAGAAAGTATAACATTAACAGCGCTTTATAGTACAAATTTTTGTTTATTTTTATAAAAAATCGGTATCCTTGGGTTTTTTGAGTTGCTGATCACGAATTTGATGTCTGATCACATTAAAAAAAGTTCAAGATCGCGCAATTAATATGGCGGACTCACATATTAAAACAATTATTCACTTTTCTATAAAAACAATAAAAAAAAAAAATATCAATGTCACTGCCTTATAATGTCCAAAACACAGTATTTTGTTACAAAATTTAATTATATCTTTTTATTTTTACATTGTTTAGAATTTTCCTGCGTTTAGAAACATTAGAGAATTTTCCTGTGTTTAGAAACATCATTATTACTTGTCATCATTTATACTTGTTTAACATTAAACAACAACATTAAAATGATAACTCTGATGTTTCCGAACACAGCCCTCTAGCGTGAAAATCGATTTATCAAAGAAATATTTAATTTATGAAAATTTTGCTTAAGAAGCCATATTAACACTTATTATATCGTAATTTTTTGTTCTTTACTAGCCATTGTGGGGTCACTCGCGTTTTACGCTTCTATTAAAGGGTATAATACACCGTAATGCGATGGTTTCCACCGTAATTTTACTTGGTTTCAACCTTCTAATATACGATTAAAAAGTAAAAGGGCAATAACATTCGGTGTAACTATGTAATTTTGGCAAATATGTGAACAAAGTTACGGCAAATGCAGGGTAATTTTTGAAAAATTGCAACTTTCTTAATAATCATCATAGAAAAGTGATTCAAAAAAGAAATTAAAGTTAAATGATCCAATTTTTATATAAAAAAAATGTTCCATTGATTTGGATTTGTAATTTAATGTTAATTTTGCAGCATAATGCTTACAATTATAATATAAAATTACCGGTAATATGGGTAATATTTTAATAATTATATCTTTAGTTCTGTGAGTTTAATAAATTTTAATAAATCGAATTTAATATTAAAAAGTAAAAATTACATCTCTACATTTATATGTATCTTTAAACTATACATATATATACGAGTATACATATGATGCAACATTTCTATAATTAATTAATAACATAAAAATTAAATACTTTTATTAATAATAAGTTAAAAATTACAAATATTGATAAAATAAAACATTATAAAAAATAAAAAAATCATTTGCTTCCAATTTTAACACCTTCACCAATTAAGCTGGAGTTAGTCATGCACTGTGAATTTTTCACACCGATCTAATTATTAAATCACTTAAAAATCCTTTATTATATTGTAATATAAGAACTTCCAACATTTATAACTTTTTTTCTTACAAATACAAGAATAATCATATACAAATTTATAACCATTTTATGATACACACATTTCAGGAATGCTGTATGCTTCTATGCCATATTTATTTAATAATGTTGAATAACATTCTATCAGACTACGGTCGAATTTTGATACCAATGTAAATCAATCCGAAAGTTTCCATAAAGTCTATTGTTTTCTATACGAGTTTTATCATACATATTTTTTATATTCTATTGGATTGTTATATAAATTTGTGCAGATTTTGCGCGTTTACTTTGGCGCCTAGCGAGAAGGGAAAGGTTAGATGAAAGAGAGTTCATTGTTAATGCTGCATTGTAGAGTTGTGTATATTTTAATGTACAGTTTCTTTAATTTAGCAATTTAGTTAATTAGTTTGTTGTAAAATAAAATGGGGGAACAAAATGACATTTTCGGCATATCATGCTATATTATGTTCGGAAAGGAAAAAAACTCGATCCAAGTGGCCGAAAAGATCTGCAACGTTTACGGCGCGCATCTGGAGTTACCGATTGTGTCGTACAAAAGTGTGCCCGGTGCAGGAAAGGTGAGTTTGAATTTAAAACTCGGGAAAGGCCTGTAATAGCCGACACAGCCACAAAAACGACTGTAGTAGGCGAATACCCACATATCTTGTCGCAAGAAATAGAAAATGATGAAGAATACATTTGTTAATAAAAGACTTCTATGTTTTATTAAAGAAAATTAAAGGAAGCAAACGAACTTGTGTAACATTCTCTGCATTCGTATAAAGTACCTACCACACCACGTATGCGAATCTACCTATATAGATTCTATCGTTTTCTATCAGAACAATGCTACGCTGAGTTCTATAATGGTTCCCAGAACGATTATCTACCGTGTTCTATACAAGTACTGTTGAACCTTGGTATCTATGTAAATGAACCTTAACTTCATGACGGCTTATCGCGTTTCATATATGAATTTTATCATATATATTTCTTCTATATTACGTTTCTTGCATTTGCGTAGTTATCATATCACATACGACTCGATCTATAGAGATTCTATGATTCTATGATTTCTATAACGGTTCTTGGAACAGTTATCTATAAGAATTTTATAAGATTACTGTTGGACTTGCATTCGCGTTATTATAACTTCTAAACTTATATTATTTTGTATCTTATTTTATTTAAGTGATAGCACATTTATTTGAGTACCTAAGTTTCTTTATACGATTCTATCATATTATTTTATTTAATATCTATAAAATGACAGATACGATGTTTATAAGAAGGTTCTTATAAAAATTGTATCTGTCATTTTATAGATATTAAAAAAGATAATAATAAGATAATAATTATATAGGTATATAATTTAATCCGTAAATGTCTCTGTACGTTTGAATAAAACACACGTTAGACAGATAAATCATATCCTATCGTTGTCAGCGTTACATTTAGGTTATTAAATAATTATTTCGCAGATTTCAACATATATAAATTGCATAAGTTTTTCATCTGACGTGATATCTTATGATAGGTATGATAGGTTCGTATAAAATCATATAGGATTTGTATTAAATACAGATTTTCATCATTTCGTATTGGACTTTTTAAACAGGGGTGCGAGATATGTATGTAATATTACAGGATACAGAAAATGTGTACGATAAAACTCATATAGAAAACGATAGACTTTATGGAGACTTTAGGTTATTGTATTAATATCAAAGTTCAATCGAATATTATTCAACATTATTAAATGATTCTGATATACAAACGTTATAGTATTTAACAATTTTCTATAAGCCTTTTCAAGCAGGGGTTGCCAATCCTGGTCCGTAGGCAACCATCACCACCATAGCAAAATCTCTTTGACTAGAGGATAAAGCCATTAGTAGTAGGTTTTAGCTTTTTGTTGTCACATTCAGCTCGTTAGTAATCATCTGCTATAGCAATATCTTCTCTATAGAGGATTACGCGCCGCATCGCTAGACTGGTTAATTGTAAGTCTGCCGTGGAAGGAGTGCTGCAGTAGTAGAAGATTGCTGGCGAGCTGAAAGTGGCAACTTTGGCGTGCTGATTCTTCAATAGGCCTGATATAATCTCTTTTTCGAAGTTCTCAAGTACTTACTTCAGTAAATTGACTGTAATTCTATTGCTAATTTATATTTTATATTAGCTACATTCATTATAGATTTTCAGTCTCTATGCAGAAGGAGTTAAATATACGTACGTACATTTGCACTTATTCTGAAATATTTTCTCTTTACTTTAAACAAATATTTAACTTTATCCGAAATAGAAAAAACGAGAAAGAGCCGTGCTGGATGTTGTGCGCCAAAACAAAACTGATGACCTAAATAAAGGTAAACGTTTTGACTTATAATGAACAGTCTTCATCGGTACAAATCTTAGAATCTATAACAACAGACGATTAAATTATACGTCTTATCACAAACTTAATGCATCAAATTAATTAATAACTAGAATCTTACTGGATATAAATCTGTGACATCCGCTTACAAAAACGTACAAAATTAAATAAAGCTTACAAGATGTATCGGAAGCGCCTTAATCTAAGTGGTAGTCTTAAGGTATGTGAAAGGAGACATCGTTTTCGGAATATGAATCTAGTAAAACAGCACGCAGTGCAACATAAAAACATTATTTTCTTACAATTCTTTTTAAGCTGTTTAATTCTTTTTTATTAATTTTACAACTTTGACTTGTGCTGTTTTTATTTTATTAAATTTATTACTTTTTGTTCTTATTAGTTAATTTTGCATCTTGACTTTAAATGTAATTAGTTTAATTTTAGGGTAGTTGTCTTATTTTATATCTTTACATACTGTTTTTATGTTGTTCACTGTGTGTTGTTTCACTAGATTCACCAAAAACGATGTCTCCTTTCACTTTCCTTGAGACTACCACTTAGACTAAGGCGCTTCCGATACATCTTGTAAGCTTGATTTAATCTTGTACGTCTTTGTAAACGGATGTCATAGATTCATATCTGGTAAGATTCTAATTATTAATTAATTCAAAATGATTAGTTAATGCGTTAAGTTCGTGGTAAGACGTATAATTTAATCGTTTGTTGTTATAGATTCTAAAATTTGTATTCATGAAGACTGTTTATTAAAAGTCGAAACGTTTACCTTTATTTGGGTCATTAGTTTTGTTATGGCGCACAACATCCAGCACGGTTCTTAAGCTCGTTTTTCCTATTTTGAATTGTTATTCACAGGAGTCCTAACCTTACGTATTTGTTTTAATACTTAATTTTATAATTATAATGAAAAAAGCTCTGAAGAAGTAAATCAAAAGATGAATTAATGTCAAAAGTGCCAACACAAGATGTTCATGTGTGAATGAATGTAATTAACAAGCAATTATTATTAAAGTACAGACGTTTTGATCCTCAGTTTTGGCTTATTTTTAGTGTAAAATTTTCTCTGCTCTTTCGACATTAATTTATATTTTGATTAATTTTATAACAAAACACTGTGTTTCTTAAACAAAACTAACTTGTTAAATCTATTTTTGTGGCAGAATTACATTATCTGTGTTTCTCTTCCAGTCATTATATAGTGTCGTCATATTTTATTGTATAAATAACATTCTATAAATAACATTCCAAGTAATACAGATTTCATAATTTTGAATCTAGAATAGATTCAATAATACGTTGATAAACGTAATCGTTGAGTTTTTTATATAAATATTAATTATTAATAAAGTTGTTGTATAAAATGTATAAATAGCGGAAAGACGTATATGTAATATCATCTTCTCTTCTAATAAATAAGTTGGTAAAAGTATTGTTATGTTCAAGGTGTTTAGCAAAAATTAGCGAAAGTTTTTATTTAGATTTTGTTAAAAAATGCAGTTGGTACAATCCATTGAACTGTGAAAAGTGATTGGAGAAGCAGCATCTAAAGTTGTTTGTGAAACCAGGACAAGAGATTCATCTTCAATGATAAGATCTTGCAGAGTTGAAGTTCATTACTGAATCCCGGATCTTCGTTAAATAGCTTGAATACCTTTTCCATTTCGGTAGGGATAGTAAAAAATGGTTTCATTCAAAATAAGCCATTTAATTTGTCGAGCGTAATGATGTTCCTTTCATAAATTTTCTTCGGAGATTTATTATTAAATTGGAATTGATTAATTATTGAGGGATTGATCTAAAATATTAATGACTTAAAATCCAATTTTATTATGATTAACGTAAAATTGATTGCTTTAAATTATGCCTTGTATTAAATTAAATAAAAGAATTGAAGTGTTTTTGGAAAAAAACTGAACAATTTTTTTTCTACAAAAAAATGTATCAGACTGTAACAGCAACTTTATTTTGGACATTGCTAAAATTTTATTTTTGTTATTGGAAATATGAATATAAATTATACACATTATATATTGTTATATTGCATAATTTTGAAAAATGTAAATCTCTTTATTTTTCATAACGATATGATTTAACAATAAACATTTTTATTAAATATTTAATCTCAGCTTCTCGCACATATTTTTAGTTAGCTTCTTCCATAGCTATAGGTTTGTGAAAATCTGTAACTTTGACACGCTATATCTTTAAATAGAAAGCATATTTTTTAGCTCATAATATATGAAATCTAAATCTCAGAGTCTGATAAAGACGATAAACAAGAACCAAATCAAAAAATTTTTTTTTTTTTCAAGTAATTACAATTTAAAAAGAAATTGTTGCCAAGATTCATAAAAAAATAGGTACTTTGGATAGTTGAAGTTTTTCTTTGAACCTCAATCCTAGCCTTCAAATTATACTATAAAAAAGTTACAGCAATGTAAAAAAATGCATAGGGTACATCGTGCCCATGTATGGGGCGCTAGGGTTAAGTGCACAAATTAAATTACTTTTTTTAAAGTTTTATAAAGGAGCAGGAGATATTATAATTACCGTCGACATTACGACTATTTTTATTATCTTTGATATTAGGTTCTAACAAGTTTCAACAATTGCCTATGGAATTATTTGTTTAGTAGCCCGCCGTTTCTAATGGTGCTAACATGCAATACATAATAGTATTGTTATAAGGAATTTTTACTTTTGTATTTTGAAACGTTTTCAATGTAAATTTTAGCACTTAATTACACATATTTTCTCATTTTATTTTAAACCTGAACGTATTATCGAACGAATATATGTACGTTCAAGTGTATTTTTATTATTTAATCTTTGTTCAGTTGCGTACAACTTTTCAAATTATGCAAAGTTAAATAATAACATGTGATTTTGTTAATGTGATTTTTTAAGCAAAATTTTCATATTGAAATATTTCTTCAATAAATCAATTATCATTCTAGAAGGTTGTGTTCAGGAACATTAGAAGTTTTATTTTATCCTTGTTTAATGTTAAATAAGAATAAAATAATATCTCTGATGTTTTTGAAAGCAGAAATGTTCTAAGCAATGGAAAATAAAAAATATATAATTTTGTAACAAGATACTGTGTGTTTTTTAAATTAAACCAATTTTCTAAATTTATTTTTAAATTAATCATATTATCACCACTTTTCTTCTTCTATCGATTATGCAGTGCGTCACATTTTGATAAATCATGTCCTAAGTAATAAATATTTCATTACTTTATGTCTAGAATACATTAAACAACACTTTGACGAATATAATCGTTCCAGTTTTAATACGAAATATTGATTATTAATAAAATTATTCAATAAAATAGTAAGGGAGAGGGCATATTACTTCTTTCTCCTTTACATTTTTATTTAATACTTGAAATTTTGTATTGTATACAAAATTACTAATTTGTAAATATCGTAATTATTTTTTATATGATTGCATTGATTAGGGTAAAGTATAAATACACAAATAAGTAAATTGGAATACGTTGAACAGGTCAAATCTAATTGATAATCTAAGCAAGTTAGTGACCGATATCTAACGCTTCACGAACTGAATGGGGAAGTGTACAACAATACCGCTATTCGCTATGTTCCTGTTATACGAAGCGACAGGGCTATGTCATCCAGACAATAACAATTTCTGTCATTTACATTATTACATCTCACGGGCGTCTTCCGACAATTTCACAATCATTAACTAAACGGTCCCTAAACCCACGTCACTCAACTACAACAGTGACTATTCATGTGGGTTTTACAATCATAGTATATAAACTGTAGTTTGCGGTCCTTGAAATGGAGTTTCAAGTTTACAAATGTAAATTAATTTTCTTTCTGTACTTTTAAAATAAAATTAGCATTCTTAAAAGATAACATATTTCTGAATTTTTAATGAATCGGTGAATGCAAAAAAAGGGAATTGTGATATAATGTTTAGTGTTAACAAAATCTATTTAATTTTAGTTCTAATGAAAAAACTAAAAAAAATATTTTTGGGAAATTAAATGAAACATTTAATATTTTTGATACATTTCTAATTTTTAAAATAATTACTTATCAAGGAGCCATTTTAGTCTAGCGAGTAAAAAAATTGAGTTTTTCATATTTTGCAAGTATTTGATATGAAAAATATGTCTGCAAAAGGAGAAACCCGATTCGCAAAGTCACCAAAGTTATAGTTAGTTTCGATTAAGGTCGGAAAACCGTTAATTTTTAAAAGGCACACATTTGGAGTAGGGTCTTTCTAGAAGGTCTTTCTAACAATCGATTTTGACCTTTCTGAAGGAGATATTTGCTTTTTCGGCTCTGGTGACTTTGCATTTTAAAATAAGCGGAACTGTTTATTTACACGTTAAATAATTGAATAAGATATAATAATGGATAAGAAAGGTGTGAGAGGTAATCAAATTCGTGTAAATTGTAAAAAAAAAACTACATTTTCACCGCAACACACAATGAGAGTTAATGCAAATGACGGCAAAAGCCAAAATCGAACGTACATCGGTTCCATAATCTGCCATTTACTGACACGATATTGGAAATAATTCAGTCTATTTATGAGGATTTGTCAATGGATGATTTGCTGGACGTTATTTAGGAGTAAAAACAAAATATGAACGAATCTTTAAATATTGATTTAGACTTTTGCTCTAAAATACCTATATTTTATAGCAAAGCAAAATAGCAATTTTTTAGCAATTACTATCTTGAATAAAGGATTTAATTCCGATTTTAAAAATTATGAATGTGATGGGAGTGACTTTTGGTCAGCACGCGGAAGTGTACGCAATCTTGACGTCTCTCTCTCCCGGAACGAAGCTTGTATCATCCGCTCGCAGCGATGCCAAATGACTTCGCTGAAGAGAAAAGAACAAATCATAGGGAAATAGAGCAGTTCTGCAGGATTTTTATGAGTAAGACGAAGGTGTCCTCTATAATCTTGGACTAGCTGATTGATCGTAAAATTATCCGTGTAATCAGTACGAAAAACTTAAAATACGTTTTTCTCAAAACTACGTTTTTCAAATTCGTTCCCATGATACCTTAAAAACTAGTTGAATAGAGTCGAGTTTGTGCACACATCTTCGACATATGTATGACCCTTACCACGATTAAGTTGCAATATTTTTTTTACTTTTATAACTTTTTAATGGTGAAAAGAATTGCAAAAATCGAAATTTTCAAAATAAAGTCATTTTTTTAAATTTCGAGTATTTATTCAAATTTTTTTTGTTCTGGTACATACAATAATTAAACTTATGATAATTAAAAATTTCTTTTGTCTTTTTGAGTAAAAAATAGTCGGCATCATGGAAACCATAGATTAAATTTTTATGGTCTCATTCAACATTGTATATAAAATGCTATTTTTATAATATAGTATTACCTTCTAATTAGAAAATTTTGAAATATACAAAATTTGAAATATACATATATATTTATTCAAGTATAAATATGTAGCACAAAATCCTGTTCTAAGAAACCTTACACTTTCCTTTTAAAACGATTCGCAAAAATAGTATAAAAATTCGACTAGATTAGAGTACCCGCTTAAATGGAAACTTAATTTTCAAGTTTGGATTTGTCTTCTTCATTTAACATTGGCAATAAAAATCAAAATACAATTACGTTACTACAAATATTTTATTTTATTTTTGAAAACATTAAACTTGTATTCTAAATGTACAATTACAATATATTTATGATGTAAGGGATTATTAGATATAAAAAAGCATACTTAACATTGCATTAAATGAAATTACAAATACAAACACTTTGAAACAGTTCCTCACAAAGATACGAAAACTTTGACACTTGCACTGTGCTTGAAAACTGTAAAGAATTTAATATAAAAATAAGAGAGCAACGTTAAACAAGAAGATAAAAGAAAGAAAACGAGAAGAAAGTGAACGAGAAAGTGGACTAGTATCTTTTCTGCACTCATTTTCAGCGTCTACATTAGGATCTTAAAAACTTAGGACAACTTCTCTATTTGCACTCAAAGCGTATCTAGCTAATCATTTCGAGGTTAATAACAAGAAGAATTTATTTTCGAAAAAAATTGGGTTCATTTTGTGCATACATAGATTCAAATATTTTATTTATAATCTATATGTTAAAGTCAATTTCGTTTGTAAATTACAAATCAAAAATTGTTGAAATACATTTGGCTAAATAATAGCGGTTGCTTTGATTTAATTTTAAATAAGAAATGCTTTTTAATTGAAAGATGCAAAATGATATTTTTGAACATGAAATTGCTAATAAAACAACACTGTTATGTTAATGTTTGAATCGGTTCATACACTTACCATAATATAACTTAATATAATTATTAGGTGTACAACTTAATTTTTGGCATTTTTAACAAAAATATGTTATTTATTACTTTATTATTTATTATTTATTTATAAAATCGAATAATCTTTCAATCGTCAAAATAGTCCCCGCTATTTTCTGCACACTTCCCATATTTCGGGTAACTAGCAAAATCCGGAAATTTTCGGAAGAATGATGCTGGTTTCAAGTAGATAAATTCGTTGATGCTTTAGTTGACCTCCTCGGGAGACCGAAACGGGGATCAACTAGGTGATGTTGCATGGATCGAAAAAGATGGCCATCTGAAAGGGCGAAGTCTGGAGAGCATGCCGCATGAGGGAGAATTTTCCAGCTCATGTCGGAAATAATTTTCAAAATTGTTTTTAGCGTATGGGTATTGTAAAGCAAAATTGTCTTCCTCCATTCAACGCCAGTAAATGGTCTTTTTTCTTCAAGTACGTCAACCAATCTAGTCAATTACTGCTGGTAACGCTTAGAAGTGACAGTTTTATCTGGTGAGTAACTCATGGTGAATAACGCTCTTCCAAACGTACCAAATACACTGATACGTTTTTTTTCATGAATCTTGTTTTACGAGATTGGTCGGGAGCTCATCCGGTCGATGACAAAACCCATGATTTTTGCCTCTTCCGATTGTGATCTTCATACAGTATCTATTCTTCATCACTAGTTATTATTTTGAGTAAAAAAATCGTTTTTTTTTTAATTTTTATTAACAGGAATGTAGCTGGGTCGAAGCGTCTCTCTTTGTTTTTAGGACTCAGCACATGCGAATACTAACGGTCCGTTTTTTCAATCCTACCAAGCTCATGTAGACGTTTCAAAATAGCTCGTTGAATACACTTCGAATGTATTTGCAAGCTCTGATTGAGTCTGACAAGAATTTTCTTCTAAACGTTGTTCCAATTTTTCGTTCTTTAATTTTTTTGATTGTTTAGGGCGTTCTTACTCTTGGAGATTAACATTGCCACTTCGCAACTTTTGAAAGCACTTCTTACATGTACTATAAGACATAGCATTTTCACTTCACTAAGGCTGAGCAAATTATTTTTTTAGTACACTTATCAATATTCTTCTTCAATTTTGAACGATAATCGCTTTTACTATTGTGTTTTGAGATTATATCGGCAACACTGTCAACTATTGTACTCGTTTTAAAGTTGAAAGATGACGCTTTAAAATGACAATATGGTTGAAAAAAAATTTTTAATTTAAATAGGTGCTGTAGTCGGTTAAATATGGTGGCCGAGAATTAAGTTGTACATTTAATATTTATGAAAAACATGCAAGTTAATTGTAAAGAGTATTTAAAAATTATTGTGAATAAGTACTATGTAGATAAAACTAAAGAAAAAAATGATTCACATGACTTAATCGACTCATTTTTTACAATATTGCCGGATAAATTTTATTTCATACTGTTGACAAATTGTTTTGTTTTGATGACAGTAAGAGTAAATGTTTATTTAAAGCTTTTGAAAAAAAACGCAGAAATAGAAAATTGTGTTGTTGTGCTGTTATCAAATATTTTGCAAAAGAAGAAGTGTGATCATCTGAAAATATTGCATATCTGGATAAAAGGTGAATTGCTTAAAGTCGCGTGAAAACAAAATGGAAAGAAGATATTAAACCCCAGCGTTACACACTTTCTTCCAAAGAAGATTCACTCCAGATTCAAATAAAATAATTGTTAAACATTAGTAAAGAAAAAAACCAATATAAATAAGTCAATTAAATTATATATAAACAAAATTTTATTGATTTACTTTAAACCGTCTTTTTAAATTACCTATTACTGTAAAATACATGTTAAATAAAAGTTTTTTAAAACTATTATTTCTTAAAATGATTAATATAAAATAAATATTCAATTAAAGCTAAATTAATGTTAAAAATAATTATTTCTTTAAATCATTATTTCAAATGTAATTAACAAAAAAATATTTAATTAATATAGAATAAATATTATTTTTACAATGTATAACTAATAAAAAAGAAAGCTGTATAATGTATAACTAATAAAAAAAAAAAAACATTAAAGAACATTTATAAAAGTTTATTTGTACATCGGCTGCTCATTGTCTGCTTAAAAGCTTGCGTACTCATTGTCAGATAAATATTCAATCGTGTGAATAAAACGATAGAAATTTATAGCTGTTTTATATATACTGAAACGTATATTTATTCAAACGATGGACATTTTTGTATTAAATCATATACGTTCGTATAACAATTATAACGTTTATTAAATCAGATAATGTGATAGAATCATATAGAGAAGCTTGTATACACACATAAATATTCTTTTGTTTGAATAAAATAAGATAAAACAACGATAAAAATTTATAGCTTTTAATCTGACATGATATTTAATGTCCGATATGCATCATAAATTTAGAAAAAATCATATAGGATTTCTATCAAATTTCTATAAGTTTATATCATTTCTTATCGCATTTTTTAAACAGGAAAGATACTTATGACATCATTACGTTATTCGATGATATCCTGTTATCATTATCACTTCTGTGTTTTAATTAAGTTTGTGATAAAAAATACGAAATGTTAAGTTACATCTAAATTACAATATATGAAATCCTAATATGATTGAAAAGGATCAACGTATTTAATTAACGACTATACCAGTCCAAAGTAGATTTTAGTGTTCAATAATTTTCTAGATGAATTTACAAACATTTACTAAATTCCCCAAATTGCGCGCCGCATACTTGCCGCACTTTAAACACAGTTTTTGAGGAGAACCCAAAAATGTAATATCACGAAAATTAAATTTTTGATCAGTTTAATAATTTTAATATATATGTAAAAGTGTGTGAGTAATAGGTACAGGTATCAGTATTACTGCATAGAGGAGATAGTCATAATTCTCGTTTGAGTGATTCTAGGGAGGATACCTGGCATACGTTTGGGGGGATGTTCCAAAATTTAATGACGGAGAATGTAAATGAGCGTTTGTAAAATTCAGTGCGGCATTGTGATAAGATGAGGGCGTTAATGGAAGTTCTGATATCCTACGATAATTTGTCGCTCCTACGCTCGAGTTTATAGAAGACGGCCTCAGAGATTTTGTTATGCATAAGTAAGTAGGTTAGACAACTGACAAAGTACAAGCGTCTAGCTCTGATCTTAAGCTATCTTAATTCCTGGTAAAAAGGAATAATATTCTTGTCACGCTTCCCTGAAACATGAACCGAACACGGATGTTCAGAGACCTTTATGAACGGAGATTATGTTTACTAGAAATGTCAGCGAGTGCAATATACCAATCAAACAAAAGTAGTACTAAAGTAATAATGAGCTGCAATTCAAGAGAAGGTGGTAACAAGTGTTTACAAACTTTGAGCTGATAGAGAGCTACATAGATTTTAGCACACGTTTAATGACGTGTTTTTTTCATGAAAGTGAGTCTGAAACATGGACACTTGGATATTGCGCAGTGTCGCAAAAGGGAATAACAGAATCATATGGATCCAGAGTCCCTAATTATTCTGTCGATAAATCTGAAGGTATGGTCTTCGTCTTGTTGGGATTAAAAATTAATTTATTGGTATAGGCTTAGTTGTGATGCTGTTGATGTCTTCGTTAACTCTGAGAATGGCTTCTAGTACATGTTTTGATTCCATGTGTAGATAGATTAACAAATCGTCCGTGTAAAAATATTTGTAGTGTGATAGAGCAAAATCGAAGTCTCTCAAATAAAGAACAAATAAGAGAGCCCCTAAAAACACAACTTTGAAAGCACCTCAAAAGTAACCGCACGCTGAGAGAAGTCTATTATAGGATTGCATATGGCTTGTCTTCTATTGTTCAGAACAAAGTCATCGAAGTACTGGAATAAAGAAGCCGATACTTTTATACTGCAAAAATTATTTTTTAAATTGCAACCAAAATATTTGGTACACACATTATAATTGACAATTCAGAATATTTTACTTACACCAATTAAATTTATTATAGATAGAGGAAAATTCACAAATTTGTTTTTATTAGTAAAACCAAATTATTTGCTTAATATTTTTTATTAACATCAATTTAAAATTCGTTATTAATAAAACAATTTATATTATTGAGTTTAAGTATTTCTAAAGGTTTTGCAAATTTTCACACTTGTTAGGATTTGTTTAAAGAATTATTGTATAAAAACTTACACAATTGTTTTATAGATTAAAACTAAAAATATTTTATTTATACTACAATTTGTGTTAAACGTAAGTGTAATAGATATGTTATCTGTTTTTGGTATTATCCATTTTACTTGCTTAAATAAAACAAAAGGTCTATTTTACAAATGTTAAAAATATTTAGTTTTTCAGTGGATTTGTGTGCTTATATTGTTTTATTTTTCAACAAATTAAAAATTGTAAAATGTAATAAATCAACAATTAAAACATGTTGCAACGTTACTTCTTTATTAAAATCGGGTGATGCAGATTATTTTGTAAAAAAATAAAATTTTTTATTAATAATTTAATCTTTTATATTTGCTTAAACTTTTTATTTATTAATACTGGAAAAGATAACCTCAAGTAAGGTATAACTCTACACTGAAATAAGAATTTGGTAACTATTACCAAATTTTTTAATAGGTATCAAATTTCTTTTTTAATGTACTAAAATATTATTATCACAAATATATATTTTTTTAAATCAAGCAAAATATTTTTGTAGCAAAAACTAAATAAAAGGAACCAAATATTTTGAGTAGAATTATTAAACATTTGGTTGAGTCTATATTAACCACAGTATACCACCAAATTTTTACGATAACCAAGTTATTTTTTCAATGTAGCTCGATTTGATTATTACAACGATCGATATAATCAAAGATTTTTGTGAAATCGAAGAACAATAGTTTTTCTGTTAACAGCTCTATTCTCTAACATTATTGAGAATACAGATCAGTGTTGTCTGAGTAGAATGTCCCTTCTTTTCATACCTTTCGATAGGTTTTTTGACAAGGAGTATGATGAAAGGAGAGAAGGTGCTATTTCTGTGGATGCGCAGTAGTAGTAAAGAGCTGACAGACAATCATATTCTATCCGTGTGATGAAAATCCATATGGCTGACAGTGCGCGCTTCAGAATGTAATTGGTTGCCATTTTATGTCCCCTTCCCTCTTCTTTTATGCACAATAACTCACCTTATGTTCTTTCACGATGAACAAAGATCTAGAAAGCAATCGCTTTCGCGATTGATCGTAATTGTCAACCGCGATGCAGTTCAAAGCTTTGGAGACATCGCAAAGAATCAAAATAGGCCTATAATCGTTATACATTTTAAACGGGCATTTCTGACTTTCGAAATTGCAGATACGGCCAGAAGAACACAAGGTAGAGCTAATAAAGCTCCGAGATAATAAAGCTCTTATTGCCTTAGATTTATTTTGCTGTAGAACCCTAATTATATCATGTTCAATGTCTATCCAATAGAATTTCCAGTCTTCATAAGCTTTTTTGCCGAGATAGAATCGCGAATATGTTACAGAACCAAACCTCCTGAAAAGAACTCATTAAGATTTTCAACGAAAAAATAAGTGTTTGGTTGAGAATTTTAAATTTCAGAAATCCGAATTGTCTGAATTTTTTCCAAACTAATTGTAAGATCAATTCGTTCACATTCTGAAAGGTATTCAGTTAGTATTTTTCCTTGGAAGGATATATTGAGGCCTGAAATATCTAAGGATTTTAAACTTTGTGCAGTTTGCCTCATTCCTATTTCTTTCTCAAATTTTGTTCGCCTTGTTTTTTGCTTGAAGATTTAATTTCCTGCATTAACAAAAGGGCAAGCGTTTAGGTTGAATATTTTGAAAAAGAACAATAATAATTTTCCAAGTGACCGATGAATATATGCGACTCGCAATTCGAGGAATTATAAAATGTATATAAAATTACTTAGAAAAGAACCCCGCTTCAACTTTATGGAAATTGACTTTTTATCGGATGTGCTAAAGTTTGAAAATATGCAGTTCTGATCATTCTGAATAAATGGGCACAACTTGATTCTATGAGTCATTTCTGCGCTACAAGCTGTGATACAGTTCAGATTGAAGCCGTTTTTAAAACCTGGGTTTCCATATATTATTGATATTGTACTATTATTAACATATGCGATAGTTATATGTATGTATATATTAATACATATTGTACACACACACACACACACACGGACACTCCCATTTTTATCAACTTTTAAATAGAATTTTAAAAGATTATAACGTATTTTTGTTTAGTATTGAATAAAAACGAGCAATTTGACAGTAAAAAGTAAAAATTTTATTTAAAAAACCAAATTAGTAATAGTTCGTATAGTTAGACGTTTCTCGGTCATATTATGAAATTGTTGTTGTACCATTAAAGTTAAAGTTAATAAAATTTAATTATTCCGTGTCCGATGACTCATAATATTATATTTTACTAATTTAACATTTCTAGGATAAGATTTGATCGGCTGACCAGTTACCAGTACTACGATCAGGTTGCAATTCCGACGTAAAAGTCCGATTTGGACATGAGTTCTTTCGAATTTTAGAACAATTTTTACAATAAACCGCAAAAGAGATCACAAACTAATTGATATTTTTGAATTCTACACTCTTTAATTATATTAAAACAATTATCTTTCAATTTTTTAACACCTTTTAAATAATGATATACAAGTATTTTTTTTTTAATTTTTACACGATGGTTGAAAATGCATATTCGCGTGCATTCTGTAAGTGCTATGACAGAGAACAATCAAACTGCTGTCGCATGTTCGGTGTCTTATAAGAACTTTATATTATAAATGGCACGCAAATCTGTTAAATCGTATTCATTTAAATTAGAAAGATCCGATTTGAAACACGATCCGATTTACTCCATTTTTCCTTATATGCATATGTATATGTATGTATGTATGTATGTATGTATGTATGTACGTATGTATGTGTACACACACACACACACACACACACACACACACCACATACACACACATGCGCGCATGCATACATACATACATACATACATACATACATACATACATACATACATACATACATACATACATACATACATACATACATACATACATACATACATACATACATACATACATACATACATATATATATATATATATATATATATATATATATATACATATACATACACATGGTGTTCGATAATGTTGTATCAACGTTTTACCATAGGAGCATGATTTACCGACGGATATATATTTCTAACATATTATTATAGGGGAAAGTAGGTAAATTGCACGCACCTAAGGGAAATTTATCGCAGTGAAGTGATTTTTAAAGTTGAAATCGATACGAGTACAGAAATAGAAACTTTAAACATTTTTTTATCATTATGTATTATCATATTGAACAATTTTTTATTTGATAATGCTATATTCAGCAAAAAGAAGCAAGTGGTTAAACGAAAAAATTTCTCGGGCCTTGGGTAATTGTACGTGCGGTTGGATAAATGGACGCGGAGGAAAAATGAGGTTATAGCCCATTCTTTTAACTACACTACACTGCACTACACTGTACTAGTGGCACTATAGTTGATCTCACGTGGTCTCACGCCTTTCAAGATGGATGCGTAAAATTGTCGACGGCGGACTTGATTTGATAAATAAACAATTACTGGATGACTATTTAATTAAATTTAATAAACAATAGCTCAAAGAACGCAGGAAAAAACGTACTTTTGTTAGGTATAACAAAATTAAACGAATAAAGTAAAAATACAGACTTATTGCCTTATTTTCTGAACGCCAAAATCGCAAGAAAAATCATGATTTTACTTTTTCTTATTTTTTAAATTAACTACGTTTTTAAATGATATAACGTATGGTTATATATTTAAAAAATGCCTTCAGCCTACAAATATCGTCGTGATATAAGTTTTATTCATCGGGAAGGTGCCAAACCACGAAGCGTACAATTACCCAGTGCGTACAATAACCCTACTTTCCCCTATTAGAAATTACAAATGCGTGCTCCTATGGTAAAACGTGGGGACAACCATTATCGATTATCGAACACCCTGTGTATGTATATATATACACACACACACACACACACACACACACATACATACATACATACATACATACATACATACATACCTACACACGCACGCACGCACGCACGCACGCACGCACGCACGCACGCACGCACGCACGCACGCACGCACGCACGCACGCACGCACGCACGCATACACACACACACACACACACACACACACACACAACACATGTGTCTGCGTGTGTTTGTAATTATGTTTTAATTACACTTTAACTTTACATGTTAGTCGATTCTATTAAAATACCCTTTCTTAGCATGATCAGGTTGAACGACATGAACGTGATAGGGCTTTCATCCCTTTGGGGTGCTTGATTTCCTTGAGTCCCCTTACCTCTCACGTTTGGGGTGCTTGATTTGTGTGAGCCCCTTGTCTCTCTCATTTAGGGTGCTTGAAACGCGCTACGGTCGACTGGAATTAATACGTCGGTCGGTAGAAATTTCGAGCTTGAATTATATGTACGAATATGTAGATGTTATCATATACATATATGTTGATATAAATATAATATACATATATCTATTACGTATCTATCAATAATGATACAATATCAATAATCAATACACGGAAACTCAATTTTTAAGAATAGCTTGAATCTGAAACTTTCAAAGTTTTAACATGGAAACGGCTTATAGAATCAAGTTTTGCCCATTGAGATATTTATTCAAAATGATCAGAACTACAACATATCCAAAATTTAGCATATTCAACAGAAAGCTAATTTCCATAAAGTTGGTGCGGAGTTCTTTAAGTACTACGATCTTTAATTATTGTATTTATATTTTATATATACTGATAATATCATAAGCAGACAAGTTAGCGTAGTTGTTTATGTGAAAATAATTTGTCAGCATTGTTAATGATGCGTAAGTCTAGATATGTAAAAGCAAGTGTGATATGTACGAGCGTATAAAATTAATTGTTAGAAGAGATTTGTCTCGAAAATAGGTAAAATCTGTGTGGAGTTGAAGGTAATCAACACAAGTTAGCTTTAAAATGCTAAAAATTGACAGTAGACTACATCAAACACAAATGCATTAAAGAAATGTGAAAGATATTCATAATAAAGAAGTTCGTAAACTTGCAACAGGTCAGGAGCGCCTTTGAGGTCTCATAAGCCATAACGAGCCTTGCCAAGCCACGCGTCTTAAGGATGTATAGATAGTTATTATAACAATATCTTTTATACCAATAAGAATAAAATAAACATAGTTAATATAAATTATATTTTTTAAAGAAATACACAGATTATAAAATATAAGTAAGTCACCATAATTTACGAGAAAAGTAGAGCAGAAAAGGGTAATATGGCATCCATTTTTATTTTATTGCTTAACTTTATTTATAATCAATATTCATATTAAAACTTAAACGGTTATATTCGTCAAAGTGTTATTTAACAGATTCAAAGTAATAAAATATTTATTACTTATAGGACGTGATTTATAAAAATGTCCAAAAATAATTTGAAAAAAATTGCTTTAGTTTAAAAGAAACAGTATTTTGTTACAAAATTATATATTTTTTAATTTTTTATTGTTTAGAATTTTCCTGATCTAAAATCTCCCTGTCTTATCCTTATTTTATCCCTATTTAACATTAAGCAACGAACATAAAATGATATCTCTAATATTTCTTAACACCGTCTTTTAGAGTAATAATCGATTTATCGAAGAAATATTTTGATATAGAAATTTTGTTTAAAAAACCATATTAACAAAATTCTATGTTATTTGTAGGCGATTTAATCATTTCACGTAGATCACGGCCGTAGATTATGGTTGTAAATAGGTTGAACAGAGATGTCCTGATCAAACTCATTGCGCAGGATCGTTAGCGGACGCTTCCCATTTTGCGATACAATAGGCGATTTTTGAGTAAATCGATTCGGAGAACCCGGCTAATTGTAAGTCATATGTGTTTATTTTGACTCCGATGTTATTGTCGTGGCTCGAGACTGTGAAAAGTGAAATATAACAAACGTTGCTAAGTGAGAACTTTGAATTTAATCGTCTTGCACACTATTTTGTTAAATAATTATCCTAACTCTTTTTTTTATCTTTTTTATTTACCCTACATATTGTTTAACTCTGCGTAACTCAAAGTGTATACAGCCAAATATAAAGCTAAATAACAAAGAAACACTTGAGCGTACTTACATTTGTGTGATAATACGCTTACATTTAAAAATAATGAGAAGGTATATAGTATGTGATTAAGTGCTAAAATGTATTTTGAAGTTTAGAAACGCTCAAAAGTAAAAATGACTTATAACAATTGTTACCTATTGTGTATTGGCATATTAGTGCTACTAGAAAACGACGAGTTACTAATTGAATAATTTCATAAACAATTATTAGAATTCGTCACCTAATAACGGAGATAATGTGGGTAGCTCTAAAGTCCATTGTAACCATAATGTTTATAGTACTCTATTCTTCTTTAATTTCCAATACCTGAATTTAGAGAAAATGCCAACTTTGTTGATAAGTACCTTCTGAAACTTGGCAACAACGAATAAAACGCGCGTAATCTACTATCGCAAATTTTTCTTTTAATTCGTTTGGAGAAGAATTATTATGGGTTTCCATATTTTTCTACACTTTTAAAACTTTTCATGCTTTTTATTCAATGTGCAGTCTCCAAACATTGCAGTAATCAGACCAGGTTTGATAGGTTAGTAGATTATACAGATATCAATACTAGGCTAGATCACTAATTTAAACCAACATCCAATTAGAGTCGGATTTCAGCCATTTTCATGGCATCGATTTAATGGCAGATCAGAAAGTAAGAGAGCGAAAGTAAGAGTGCACCGATGTAGTACCTTGTAACACGTGTAAACGTAAAACAATTTAATCTTAAAAATTACTGAAAAAAATAAACGCGCTATTGCATTTAAATTACAAAAATAATCGGGCTAAGGGGTTTGGTTTATTTAAGAGTTTTGTTTAATTTTTAGTTAATTTTCTATTGTAAATTAAAAGAAAAGAAGCGGGAGAGCAGTCATTAAATTGGCGTGGCCTGCTATTGGCTAGACCTTGAATTAGCAATCTAGTTCAGTATAAACAAATGTGTAGATTATCAAGTTAGAATAGCCACCTTTATTATTTAATTTAAAGTTGTCAAATTTTATTAATAATATAATTTAATTTTTGTGGTAATGTAACTTTTTTTTCAAAGAAATAATGCATACATTTTTTAATATTATATATAAAATAATACGAAAATAAAGTTATAATAACAAATAAATAATAAGATATATAGTATGCTTTTAATTTTGCTGATAAATAAATGATCCACAATACAAGTTTGTACATTATAAATTGATATAAAAATCAAGAGAGCTATTACACTTCATTTTATAAACAAATTTCTTTAAAATTGGATAGTAATTGATAAATGAATAGTTAACTAAAAAATTAACATGATAATTACGTTCAAAAACTACCCTGTTAATTAATAATATTTATATATAAAACTATTATTTTGTTATCCCAAATTTTATCAAATGTAGATTCCCAAATAGCACATGGACATCCATCAAATGTCCGTCTGTGGACATTGGGACGACCTATGGATGCCTAATTAGGGCCCGATAGACGTCCGATAGACGTCCAATTTGAGGTACGCAAATCCGCTGGACGTGCATAAAACGTTCATGCGGGACGTCCATTGGACATCCAAAAAGACCTAAAATGGATATAATTTCAATACCCTTTAAAAAAAAAAAAATTATTTATAAAAATTTATTTTAATATTGTAAAAAACCGTTTTCATAATGTTAAATAAAATAAAAATGTTATTATTTAAAATTTAAAAAATCGGAATATTTTCTCAAGAATTTTTTTTCGGAAATTTTCAAGCGGCCACCCATTCAAGTCGTAACCTCGCCGAACGTTGCTTAAGCTGTAAGACCGCTGCAAACTGATGCTTGGTGATCTATAAACACTTTGTGTTAACACATGTATATCAAACCAATATATGTTATTGAAAAGATGAAACATATTATATAATTAAAGTATATTATTTATATAAACACATATAAAATTATATTTTTTTAAGATTATGATTGGGTGAGCGCTTGGAAATTTCCGAAAAAAATTTTTGAAAAACATTCTCGATTTTTATTACTTTAAAACATTGTTATTTTATTTAATGTTAAGAAAACGTTTTTTTAAAATATTAAAATAAATATTTATCAATAAATATATTTTTCTTAAAAAAAATTGTTAAGTCTGCAGCGAAAGAAACACGTCACGAGCAAACTTAGAAAATTTTTTAAATAAGACAGACATTTTTAAAATGTCCAAATGTAAACATACTTTGTATTTGCGACAAAAGACGCATGAAACATACCTGCGCAGTAATTGCGCGCTTCCCGATTGACATCCAAATACGAGTATTCTATGAACGTCCAAAAATTGGTCATTAATAGACGTCCAAAATCGAATATATGATGGATGACTGTTTCATGTCCATGAACGTGTGGACCTAAAACGAATGTCCATGGGATGTCTTATGCTATCTGGGTTGTAATTTGACAGGAGAAGTGCTATCATATATTCTTAAGGGGACATTGCTCTCACTTTTATTCGTGCCTATTTATTATATCTGAAGATCTGATACCCGTAAAAAGAGATGTGGCCATTCAAAATTTGATTTGAGCCAACTTTGATATTTGCATATAATATGATACCTTAAATTGTAAAAATAGGCACGAAACTTATCGGTAAGTAACCATTAATGATTGACAATTAACAATTGACGTAACATGCATATAAAGACACGCGTGGGTGCGTGCGCGCGTGCGCGCGTGCGTGCGCGTGCGTGCGTGCGTGGGTGCGTGCGTGCGTGCGTGCGTGCGTGCGTGCGTGCGTGCGTGCGTGCGTGCGTGCGTGCGTGCGTGCGTGCGTGCGTGCGTGCGTGCGTGTGTGTGGTTGTGGGTGCGTGCGTGCGTGCATGTGTGTGGTTGTGGGTGTTGGTGTGGGTATGGGTGTGGGTGTGGGTGTGTGTGTGTGTGTGTGTGAGAGAGAGAGAGAGAGAGAGAGATTGCACTTATTCTTGATGAAAAATGACTGGTTTGTGAAGTAAATTTTAAATACAATCTGATCGAATAAACAAGACAAAATAATATATATGGCTACAATATTTTATGTCGTGCAGTTTGGTCGTCATATTTTCATATTGTAGCAGAACTGATCATTTAATGTATACATTTCAATCGTACATTGATAACGTATCAGTGACAAATTTACTTACTATGTTACAAGAGAATAAACAATAAATCCTATTTATTTTATATAAAAGTAAATATATTAATAGTAATAAAAAAATGCTGATAATTTATTATAAATACAGTAGAAGTATAGAAAGTAACTTATTATACTCACTTTAAAATAATTTTTAATAATAGTTTTTAGTTTTTATTGTTCTAAGATCTTCAAACTTCTAAATATTAATATTGTATTAATACATAAGGCACATATATATAAAAGTATTTTCTTTTAAAAGAAATGATCAAATACACTTAACAGCAAAATTAAAACATCACCTATTTTGGTTTCCAAAAATAGGCGAAATTCAAGAGAGTATAATTTTGTTAAAAATCATTGTAAAATGTTCAAAAAAGCATTTTAAAGCTTGAAATCTCTAATTTTGAAGTTGATAAAATTTATTAAATAATTTACAGATTGTTTACACAGGTTTAAATAGGGATGCGTCAAATCTCAAAATTCTTTATAAATTTTGCAAAGCCCCACAACATAAAATGAAAATTGTACGCAAATACGATTTACAGCATTCAAAAACGCGAATCATTACCTTACTTTAATTTGCGTACTTATTGAACAATAATAAGAAGGCATACGTTTCGATCCTCGTTTGTTGTCTTCAGTGTAGGTATTACGGTCAAAATTAGAAATAAATAACGGGTAACTGAAATGAAAACTCTAAGGACAAAACTATGTAAAACCAGAAAAGACTGAATAAGGAACGCCAACATTCGAAAACACATTTCTATAATTATTGGCAGATAAAAAAATGTATGAATTTAAAATTAATTGGTCATTGGATATAGTCAAATTTCACATCTGTGAAATTTACTCGAGAGTACTAAAGTTAGAATCTATTGATGTGAATTATGAAGGGCGTTGTGGGTGGTGCTCTTTTTTTATGCGTATGTGCACGCGCCTTTTCTTTGCTGGGCTTGTGCCTCGGCTACGTGAATGATTATAATGACGACTCTGAGTTGCTTGAGCACGCTTGACTTTATTACGAATACAAACTATGAGCTTCCCAAGCTCTTACGGTGACAGAGTGACAGAGTAAAAATGAGATAAAACTTAATCGTGGTTACAAATTACTGATCGTAATGAATGCTCGTTCGCACATGTCTTGAAGGATAATGGCCGAACGACAGACTCGCAAACCAGGCGAACGCGGACTTGACTTGACGATCGGCAAGCGCAGGCAGCCAACCTTTACTTAGAAAAGCGCGGCAACTAACTCTAGGAACATTGCGTGAATTGGGCTCATCGTTTTCTCACGCGAAAATTTGAAATTAATTTACCATATAGCGTGAACATGCCGCCGCCCTTGAAACAATCATCTTTCAACGAAGAAACATAGAGGATGTGATAAATTAATACAATTGGTACGGCTTTAAAATTAAACATAATGAATATAGAAACATATATGAATATAAAATAAAAAACTAACTGCAAATGTCATGGCTAGCCCTTCTCCTCAATCGGGAGTAAACATAGGCGGGTAATAGGACGTTTGTAAGTTCCACCAGCAGTACGCACAGTAGCAACTTGAGCTATCCCATCATTGCCAAGATGGATCTTTTGGATTCTTCCCAACGGTCAGGTCAATGGAGGACAGTTATCAAATTTTATGATGACCATTTGGCCAATCGCTATGTCGCTGTGTCTTCGCTGTGTCTTCGATTTGCCACTTGTTTTGTGGCATTGTTTTAAATATTCCCGCGTCCAACGACGCCAAAATTGTTGCTGCAATTGTTGCACATATTGCCAACGTGATAGTCAATTTTCTGGTGTCTCCACCAAAGATTGCTCTGGATAAGACGTGATTGGAGCTCCTATTAGAAAGTGTCCTGGAGTTAATAAACTTAAGTCCTGAGGATCCAATAAAATTGGTGTAATAGGACACGAGTTTAGAATCGCTTCGATTTGGATAAGAAGCGTTTCGAGTTTTTCATACTTTAAGTTGGCGTCTTTAGTCATACGAACTACATGATGTTTTGCAGCTTTCACTGCTGCTTCCCATATACCACCGTGAAAAGGTGCTCTAGGAAGTATAAAGTGCCAACGCACTCCTTGGTTGGCCAATTAATTACTGATTTGCTATTGCATTGTTTGAGGCTTGAGGAGTTCTGCTAATTCGCTTAATTTGCGCGCAGCACCTACAAAATTCAGACCGTTGTCCGAATATATGTCCGAAGGACAACCCCGTCGAGCAGTGAATTGCTTAAAAATATTTAAAAATGCCTCTGAAAATAAGCTGTGAGCTAGTTCAATATGAACTGCTTTTGTAGCTAAACAGACGAAAATGGCCATGTAACATTTTACTAGTTTAGTGTTTCGTCTTTTATCCTCTTTGTGAAACAGGGGGCCTGCATAATCTACCCCATACTGGTCGAATACTCTTGTTGGAACGTTGATTCGCGGTTTTGGTAGGTAACCCATAATCGTTGAAGCTATGCGTGGTCGACTACGAAAGCAGATTACATATTTTTGAACAATATGTCGAACAATATTCCGTGCAAAAGTGAGCCAGTATCTCTCATGAATTGCTGCCAGAGTTGCCTGTAGTCCGGCGTAAAAGTATTTTTCATGTTCATGTGTTACAATAAGTTTAGAAAATGGATGCTGTCCGGGCAATAATATAGGCTGTTTTACCGAGTATGACAGTGACGATGCCTTCAAACGCCCTCCCACTCTTAGGATGCCAGAATCATCAATGAATGGGTCCAATCTCAGGAGACAACTGTTTTTGTTCATAAATCCTTGTTTGGCAAAGAAATTTAGCTCATCTCTAAAGTAAGCAGCTTATATTTGTTTGGTTAAACAAAGGATGACCTGAATTTGTTCTTCAGGTGTAATTGACAGAATAACATTATTCTCCTTTGCTGATGTGATTGGAATAATCTGAGATACCCCCTTTCCTTGTCTTGCGTTATTTGCGAATCGAAGAATATTGCCAACAACTCGAATGAGTGTCGTGAACCTCGAGTATCTTTCAAAAATGTCACATTCCAACGATGTCGTTGCCATTGCTGTGATAGTTTTTGCTCGCCGTTCTGGTAAGTCCTTGACTTGTGTAGGGAAGGAGCTCTGAGGCCATTTTTTTTTATTGTGCTTGAACCGTGGGCCTGTCCACCATATATCTAATTGTATTAAAGACTGGCATGACGCCTCTTGACAAAGGGTCTGCGGGGTTGTCTCCGCTGCATATATGATTCCATGATTGAATTAATGTGAGCTGCTGAATTTCGCCAATGCGGTTTGCCACAAATGCTGACCAGGTTCTACTAGAAGATTGAAGACACGACAAGACGACATAGTAGAATCCGTTCAAAGATGAACTGAATTTAATTTGAAGGGCAGACATTTTGAAAACTTATCAGACAGTTGCGCTAATAATAATGCCCCGCACAATTCAAGGCGTGGCAGCGATAAGCTCTTTAATGACGCTACTCTGGATTTGGAGCAGAGCAGACGTGTATGATGTTCACCATTGATAGCGGTGGAGCATAAGTAGATGCACGCTCCGTACGCAGCTTCACTGGCATCTGAAAAACCGTGCATTTCTACTTGAGTGTAGTGTTCTATTGGTATGACGCGGCGTGGAATGAATATAGATTTGAGTTCTTGTAGCTCCGCTTCTATTTAAAATTTAACTCCAAGGAAATTGATTCATCCCAGTTTAGCTTGAGCCGCCAGAGTTCTTGCATTGTAATTTTTGCTACTAATGTGACTGGACCTAGTAGTCCAAGTGGATCAAAGATTAGAGCGATTCGTGACAGAATGCTTCTTTTCGATGGTCTTTCCAATGGTGCCATGAGCAATACTCGCAACCTTGAGCGTGTCGGAATTACAGCTCCAAATGATGCCCAAGGTACGTCTTTTTGATTCTTTGTCGGTGGATAATATGAACTCTCTTTGTTTGATCATCGATTGCTTGTCTTGGAGAGAAGGTGCACTGGATGCCCATTTTCTTAACTCAAATCCTCCTTCGTGCAATAGTTGAATAATTTCTTTCTTTATTGCGAGAGCTTCCTGTTCGGTATTGGCGCCTGTGAACAAATCGTCGACGTAGAAGTCTCTTAAGGCAATTTTTGTGACGATAGACTACTGAATTGCATGTTCTTCGGCGAGCTTCCGTAGAGCCCTGATGGCTAGGAATGGGGCCGCCGATGTACCGTAAGTCACGGTAAGTAGTTCGTACGTTTTGATGGGTTCTTCTGTTGAATTATGCCACAAGATGCGTTGAAGGTTTGTTTGATTTGTATCAATTAATACTTAGCGATACATCTTGCTGATGTCTGCCATGAGGGCAATCGGAAAAGTGAAAAATTTTGTTAATATAGAGAAGAGATCTTCTTGCAAGGTAGGATTGACTAATAATACAACGTTCAAGGATATGCCTGTGTTAGTCTTGCTTGAGCCGTCAAATACTACCCTGAACTTAGTTGTGGTACTTGTTTCATTTCAAACCGCATGAAGCGGAAAGTAAAAAAAGCTTGAGTAGCTGACTCTGGTTTCAAGTGATTAGTTACTTCGCGCATGTGGTTCAAGTCTTTGTACTCGTTCATAAATTTTCTGTATTTGTTGTACACATTTGGCTGTGATACGAGACTTTTTTTTAATGCTATAAAGCGTTGTAGAGCAATTTCACGAGACTTTCTCAACGTGTTTAGTTTGTCTTGTTTTATTGGAAGTTTGACAATCAACCGTCCATCTTCGTTGCGCCTTACGTCTTGTAGAAATAGTTGTTCGCATTCTTAATGTTCTTTGGAGAACTGCTTCTGTGCCATGTGCTCAACTTCCCAAAATTTATTTAGTACACTACTCAAGTCATCTATTGTAGATACATGAAAATTAACTGCGGAAATTGGTTTAGCCATAGCATTCGCAGTAATACCCGATATGATTCATCCAAAATGTGTTTTTTTTTTGTATAATTGGCTGATTCTTGGATTGTCTGATTTGATCTGCGCATATCATTCTCCAAAATAGTTCTGCGTCTATTAACATGTCGATACTCGACAGTACATTAAAATTAGGATCTGCTAACTTAACATTCTTTGATATCACCACATTTTGCATGGGTATAAAATGCTGAAGTAAATTTTGCGTTATTTTTGGCAATATTACGCACTCTAGATTATCGCTAAAATTATTAAATGACGCATACGCTAACAAATTTATTTGCTTGAACTGTACCCTCCATTACTCCTGCGATGGAGATGTCAAGTGATTGTTCTTTAAGCTTCAAACAATTAGCTAATTCTCGTGTGATAAAGTTTATTTGGGATCCGCTGTCTAATAATGCACGGCATGAATACATTGTATTATTTGCATTATATACGTTTACAATTGCGGTTGACAACAAAATACTTAAGGAACGATGACTTGATGTGTTGATATTGGTAAAGGATTGATACTGCCGTCTTGATTTGAAGAAGCGTTTGGATTTGATACAGATTGTTCCGTTTTTGAATTGACTGATGACTTTTCTAAACTGGTTTGATTTGATATGTGTAGCAACGTATTATGCTTCTTGCTACACTTGC
The DNA here is from genome assembly GCF_016802725.1 of Solenopsis invicta. Classification (NCBI taxonomy): domain Eukaryota; kingdom Metazoa; phylum Arthropoda; class Insecta; order Hymenoptera; family Formicidae; genus Solenopsis; species Solenopsis invicta. The sequence goes on along the minus strand of NC_052674.1, from coordinate 13,506,451 downwards.
GGCAAGTACTAACAGTGCAATCCCTTGCTTGGTGCGCTGTGGATCTTAGACAGTTAGAACAAATGTGAGCCTTTTTTGTAACTTTGAATCTATCCTCAGGTGATAGTTTGAGAACTTCTTCACAATGATAGAGCTGATGGCTCGATTTACATAATGCACAAGAAAGATTAGATGTAGCAATATTCGTGACTGAGTTATTCTTGTACTTACCACCTTGCTTTTGGATCGTATTATTTGTTTGACTAGTGGGCGACCTACTTTGTATGGATTCCAACGCTTGACATCTCTTTAACAGAAACTCCGTTAACGACTTTAAATCCGCAATATTTGCATCAATAATGCAATTCTTACTCCTTGGTGGTAGCCACGTCGAGTTTAGAGACAATTAGGTGTATTATTAGATCGTCCCAATATTCAGTAGGCCTCCTGAGAGCCTTGAGTGCGTAGATGTTTGAGGACGGTATCGAATAGTTCCCTGAGGACTATGTGGTTTTTCTTGTGGAGAGTAGGCACGTCGAATATGGCTCTAATGTGCCTCTGGATGATTCATCTTTTGTTATCAAAACGTTCCTTGACTGTTGCCCATGCATCATGATAATTATCGGTCATAGTTTCTATGGATTTTATCACCTCGGCTGCCTTGTCCTTTAGAGAGGACCTTAGGTAGTGAAACTTCTTTATGTTAGTAAGACTCGTGTTTAAATAAATTAATTTTTTGAAAGTGTTCTAGTACGAATACCAATTTTTGTAGGCACCTGAAAAAACTGGCAACTCTATTTTTGGCAGCCTAACCCGCGTTTTCCTTTCCCTCGTTTGGACCGACTGATTGCTATTGATTTGCAATGTTGTTAAAGCTACGCTTCAATTAAAGTGTTCAAGGGCTGTTTCGTACCGAGCTATCAAATAAAAATACGCGCCTTGAAACTAGCACGTTGTTCAGATTGTTGTTCGAAAAGAGCTTTTTTATCTGTATTCGCGAGTTCTGCGTTTTCCAAACGTTTGATATGTGATTGTACCGTCTCAAATTGAAGTCTTCTGCCTTTTTCATTCGTTCTGCGACCTCATGAGGTGAACCGTGATTTAGACCAAAATTCTTGATAAAAGTTTTTAGCCTTGTGGCTGCTGAGCGTATGGTCGTTCTTTTAGACTTAGTTTTTGCTAACGTTTATATTGAATGCTAATTTTCGTGTGAGAGGTTGAGGTTATAGCGACTTGACTACCTTGTAGCAAATGACTCTTGTGCTCTTGTGAGCGAAATGACTGATTGACGTGCGTTTTCGTTAATTATAACATGTACCGACTGCTACTCATATACTCGCAATGGCTTGAGCCTACCGCGATCTACAACAATGGCTCGAAAACAACACTACTGCAAAATGGCGGAAACACGAATGTGCAAGCTCGCGCAAGATTCAATAGCTACCGCGTGGCGATTTTCTATCCTTGTCAGACAAATGTTCTCTTTAAACTATAACCTTAAATATGCTTGGGCGTACTTACTGCTTATTGGATGAAACTACTGCTTGTTAGCTGTGCTTATATGCTTGTGCATCGACATGTGCTTTATTACCAATTGACCTTTTATGATACCTGTGTATTTGTATATCTCCTTATCCGTTTGCCTCTGTAATCTCTATACCTCTTTATTTGAAACCGGCTCAAAGGACCATGGAATTATGAAGGGCATTATGGGTGGAGCCTTTTTTTTATGCGTATGTGCACGCGTCTTTTCTTTACTGGGCTTGTGCCTCGGCCACGTGAATGATTATAATGACGACTCTGAGTTGCTTGAGCACGCTTGACTTTATTACGAATACAAACTGTGAGCTTTCCAAGCTCTTACGGTGACAGAGTGACAGAGCGAAAATGAGATAAAACTTCAACGTGGTTACAAATTACTGATTGTAATAAATGCTTGTTCGCACACGTCTCGAAGGATAATAGCCGAACGACAGACTCGCAAACCAGACAAACGCGGACTTGACTTGTCGATCGGCAAGCGCAGGCCAATCTTTACTCAGGAAAGCGTGGCAACTAACTTTAGGAACATTGTGTGAATCGGGCTCACCGTTTTCCCACGCGGGAATTTGAAATTAATTTATATAGCGTGTACAATTGAATTTAGTTTTGCAAAAGGCAAAAAAGCAAAAAATGACACTATTAGAGGTGCACATTCTTGACGGATTGATAAAGAAAGAGAGGAACAATAATTATTATTTCAAATAGAGATTATCTTTGTCTTGAGTACTTTATACAAAACTCTACACAAGAACCAATGTGTATGGTAATTAGAAGAGAGCCAGACTGACTCTCTTCATTGTTTTTCATCTTTCATTGTTGTTTCATCTATTTTTAATTATACTTTCAATATTATAAAGATATTTATTATTTGCAGGTAAAAAGAAGTTTTGAATTAGCCTAACATGGTCCATAGATGTATTAAAACACAAGAATTGCCAACAATAAGGTACTTGAGCGGAATAAGCCCCACTTAAAAATTTAACATTTAAAAATGCACTTTATGTTTAAAATATATACACTTAAGAGGATGCTAAAGTAACAGTAAAATTTTCTTGACGTCGGTCCTACAGATCACTACAGATTATTTTTCGATGGACAAAGAGCGAGACCAGGCTATCGCTCTTTGTCCATCGCAGATCTATCTTTGTTTTTTGATTATTTAGCCACCTGCGAAAAGTCCTATCAACTACAATTAATGACCATATTGCTCTGTTTATGACAGTTCAGCTTCGCTAAGCGAAATATGCATGTGGTAAAAGCACATTAGGATATCCTTCTTGTTAGGTGTTTAATCGTAATTTTACGCGGTCAGTGTTATTCGTGCATGTTTTATGAAGTGCGCTCTACTATCATTTTGTACATACGACCTACACAACTTCTGTGTTAAAGTAAAGTTAACCTCAAGTGACGGCTATACAAGTGAATTTTTAATAATTTATAAATTTTTGTTCAATTTTCTTGTAAAATTGATTTCAGCGCACTTTTTTTTACGCGTATTTTAATTCTAAAAAAAATTTTTGTGATTCTGTAACGCCAATTCGAAGATATCTAGTGCACTGTAAATGTCTATAATTCGTGGTACTTTTGCATCCTCTTAAAAGATATGTCATAGAAAGTAGATAAAGAGAGACTTGGGAATTAATACCGCTAGCAACACATTTATTTAGTGCAACAAAAGTTTGTAACAAAGTGGGTAAATCAGACGTTTTTATAAAAATTTTTCTGTAAATTTAATAAATATACATTATTTTATGATTTATTACAACATATTATTATATTATTCAACTTTCTAACTATAGAAAAAAACAAATATATATACATATATATATATATATATATATATATATATATATATATATATATATATACATATATATATATATATAAATTTCTTTGAATAAATATTTTTTTATAAATAATGTATTATTAATTAAGGCCCACTTATATATTTATTGTTATTACCATTTGTATGTATATGGCTTGCAACAGAGAATAACGATTTTCAATGACGCTAACTTTCTATAAGCTAAAATTGCACAAAAATAGCCAGAATTTCTTAAAGTTAAAATATTAATTATAGACAAAATTAAAAACAATTGTGATGTTTTACAGTAAAATAGATCTTAAAGGATTTTGTATTTGTAATTAATAATCATTTTAACAGTGAGTTAGAAAATAATGTTTAATTCCTTTGTTATTTTCAATTTATTTTTAATTCGGGCCTTGGTAAAAGCACAAGAATTTCATAAGGCCCAATTAGAGTTTATAAACATTTTTTTTTGGTTTATTTAAAAATGTTTTATATAGATAATAATTTTATTTTGGCGAGTGGTTGAAATAAACATTTCACTTTCATTTAATTTATTTCAATAACATTGTAAATAGAATTTATAAAAAATAAAATAAGTTAGGTGGACCTTATTCGGCTTGGGTGGACCTTATAACAAAAAAACTTAAAAAAAAAGGTTTTTCTTCGTAAAGTTAAACATCGTAATGTAACTGTTGCGCCAGCGCGAACGGGTACATGCCTGACGGCGCGTTTATCTTGCCACTAAGGCACTAGATATGCAGGTATTCTCATCCGCCATTTTGGTTCCTACTAGATGGACAGGCAACATGGATTTTAATGTAAACTCCGTGTTTACTTTGCAGTAAAGTTGGAAATTAATGATTATCTCACTGTTAAATGTCAAAAAAATACATGTATTTTGCCGATATAACAATTGCCTACACGTTCACATATCCGGGCTCGCGAAATCGTACACATTATTTGAAAAAAATGTTACACAGCAAGCTGTTGTCCGTTCCATAACTTGACAATGTCAAAAGAAAAAGCAGTAAGTGATCGCAACAAAGAATTGTTTTGTAGTGAAAACAAGAAGATTTAGATTAGTTTAGAATTAAATTTGTTATTAACGCTGCAAATTTGAAATAATTATTTAATTCAACCTTACAAACTCAAAAATAAAGGAAATAATTGTCAACCCATCGACAATGACCCTAATAGCACAGTACATTGGCTTTACATTGGTTAACATTGGCGAAACATTGGTTATTTTGGGAATACATTACCAATATTTCCCAATGAAGAGCCAATATTGGTAATAGAATTAATTGCACATGTACTTGTAATATTGCTCGCCACTTAATATACAATATTGCACTTACATTGGAAGTGCATTGGCCAAGATTTGCCAATCAAAAGCAAATATTGTTTTTTTAAAAAACGGTAATGTGCTGCCAATGTTATAAGTCAACAATTGTACAATATTGCACTTACATTGGAAGTGCTTTGGCCAAGATTTGCCAATCAAAAGCAAATATTGTTTTTTAAAGAAACGGTAATGTGCTACCAATGTTACGATTCAACAATTGTACAATATTGCAGTTACATTGGAAGTGCATTGGCCAAGATTTGCCAATCTAAGACGAATATTGTTTTTTAAAGAAACGGTAATGTGCTGCCAATGTTACGAGTCAACAATTGTACAATATTGCACTTACATTGGAAGTGCATTGGCCAAGATTTGCCAATCTAAAGAGAATATTGTTTATAAAAAGACTGGTAATGTGCTGCCAATGTTACGAGTCAATAGTTGTACGATATTGCACTTATATTGGATGTGCATTATTGGTCAAGATTTCCCAATCTAAAGCAAATATTGGCTATAAAAGAAATATTAATGTGCTACCAATGTTACAAGTCAATAATTGTATTGTAAATATTATCAATAAATGAAATAGGTCCATAAATGAAGAAATCTACATCCCAATAAACAAACAATATTTTTCAATTGTTTAAAAAAATTTTTTTTTATAAAAATTTTTTATATTTAATTTAATTAATGTATTATATTGACATATATTTTCTAATTGCATTCTTACTCAAACAAATAACAGAAAAGTTATTCCAAATACTATTCCGCATTTGTGAAATTAGTAAGAAAACTATAATTTTATATTTGTTTATATAAATAATGTGCTTTAATTATACATATTCTATTTTTTTGATAACGTATATTGACCTGATCTATCAGTTATATATACGTATCAGCACAAAGTGTTCACAGGTCATCATGAGGGATCAATTTGCAGCTATCACACAGGTCAAGCAACGTTCACCAGAGTCGCGACTTGGATAGGTGACCGCTTGGGTCCAAAAAAAAAATTTGACTAATATTGCAACTCCAATATTGGTTAAATAAGATAAAGTGTCAAACTTCAAATATTGGACTAATGTTAAAAATCTAATGCACAACCAATATATAATATCGTATTTATACTTTTTTTTCAATATTGGACCAATATTGCAACTCCAATATTGGTTAAATAAGGGTCAATATCATACTTTGCAATATTGGACCAATATTGAAAATCAATTCACACTCAATAGATAATATTAGTTAAATAAAGGTCGATATCATACCCGGCAATATTGGACCAATATTGAAAATCAATTTACATCCAATATACTCGTAGAATATTAGGCTTACATTATTTCTCAATATTGAACTAATATTTTGTGCTACTAAGGGAAATGCTGGTTTTATTAGCTGAAAATCAAGCTATGAAACAGAAACTGAAGAGGTAACATATTTAACTTATTTAGTAATTTTTTAATTTGTTATATTAATATCTTTATTTTTAACTTTATAAAAATTTAAATTATAATTTACGAACAAAAATTTTATCACCAAATTTTACAAAAAATTTATTGTTTTTAAACGTTAATATTATTAACAATATATTACAATACATTTACTAATACAGATATTTGCACTGTTATTACAGAAAATCATTTTAAATATAAAAAAATATTTGTATATACACACACACACACACACACACGCGCGCGCGCGCGCACGCACACACACACACACACACACACACACACACATACAGCACAGAGAGATTGCTGGAACATTGCAGAATGATTTCATAAAAACATTGTAATATTGCATTTTGATTGCGAAACATTGCTGCAACATTGCTGGAAGATTGCAGTAACATTAAGATGTCCGCTTTTTGAAATATTACATTAAAACGTCCCATTTTTTCAAAATATTTTTTGTGAAACGGCGGAAACTTATTTATACTCCTAATACAATAATTAAATTAAATATGAAAAAATTTTTATTAAAAAAACAATTAAAAAATATTGTTCGTTCATTAGGTTCTTGTACGAGGTGTGTTCAAAAAGTAACGGAAATTTTTAAATTTCGCGGTTTGGAGAGTCCGACAGTCAAATTTTTTTTTTGTTTATGTTGGTATACATGCCCCTGAAGTATGCTGAAATGTTAAGCTGTATTCATTGTTTACTTTGTCTGTGGCAGCCGCTAAAGTTACACGTGTTTTTATGAGCTCGGCGATTTTCCTTTCTGAAAAAAAAATGGATCAAAGAATTTGTATCAAATTTTGCGTAAAAAATAACATAAAGTGTAACAAAGTGTGTGAAATGTTAACAAAGGCCTATGGTGAGTCTGCTATGAGTAAAACAAGAGTTTACGAGTGGTATAATCGTTTCCAAGATGGACGTGAAGACGTTGAAGATGACGAACGCCCCAGCACATCAAGAACCGATGAAAACGTCGAAAAAGTGAAAAAAATGGTTATGAACAATCGCCGAATCACAATCAGAGAAGTCGCTAATGATGTTGGCATATCAATTGGCTCATGCCATGACATTTTTTCGAATGTTTTGGGTATGAAACGCGTGGCAGCAAAATTTGTTCCAAAGTTGTTGAATTTTGAACAAAAACAGCGGCGAATGGAAGTTGCTCAGGAGTCATTAAATGAAGTCAACGACGATGCACAATTACTGAAACGTGTTATAACAGGTGACGAAACATGGGTTTACGGATATGACGTCGAAACTAAGGCTCAATCGTCCCAGTGGAGACGAAAAAGCGCATCGCTGAAAGAGCTAAAGGCTATCCCAAAGATCGAGTTTGAGAAGTGTTTCGGGGATTGGAAGAAGCGCTGGCATAAGTGCATAATATCTAATGGTGACTATTTTGAAAGCGACAACATTAATGTAGACGAATAAATAAATATTTTTTTCAAAAAACGAAAATTCCCGGTATTTTTTGAACACACCTCGTAGATCAAGGTTTCTTCATATATGGACTTATTGATATAAATGTTCATGTTTCTTAACAATACTATAATGTACACAACACCACGGGATCGCATGCCTTTTTCTAAATGTCAGAGTCAACATTTAAAGGATGTCTGCAGACGTCTATGCAAAGTCGATTTGCAGTCAACTTTGAAAGTCTGACTTGGATGAGTCGACTTAAAGTCGATATATGGACGGTTGTACTGTTAGGGAATGTAGAGATTCAGCGGAAAATTTAGTATCTTAGTTTGCTAAATGTGGATGAATAATTATGGATGAGTTAAATTAATATATTATTATACGCGAATATTCTGCTTTGACTCTTTATTGCCACTACTTTATTAAAAAATTATGATATTGCAATGTTTTCGGAATATTACTGGCATATGCCATGCGATGTTGCAGGCATATTGTTAATTTATGTTTCTGCAATGTCTCCATAATTTTTCATTGCAATCTTCAACATTGCAACATTGTTGCAATTTTCTGTGCTGTATGTGTATATATATTTATCTATATATTTATCTCTATATATATATATATATATATATATAGAGATAAATATATAGATAAATATATATTCTCACATACAGCATATATATATATATATATATATATATATATATATATATATATATATATATATATATATACAGGGTGTCAGGTAACTACCGCCCGTGGTTTCGTGGATTGATAGATCAAGTAAAACTGTCCAGAAAAGTCCTTTACCATTTTTTAATATTTGCCATAGTTAACAAAAAAAAAAAATTAATATAGTCTGCGAATAAGCGCGTATCACCGCGCGCAAGAACCGCCCGCCGGTCGCCGAGACGTAGGCAGCCGCGGCTGTAGGCGCGGCGCTGTGCGGTGAGGAGGGAAAAGCAGCAGTAACTGTGGCCTGCGAGCGGCACGACAAGGAGGGAGCTTTTCCCTCTTCACCGCACAGCGCCCCGCATACAGCCGCGGCTACCTACGTCTCGGCGACCGGCGGGCGGTCCTTGCGTGCGGTGATAAGCGCTTATTCGCAGACTATATTAATTTTTTTTTCGTTAACTATGGCAAATATTAAAAAATCGTAAAGGACTTTTCTGCTCAGTTTTACTTGATCTATCAATCCACGAAACCACGGGCGGTAGTTACCTGACACCCTGTATATGTGTAATAAACTTGGAGCTGGCAATGAAAATTCTAAATCAATATCAACCTCCTCATTTTTACTACAAAACAATTCTTTGCTGCGATCACTTACTGCTCTTTCTTCTGACATTGTCAGGTTAAGAAACAAGCAACAGCTTGCTATGTAACACTTTTTTCAAATAATGTGTACGATTTCGCGAGCATGGATATGTGAACGGGTAGGCAATTGTCAAATTGGTAAAATACTGTAATGTATTTTTTGACATTAATGGTGAAATAATCATTAATTTCCAACTTTACTGTAGAGTATTATACACACGGAGTTCACATTAAAATCCATGTTGCTTATCCATCTAGTAGAAACCAAAATGGCGGATGAGAATACATACATATCTAGTGCCTTAGTCGCCACTATACGCGCTTGCGAGTGCCAGGCAAGCGCCACGGCGTCACCGATAGATGGCTCGCTCACTCGTAAGCCAAATGCATCTACAAAAGGATATAAGACGATTACGTGTCTTCTACTAACATACCAAATAAAAACGTGTATTGATGCAATACACACAATACACATAATACACAAGCGGTCATCAATGCCTTTCCCAAGGAGGTTAAGCGCGTTCCAGACAACGCGTCGCATCTAGGTTTTTATCACGCATAATTGTCAAATCTAACAACGTTGTTGCTTCCTAATGTATCGTAACGCGTTAAATTCAAATTATGACAGATAATATGTGACAGGTTAAATTAATTTTCAATAATTTATTGAACGTTGAAAGCACATAAAAAAAGAATACTTAAAATCTCAGTCAGAAGACAATTACGCCAGAAATAAATTTAAACATTTTCATTAATAATTTTTTTTTAATTCAGTAAGATAAATATAAAAAAAATTATTTTACTGAACTAAAAAAAATTATTAATGGAAACGTTTATATTTATTTTTGGCGTAAGATAAATAATTAAAAAAGTTGATCTAACTGAACTAAAGAAATTATTAATGAATACGTTTATTTCCGAAATGTAGATTATATTTATCCATTTGTAGCAATTTATATCAGAGTAAATGTTAAACAACATGTTCTTTGATTATTATATAAAACGTGCTACATTTTTACAGAAAATTAGTTTGCTGTTTCGGAGGAAAGTAATTAAGCTCGACATTTCGAAAGAAAGGTATTGTTGCAACGTGAAATCATCCAAAACACTTAATGCTAACAATTAAAAGATGTAAAGTGAAATATATATATATATATATATATATATATTTATTTATATTTATATTTATATTATTAATTTAAAAAATGTTTTTAAAAGTTACAATATATATAAAATATTATTTCAGACACTCGATGACAACGAAGAGATTGTTAGATTTAAAGAATCCAGTAAATAGTGTGATTGAAACTTGTAGAAACATGAAATTATGCAATGAGGAACAATTCGGATGATCGGTTTTATTTAACAGTCTATATACAAAAACGATGGGACAACGCTGTTTTCGAATAAAGTTCATAATCAGAATATATTCTTACTTATACACTAAAAGTAATATGTACACACACACACACACACACACACACACACACACACACACACACACACACACACACACACACACACACACACACACACACACACATATATATATATATATATACACACATGTTAATATGTACAATTAAACATGTGTTAAGTAAATACAGTATAATGCAAATACAGGAGTAGGAAAGCAATTAATTTATTATTAAAGTCATTATGTACGAAGAAGGCGACTATGAATTGTTAAAAGATCATTAAAAAATATATAACGCCAAATCACTAAATAAGTGATTCGTGATAATGAACAAATTATCCAATCGTTGGACGCAAATTCTTAATTTTGTTAGTACTGCAACAATTCTCCAATAATAATATTTCAATTTCTGAAAGAACTGTGACGTCTTGATTGAATGCTGTCAATAAATTTGCATACGGATGCCTCTCGTTCCTCTCCATTATTATTTAACAATTTCTAAATTCTATATATTACTTTGTTTTGCATTATTTTATAATTATCGCGGCAGAGTATGGCGACTAGATGAAAAGCGGAAAGAAATCACGTATTTTGGATTTAAACATTGCCGCAAAAATCATAAACAAATGCGAAGCAAAGTAACATATGGAACTTAGAAATTGTTAAATAATAATGGAAAGAAACAAGAGGCATCGGTATGCCAAATTATCGAAAAGCCAGCAAGGCTAGATAATTGGTTTATATCAAGCAGAAAAAGGAAGACTATGTATTGCTGATATAATAGGCTGCAGCAAAAAAACGGTTCCCCCCTGGGTTCACAAGTATGAAGAAGGAGGTTACGAAAATTTGAAAGATCATAAAAAGTTAAACACAAAACCGAAGAAAACTCTGCCACAACAAACTGAAGAAATTATTCAGTTTATAGACAAAAATCTTTTTGTTAGTTCCGCAACAGTTTTACAAAATAATAACATTTCAATTTCTGAAAGAACTGTGAGACGTCAATTGAATGCAGCTAAAATTCGTTTACATATTCCAGCAAAAAAAGTTGCACTCACAGAAGCTCATCAAAATCAAAGAGTCGAATATGCTCGCCAGCATTTAAATACTTCCCAAGAAGAATGAAACCAGATAATATGGCTAAATAAGAAAGTGTTTTCTTCATCAGAAGATGGTCGTCGCAGAGTATGGAGACTAGATGGAGAGCGTTTAAATCCAAAATACGTGATTCCCTCAAAACACAGTAGAAGAATTACTTTAGGATTTTGGAGGAGTATGACATCTATGGGATTAATGGATATCATAGAGATAACACCGCATATGGATGCTGAAGAATATGTAGAGATTTTGGGGGAAGTATTAAAACCAAATGCAAGACGTATATTTCCCGAAGAATAATATCCGATTCTCAAGATTGTACAGGACAACAGTTCGGTGCATTCTTCAAAAATGGTCCAGGAATAGTTTTATAACAATCCAGATTTTCAATTAATACCTTGGCCACCAAAATCTCTTGATTTAAATGCGATAGAAAATGTTAAATCTATGATGCAAAAATCATACAAATCTGGTGAATTACGAATCAAAGAACCACTTACAGAACATATACATCAAGTCTGGAATAACTTATCATTGAGACCAGATTATACACAACATTTGGTTAATTTAATGTCAAGACGGATGCAACTAGTGATATAAAATCATAGTTACTGGATTCCATATTAGTGAGTAACAAAAATTAAAAAAAAAATTAAAAAGAGAAAAAAATTATATATTAAATTTATGTTTCAGAAATGTAAAACGTTTTCAAGAAATTGACACAACAGCTCAAGCAGATGGGGAAGTCTTCATCTACAAGCCCAAAAATACAACCAAGATTTAAGCCAAAGATATATATATTTAATTTTGTCATTTTTTAGTACTTTCATCCGCCTTAAATTAATCTAATGTTGTGTATAATCCGGTTTTTAGTTGATTCTATTTCTGATAAACATGATTTTTTTGGTGGTTTTTTGATTCGTAGTTTACCAGTTATCTGCAATATTTTTATCATAGCCCGCACAGCACATAGTATTGCAACAATATTGCAACAATATTAAGATATTACAATAACATTACAGCGATATTGTAATATTGCAGTGATATTGCAGAAATATTAAAACGCGATATACAATGTAATATACAATGTAATATTGCTATGACATTGTAACAATATTGCAATATGATATTTCACATTGCAATATTGCAGTAATATTGCAGAAATATTAAAATGCAATATATTACATTATAATATTGTTATGACGTTGCAGCAATATTGCAATATGATATTTCACATTGCAATACTGCAGTGATATTGCAGAAATATTGAAATGCGATATATTGCAATATAATATTGTTATGACATTGCAGCAATATTGCCATATGATATGTCATATTACAATATTGCAGTGGTATTGCAGAAATATTAGAATGCGATATATTGTATTAGAATATTGCTATGACATTGCAACAATATTGCAATACAATATTTCACATTACAATATTGCAGAAATATAGAATGCAATATATCACATTATAATATTGCTGATATTACAGCAATTCTGCAATATGATATACCCAGATAGCATACAATATTTATGATAAATAATAATAAATACTTATTATAAATATTTTTCATAAATGTTATAAAAATGTTTTATACATATTTTATGTACATGACAAAAATAATTATAAAAATTTTTATCCAAAATGTTATTAAAATATTTATAAAATATTTTCTAAAATATTTATGTTGAATAAAAAATAAATATTTACTAAAATATTTTATAAAATATTTCAGAAAATATTTATGATAAATGAAAAATAAACATTTAGAGTAATAATTTATAAATTTTTTCTTATTTAATTTAATTATTGCATCATATTAACATATATTTTTTAGTTGTATTTTTATTTAAACAATTAACGTGACCTGATCTATTAGTTACGTACACATATCAGCACTAAGTGTTTACGGATCATCATAAGGAATTAGTTTGCAGCGATCTTGGAGGTTAAGCAACGTTGACCGGAGTCGCGACTTGGATAGATGACCAATTAGGAATATCAATATTACTGCAATATCTCAGTAACATTACTGCAATATATTATGTCTGCAAAAATTAATCACAGGAATATTATTGCAATATATCAGAAATATTACTGAAATATTGCAGTAATGTTACAGCAATATTACTGAAATATTGCAGTAATATTCCTATGACAATTTTTTGCAGACATAATATATTGCAGCAATATTATAGCAATATGTCTATAATATTTTTTAATATTATCTAATATTAAAGAATATTACTGCAATATCTCAGTAATATTACTGCGATAAATTTTTGCAAACATTAGACATTGTAGAAATATTGCTGCAATATTACTGCAATATATCTTTGCAATATTACCGCAATATTGCAATACTGCAACTATATTGCAGCAATATTACGTGCTGTGCGGGAGTCCAAGCATCAGTTATATTAAAATTTTTCTGGTCAAGATACTAGTTGAAAATTTGGATTGGTATGAAACCATTTTAGAATCATTCTTGAAGACATGCTGAATTTTTACAATCTTGAAAGTCAAATATTACTCTCTGAGATATTACCTCTTGCATTAAGTTTTAATTTGTCTTCTAAAATCTTCATATATTTCTCAGTAATCATATGAAATGATACCATATGATATTCATTGATCCAATAGAGATGTCATATTCTCTCAAAATCCTAATACAATTCTTTTACTGTGTTTTGTGTACAACGTATTTTGGATTTAAATGTTCTACATTTAGTCCTTATATCTTAGGTCATCCGTCTTCTGACGAAGAAAACACTTTATTATCCATAGCTACATTTATTTTGTTTCATTCTTCTTGTGGAGTTTAAATGCTACTGTGCAAATTCGATTATTTTATAATATTTTGATGAGCTAGGAGCATGTGAATGAATTTATCAGCAGCATTCAATCAAGATGTCACAGTCCTTTCAGAAATTGAAATATTATTATTATTATTAGAGAATTGTTGCAACACTAACAAAATTAAGAATTTACGTTCAACGATTGGATAATTTTTTCATTATCACGAATCACTTATTTAGTTTTGCGTTATATATTTTTTAATGATCTTTTAACAATTTGTAGCCGCCTTCTTCATACATAATTACTTTAATAATAAATTAATTGCTTGCTTACTTCTGTATTTGCATTATACTGTATTTACTTAACACATATTTAATTGTACATATTTACATATATATATATACCGGGTGTCCCAGACCACCCGTCCCACCCGATTTTTTCGTAAATGCGACATTTTAAAGAAAAATGTTTCAGACAAAAGTTGTAGGGTTTTAAAAGATCTATTTACTGATTTTATCAGTTTGACCTTGGATGGCGTCGCCAAGGTCAGATCAAAATAACATTAACTTTTTTAAATAGGACACCTCATTTTTGGTTCCAGAATCTAATAGCTGGTGTCAAGACCTTTCCAAAACACTATAAGAAAGTTTATTTTTGTTGAGTACTTTCCGAGTTGTGAGGCTTGAAAGTTACGGTGTACTGTTACCTTCAAGCGTCATAACTCGGAAAGTCCTTAACCAAAATAAACTTATTTATAGTGTTTTGGAAAGCTCTCGAAATCGACTACAAGAAAATGCAATGAAAAATATACCTGTTTCAGACCACCCGTCCCACCCTTTTAAAACGTAGGGATGTGCTTGTACAAAAAAATGGCTCAGACAAAATTTGCATGATTTCGAGGGATCAACCTGATGATGATCTTGAATTCGACCTTGAGATCGATCTTGGGCATAAAGGTATAAGTCAAAGTAACATTTTTAAAATGTAAAAACGAAATAATCGGTGCCGCCTGTAGGTATTAGCGTTACCTAAGGTGTACCACGTGTAGGTAACAAGATCGTACTTACACCTTATCGGGGTGCTTTTTTAAGGTGGTTCCCCTCGCCGTCACCTTTGTCGGGGTGCTTTCATAAGGTGGTTCCCCTTGCCGTCACCTTTGTCGGGGTGCTTTCATAAGGTGGTTCCCCTTGCCGTCACCTTTGTCGGGGTGCTTTCATAAGGTGGTTCCCCTCGCCGTCACCTTTGTCGGGGTGCTTTCATAAGGTGGTTCCCCTTGCCGTCACCTTTGTCGGGGTGCTTTCATAAGGTGGTTCCCCTTGCCGTCACCTTTGTGCATACGCATGTTGTTCAGTCTCGATGTTCAAAATGTCCACCACGTGCATTTATACAGGCTGTTACCCTACTTTGGAAATCATCCGTCGCCCGACGAATTTCGTCAGTATCTAGAGACTGAATGACTTGTCGAATTCTGTTTTTCATATCTTCTGCAGTCGTAGGTCGTTCGCGGTATACAAGGTCTTTTATTCGTCCCCACAAATAATAATCTAAAATTGTAAGGTCCGGTGATCGTGGTGGCCAATTATGTGGACCATGTTTACCTATCCATCGGCCGCGAAATATGCGGTTCAGTTGATGACGAGCAATGACAGACGTGTGGGCGGGACATCCATCCTGTTGAAACCACATATTTAGACGTAATTGGAGTGGAATATCTTCAAGTAAACGTGGAAGTTCGTTTTCGAGTAAATCGGCGTATAAAAAACGGTTTAAATTCTCTTGAAAGAAAAATGGTCCCACGATATGCGTATCAACAATTCCGCACCAAACATTGACTTTCCAGATACGTTGATGATCCATTTCTCGATACCAATGTGGATTCTCTTGTGCCCAATAACGAAAATTATGTGTGTTTATTTCGCCGTCACTTTTAAAGGTGCACTCATCAGAAAATAAAATACTTCTATGGAAATTAGGTAATTGTTGAGTAATCCAATTACAGAATATCAGTCTTTGTCTATGATCGTTCAATGTCATGGCCTGGTGAAGTGACATTCGATATGGATGGAATGAATTTTCACGAAAAATTCGACTGATCGTGCTTCGACTTATTCCACTATCTCTTGCTCGTCGCTTTAAAGAATCATTCGGGGTTACAAAGGCAGATGCAATTACATCAGGTGCTCTTACTGA
The DNA here is from genome assembly GCF_016802725.1 of Solenopsis invicta. Lineage (NCBI taxonomy): Eukaryota > Metazoa > Arthropoda > Insecta > Hymenoptera > Formicidae > Solenopsis > Solenopsis invicta. The sequence goes on along the minus strand of NC_052674.1, from coordinate 13,490,066 downwards.
ACGAACTGATCGATGAATTTGCCTTCCCTTATTATGATCCGGCTGAACAATACCTTTTACAATTATTCGACGTTGTAAGCGACTGAAAACTTTGCGCGAATGTGGTGTATGATCGGGATATTCATTTCGCCACATTATTTCAGCTGCTCGAAAACTTCCAGCTCTACCCAAAACTGACATCATTAACGCAGCTTCTTCGTTCGGGTAAGGCATAACTACAAATTACGCTTACGACCGGGTTGCTTATTAGAAAACGTGAATTGGTGACGAGTTGCGTAATATTATGAATTCTAAGCAATGACTTTTAGGAGTGGTATGTAAGGGTGCTTTTTCGTGAAAATTACTTTATTGCTACAATAATCAACATTAAATGAAGATTAATATTAATAAATCAAGAATAAACGGCATCATAGAGCTGTACCGAATGTTAGAGATCTCGGTAATTAGGTATCTTCAAAACTCTACGCGTAGGACTATAGGTACACGCACCGGCAGAAATGGTGTCTCTCGACGCTAGCGCTCGGCTGCCGCACACACGCGGAGCCGCGCTCGTACGTGTGTCTAGGCTGCGCGGCGACGATCGGGGTGCGGGCGGAAAGTGGTGGGGGCTTTACGATAGTGCATCCTCCTCGCTCGACGCTGGGTCGAGAGAGAAAGCATTATTCGACGTGATACCATGGGCGAAGTCGGTGTCCTCTGCTTATATTTTTCATTGCATTTTCTTGTAGTCGATTTCGAGAGCTTTCCAAAACACTATAAATAAGTTTATTTTGGTTAAGGACTTTCCGAGTTATGACGCTTGAAGGTAACAGTACACCGTAACTTTCAAGCCTCACAACTCGGAAAGTACTCAACAAAAATAAACTTTCTTATAGTGTTTTGGAAAGGTCTTGACACCATCTATTAGATTCTGGAACCAAAAATGAGGTGTCCTATTTAAAAAAGTTAATGTTATTTTGATCTGACCTTGGCGACGCCATCCAAGATCAAACTGATAAAATCAGTAAATAGATCTTTTAAAACCCTACAACTTTTGTCTGAAACATTTTTCTTTAAAATGTCGCGTTTACGAAAAAATCGGGTGGGACGAGTGGTCTGGGACACCCGGTATATATAGGGGAGACCGGGGCAAATCGTTAGATCTTTTTTTCTTTTGTGTCTTCTGAGTCCTATATTAATTAAAAAAAAAACATGAGCCAGTTTGAAAGGTTGAACTTTCCCCTTCACAATGCTGATATAAATAGAACATGCAAATGTACCTGCTTTAAAGTACATATAAAAATGTCGACCAATGTCAAGAATTAAGAATAGCCCCAAGCCCGAGGTAATTCGTAACTAGTCTGGGAATATTTCGAAATTTGTATTTTAAGTTGAAAATCTGTAAAAAAGCTGTTGTTAAGACTTTCTTTTATTTAAAAAAGGCTGTAGGTACAAAAAACAAATGCAAACATAAACGTTTGCATGTTCTTTTATGCCATCGGTGTGACAGATTTCCTAACCTCACAAGTGTCAATCTTTAACGCTTTATAACTTTTTACCTGCTTAAGAGCGACGATTTTATATTTATATTCATGTTCTATGTGCTAAAAGATACAATATTATCAAGTTTGAACTAAATCAATGAAGAACTTTACCACAATGTTTAACTCTGCGTAGCGCAGACGTTCGTAACACAGCCGAAGGGTTAGGGTTACCCAACTTAGGTTAGGCGCTGCAATCAGTATTAACGAATCGCCCCGGTGCTCAGTATTACGAATACTCCAACATCAACTGTGCGCATTATTGCGTATCGACAAAAATAGACATCACACAGCAAAAAGTAAATACGAAATGTTTCAAATACGTTCAACTGGACACGGTACATTCAAAGTTTTCAAAAAAAACCTTATTATCTTATATGGGTCATTCCATGTGAAATCGAACACCGCAGGTCCAGAACAATTCTTCACCTAACAACTTCTATCTGGGCGCAAAAAATAGGTATTGATATAGACTTTTAAATGCCGTGTGGCCCGTTCCCGGATTCAAAATGGTTGATCCAATATGGCGGCTGAAAGCAGTAAAATTGCGAAAAAATGTAAATAATTGATTGTTAAACCTTTGTGAAAATGTTGTTCATGTCTCTAGGGGCTTTTTTGGCACGATAGAGATATGATATGCCTTGATGTTCAAAAAACAAGATGGCGGATGCAATATGGCGGACAGAAGCAGTGAAATTGCGAAAATGCAACGACCAACTTGGCGTAGTAGATTTGAAAAATGCTTGACATATTCCCACAGCCTCTTACGGGCACGATAGGGATATTACATGCCTTAAATAATTATAAAAATCAAGATGACGGATCCAACATGGCGGTCAGAAAAAGTCAAAGGTACATTAAAACTGAAAAACGTAACGAAAATTATAGGAAAACAGTGTTCATTACATCAATTGATCAATTTTTTCCGAGATAAAACCATATCGGCTGTCGTCCACATTGTAATGGTCAACATAATGAATTGAAAATGGCGATATTTTACGCAACTATACTGATCACCTTCAAACTTGATTCGTGGTGGTTGTCGGGGTCGCTAATTACGATTTTGATATCGAAATTTCGGATTTCGAAATAGCACAACAAATATGATCCGTCAGGACTAAATGAAAAAGTTAGAGAATAGTGACAAATGATAAGGATCCGAGAATCAAAAGAGGACAAAGTATTTTCAGTGTCTCCATTGATCATTTACGCTTATTCATCAGATTCCCGCTCTTAGCTTTATCCAGGATCAACGACGAGGACGTGGCGGATATCTGATCCCTTTGTTTGTGTGTGCATGTACGTGTGTGTGTGTGTGTGTGTGTGTGTGTGTGTGCGCGTGTGCATGCGTGTGTGTGTGTGTGTGTGTGCGCGCGCGCGCGCGTGTGTGCGTGAGAGTATGAGCATTCTCACTCAATCTCGTTCGGTTTTTTATCTCTTCCTAACCGTTTCTGTTTTTTTTCGATAATATTCTTTAACTTCAAATTTCAAATTCAAGAAAATCATGTTTACATTGTCTTTCGTTTTTTTGTATCATGTTTGGGAAATATAACTTCTGTAGCAGAATTAGAAAATCTTTTGATGACAATCTGCTTGTCAGACGTTGGTATGAAAGAATGACTTTTCTGTATATTCGGAATCGATTTAGCTATGCTGAATCTTTTCTCAAGAGACTGCTTTACTTGTTCATATTCATCTTTCGTATAGAAATATACTTTTATATTTGTCAAATTTTTCTTGGCCCATGTGAAGAGAGCCTTTGAGGTTAGTATAGCATGTGTGGCAGAAGCTTGAAGACTTGCTCGTGTTGCTCCTCTTTTCAGGGCAGCACCCACGCCATCGCATGCTCCTTTTCCGTATGCTGTAGCATGGAAATGCCATTCCGCCCTCACACCGAAGTCATCTTCATGATGTATTAAATTCGCCATATTAAAACGATTCTTATAATGCTGTTTCGCTCCATCTGTGAAATATATTAATTTTTGTACATTACAATCTTTTCTTATTTGCTGCATTATAATCTTCTGGCTAACGTAAACAGCTGCCGTGTCGTGGGAAAGACAGTCTGATAAGATGAAAATGCTGCGATGTTTGACTTCACTTTCCTTCCGGTAATAATAAACAATTGGATGCACAGTGCACTGGTCGTTATTGTAGTGGAATGCCTGCGCTGCATTTTGCACGATAAATGCATAATTTTCGGAAAAGTCGCACTGAACGAGTACTTCCCCATTTTTTAGATTAGTCCTTAGGTTTTCCAAATAAGATGACTGTTCTTTTGCGATAAAGTGATGAGTCTTTAAGTTGATCAGTTTTTCACACAATTCTTGCATGAAATCTTCCACAGGAAAATTATCAGTCCGTAGAGTGGCTCTATCTGTTGACTCCCAAACGCTAAAAAGAACTTCAGTAACCTCAGCTTCATCGAGAAGGCGAGTAAAGAGGTTATAAAGTTTATCTGTTCCAGGACAGGATACACAATTATTCAAATGGCATTCCGATTTCGGTTTCTGGCACATAATAGCCTTGAGACAGTCTTGTAATCTTTAATTGGTTCTTCCAAGTTCTTCGTTAAATAAGCTACATTGATCGCATCAAGCATCAGCTTACAGTTCTGATGCGTAACACAAACGCACACGGAATGAGTACCGCATGCACCAGCAAGAACACAATATTTTGGACGCAATTGGCAAAATTTGGAAAAACCAACAGGATGATCAATATTTTCTTCTTTGTACTTAGCATGAAGCTCTTTCAGATTATAAAGTACAAGACGTTTTTGTTCTATAGTTTTTTCCCATCACTTTTTAAAGAAACTACTTTTTTTTTTCCGGACATGATTCTACTATTTGAGTCATTGACGTAAAATTGTTTCACTTTCTCAACTGTCTCGTCGGGTAAGCTCTGACCAACTTTAGATGTTATTTTTGGTAGAATCCCTTTTGAAGATCTGAGATCTTTCGCTTTTTTAGCCATGTGTATTGTGGTACCGAACTTTGACGCAATCTTTCGAATGGACCAACTTAGAGGAGCGATAGTTAATATGCGCATTCGATCAGGGTCATTGTATGGTAAGCTGGAGAACTTATCTTTCAAAGCATTCAATATCTCTTCCAACTCTTCTTCTCTTGAAATCGTTTTTTGATAACGTTTCCCTTCTGATTGTTCAGTACTAAGATTAGTGGTGTTGAGGTTTTCATCACTGACATCAAGATCGGATGTATTCAATGCATATGCTCTCTTTCTACATGAATGGCAAATTTTTGATTTCGGATCTAATGAAGGGAATTTTTTGAGCAATGACGAAGTAATGGAACGTAAGTTTTTTTCCGATATGATTATCAGCGTCGTTGGTCATAAAAGGATTAACACACCTATCACCATGCCTCAATTTTTGAGAAATAGTGCTCATCGTTACAGATAGTCCTTAAAAGGACTAATTCAAAGAGTAATCTTGAAAAAACTGTTCTGAAGGGTAGTCACAAGAAAGAACTGATTTAAAAAGTATTTCTCAAAAAAAGTGATTGAAAAAGTAGTCCTAAGAAGAACTGTTTGCAAATGTAGAAAGTACTGACATGGAAAATTTGTCAAATATATCCGTAGCTGCGAGCTCCACAGCCAGTCATACTTAAAAACGCAGGGTCGCAATTTCTCTTGCGAGTGCGCCGCTACCTATGCTCGCCTCCTAGCGGACGCGAACGTAACTACACAACACAATGTGTGAGAGCATGATTATATTATTACAATAAGAATTAATTAATTATGATAAAACTTATATAATTAAAATAATAATACGACAATGATTAATATTATTAGAACAATGCTTATTTAAACAAATTACTAAAAATTAGTAAGGTCTCAAAAATAGATTTTCTATCCTTTTGAGTAACGAACTTTTATATAAAACTAATTTTGATGTACCTTTGACTTTTTCTGACTGCTATGTTGAATCCGTCATCTTGATTTTTATAATTATTTAAGGCATGTAATATCCCTATCGTGCCCGTAAGAGGCTGTGGGAATATGTCAAGCATTTTTCAAATCTACTACGCCAAGTTGGTCGTTGCATTTTCGCAATTTCACTGCTTCTGTCCGCCATATTGCATCCGCCATCTTGTTTTTTGAACATCAAGGCATATCATATCTCTATCGTGCCAAAAAAGCCCCTAGAGACATGAACAACATTTTCACAAAGGTTTAACAATCAATTATTTACATTTTTTCGCAATTTTACTGCTTTCAGCCGCCATATTGGATCAACCATTTTGAATCCGGGAACGGGCCACACGGCATTTAAAAGTCTATATCAATACCTATTTTTTGCGCCCAGATAGAAGTTGTTAGGTGAAGAATTGTTCTGGACCTGCGGTGTTCGATTTCACATGGAATGACCCATATAAATTTCGAAGAAATTCCGACTATCAGAAATTACTTCGACTGTCGCAAAACACATTTTTCACTACTACGACTTCAATATGACGCCATTACCAACAAATCTTTGTTAGCAACATCGTTACATTAGGACGTGTTTACAGTGTTTAAAGTAAATTTTTAATATGTACCCATAAAAAGATATTTCCAATTATCGAATTATCCCGTCTAACGATTTGCCCCGGTCTCCCCTATATATATATATATATATATATGTACATATTACTTTTAGTGTATAAGCAAGAATGTATTCTGATTACGAACTTTATTCGAAAGCAGCGTTGTCCCATCATTTTTGTTTAGACTGTTAAATAAAGTCGATCATCCGAATTGTTCCTCATTGCATAATTTCAAGTTTCTACAAGTTTCAATCACAATATTTGCTGGATTCTTTGAATCTAACAATTTCTCCGTTGTCATCGAGTGAAATAATATCTGAAATAACATTTTATATATATTGTAACTTTTAGAAACATTTTCTAAATTAATAATATAAATATAAATAAATATATATATATATATATATATATATTACACACACACACACACACACACACACACACACACACACACAAGGTGTTTATTAATGGTTGTCCCTACGTTTTATCATAAGAGCACGCATTTGTTATTTCTAATATAATAATATGTTAGAAATACATATCCGTCGGTAAATTGTCCTATGGTAAAAAATGGATACCATTAATGAACACCCTGTGTGTGTATGCATATATATATATATACATATTTCACTTTACATTTTTTAATTATTAGCATTAAGGGAGACGATATGCATTTATAACCTATAAAGTGTTTTGGATGATTTTACGTTGCGACAATATCTTTCTTTCGAAATGTTAAGCTTAATTACTTCCCTCCGTGAAGCAGCAAACTAATTTTCTGTAAGAATGTAACACGTTTTATATAATAACCAAAGAACATGTTATTTAACATTTACTATAATATAAATTGCTACTAATGGATAAATATAATCTACAACATTTTGGAAATAAACGTATTTATTTTTATTAATAATTTTTTTAGTTTAGTTAGATTAATTTTTTAAATTATTTGTCTTACGCCAAAAATAAATATAATCGTTTCCATTAATAATTCCTTTTAGTTTAGTAAGATAATTTTTTTTAATATTTATCTTACTAAACTAAAAGGAATAATGAAAACGTTTAGATTTATTTCTGGCGTAATTATCTTTTCTGACTAAGATTTTAAGTATTTGTTTTTTATGTGTTTTCAACGTTCAATAAATTATTGAAAATTAATTTAATCTGTCATACATTATCTGTCATAATTTGAATTTAACGCGGTACGATACATTAGAAAGCAATATCGTTGTCAGATTTGACAATCATGCGTGATAAAAACCTAGATGCGACGCGTGTATCTGGAACGCGCCTAATGTGCCTCTAACTTCCTTAGGGAAGGCATTAATGACCGCTTGTGTTCACCCAAGGACTTTGATTCTGTCCATGGGAAAATTTTCCAAACTGAGAAATCGCAATCTTTCTACATACTTACAGTTCATGATTAACGTAACGACTAATAAGCTCTAGTCGTTTCATTAACATGAACTGCGAGTATGTAGAAAGTGGTGACTTCTCAGTTTGGAAAATTTCCCCATGGACAGAATCAAAGTCCTTGGGTGTACAGTCGTGAGCTAAAAGGTTGCAACACATTTTCTTCGATGGTTAGATGGTTCGATGCTTAATTGGTTGGATCCACAGGTAAAAACTAATGACGTTCGCCGTTCGATGAGCAAGTCTACATTCCAAAAACCATCGAAGAAAATGTGTTGCAACCTTTTAGCTCACGACTGTACAATACGTTGTATTAATCTTGATTTTTTTGTTCACGGGGAAATACATTACGTGCATATAGTGCGATGCAATGATTTGCTGGGTAATAGAAGGTATCTTTATTTACCGATGCTGACTTGATAACGATAAATGCCCGCGCGCGTTTAGAAGAAACATGAATAATATTTGGCACAAAAAATAATACGTCACCGATTCTCTTAGTTACACTCTTAATGTTTCTTAGCACAATTTAAATTAAACGTTTTATTATTTAGATAAGACATAGCATTAGATAAGACTTAGCACAATTTAGATTAAACATATTTATTAATTTACATGTTAAGCTGTATAATAAAATAAAAAGTAAGTTCAAACGAAAAGTAAAATTAAAATTAAACACTTTGATATTTTATTTTCAATGTCAAATGTGAATTTATTCTATTTAAATTAATTATGTTTTTTTTCTACTGCGTATAAACAACAAGGTATTTATGTAATTATATATGCAAAATTATTAATGTCGAAATGCATGAATAATCTCCATTACATTTACACCGCTTTTTAGATCTATAATATCTGTATAAAATAATTCAATACTGTGTTACAAATTATATATTGCATAGATAGATATACACATAATATAACAGAGATAAGCGTGTATTAGGAAGTGGAAAAGGTAAAGAATTAAATCACTTATTAAAATTAAAACTTTGTTTTTTAATATTATTTTTTAACTAATAATAAAATTATGCGTTTGGATGAATGTTCCACCGTTAAATAAGTTGGTGGTTCTGAAAAGAATCATTTAAATTATACTGGAATCAACTTAATAAACAATGCAGAACTCTTCTGACGGAACCACTTGTTGCAATCTTGTATTTATTGGAAATACCGCGTATATTTTAAAAAATATTTTTCCAAAATCTTCCTGTATTAATTATGTCTTATATATAGATACATATACTGCAAAAGAAATATAAAAATGCTAATGTATCTTTATATTTCTTCTTGATTATTTGCGTTTTAACTTTCGTAATTTTGTTAAAAAACTTTGCTGACAGACCCATACAGCACAGAAAATTGCAGCAACATTGCAGCAATGTTGCAATGTTGCAGATTGCAATGTAATATTACGGAGACATTGCAGAAACAAATTAACAATATGCCTGCAACGTCTCATGGCATATGCCAGTAATATTCCGAAAACATTGCAATATCATAACTTTTTAATATTTATATCAATAGAAAAATAGGTCCATATATGAAGAAACCTCGATCTACACCCCAATGAACAAACAATATTTTTTTATTGTATTTTTAATAAAAATTTTTTTATATTTAATTTAATTATTGTATTATATTGATATATATTTTCTAATTACATTCTTATATAAACAAATAACAGAAAAATTATTCCAAATACTATTCTGTATTTGCAAAATTAGTAAAAAAAAACTATAATTTTATATTTGTTTATATAAATATTGAGCTTTAATTATACATATTTCATTTTTTTGATAACGTATATTGATCTGATCTACCAGTTATATACACATATCAACATAAAGTGTTTACAGGTTATCATAAGGGATCAATTTACAGCGGTCACAGAAGTCAAGCAACGTTCACCAGAGTCGCGACTTGGATGGGTGACCGCTTGGAAATTTCCGAAAAAGATTTATTTTTGTAAAAAATGTTTTTTTAAAATGTTACACAAATATTGTTTTGTTCATTGGAATTATGTAATATTTATGTGAATATTTTGGAAAAATAGGATGTTTCAATGCAATATTTCAAAAAGCGGACATCTTAATGTTGCTGCAATCTTCCAACAATGTTGCAGCAATGTTTCGCGATCAAAATGCAATATTACAATGTTTCAATGAAATCATTCTGCAATGTTCCTGGAATCTCTCTGTGCTGTATGGGAAACAACACAAACATTGAATTGATAATTTCTGCAGATTATTTACATTTTTATATAGTAAAAATTTCTTAAATAAAGATTAAATAAATTACGGAACACGAAAATATGCAGCATGATCTCAGTAAAAAATTTTTCTACGCATTTAAAGCTTTTTCATATTAATTACAATACATTTCATACATGTGGCAAAAAATGTAAAGACAAATGTACGTATTTTCGCTTTTTGTAGTTTATTAATGTTATTTTAAAAATTCTCACTAAAAGTAAAGATAACGTGCAAATATTATTAACTATTATTAACCTTATTGATTATACGTAGTAAAAAAAAAACATAATTAATTTAAATAGAATATATTCACATTTGACATTGACAATAAAATATCAAAATGTTTAATTTTAATTTTACTTTGATCTTACTGTTTATTTTATTATGCAGTTTACATGTAGAATAATAAATATAAATAATAAAAATGTTTAATCTAAATTGTGCTAAGAAGAAATAAGAGTATGACTAAAAGAATCAGTGACGTATTATTTTTCGTGCCAAATATTATTCATTTCTCTTCCAAATGCGCGCGGGCGTTATCGATTCAGGGTCGGTAAATAAAGATACCTTCTATTACCCAGCGAATCGTTGCACTGCACTGTACTCCGGGGCTTGTAAGCAAATATAATTATAATAAGATTAAATAATTGATGTACAAAATTCATCACGTTTTTGCACCACACAAACAAATTTGGCAGAAATAAGTCTGTCCCGTAAACCAAGATATTATTGATGATTTAAGTTAGGAAACCTGTCAATCGGCAATCACGAGTGCGGCCATGATATATCACATGGTCGCATCCAAGTTGCACGTGACACGCGTGGGAAACACATTAGTAGAGTTCCTAAAACCCATACAGCACAGAGAGATTGCAGGAACATTGCAGAATGATTTCATTGAAACATTGTAATGTTGTATTTTGATTGCGAAACATTGCTGCAACATTGCTGGAAGATTGCAGCAACATTAAGGTGTCCGCTTTTTGAAACATCCCATTTTTTCAAAATATTTACATAAATAAGATTACATCACATAATTCGAATAAACAAAACAATATTTGTGTAACATTTTAAAAAACATTTGCAAAAAAAGTTCTCGGGAATATTTTTTCGGAAATTTCCAAGCGGTCACCCATCCAAGTCGCGACCGGTGAACGTTGCTTAACCTCCGTGATCGCTGCGAACTGATTCCTCATGATGACCTGTGAACACTTTATGCTGATATGTGTATATAACTGGTAGATCAGATCAATATACGTTATCAAAAAAATGAAATATGTATAATTAAAGCACAATATTTATATAAACAAATATAAAATTATAGTTTTTTTTTATTAATTTTGCAAATGCAGTATAACATCTGGAATAACTTTTCTGTTGTTTGTTTAAATAAGATGCAATTAGAAAATATATATCAATATAATACAATAATTAAATTAAATATAAAAAAATTTTTATTAAAAAAACAATTAAAAAATATTGTTTGTTCAATGGGCTGTAGATCGAGGTTTTTTCATATATGGACCTATTTCATCTATTGATATAAATATTTATGTTTCTTAACAATACTATGATGCACACAGCACCACCGCATGCCTTTTTCTAGACGTCTTAGAGTCAACATTTGAAGGATGTCTGCAGACGTCTATGCAAAGTCGATTTGTAGTCAACTTTGAAAACCTGACTTGGATGAGTCGACTTACAGTCGATATATGGATGGTTGTATTCTTAGGAAATGTAGAGATTCAGCGGAAAATTTAGTAACGTCGCCCGACCTTAGTTTGCTAAATGCGGATGAATAATTATGGATAAGTTAAATTAATATATTATTATACACGAATATTCTGCTTTGGCTCTTTATTGCCACTACTTTATTAAAAAATGATGATATTGCAATGTTTCCGGAATATTACTGGCATATGCCATGCGATGTTGCAGGCATATTGTTAATTTATGTTTCTGCAATGTCTCCGTAATATTGCAGCAATGTTGCTGCAATATTGCTAGAATATTCTGTGCTGTATTGGAAGTAAGAGTCTGGCCAATTTTTTAGTTCGATTAAAAATGGAGTGTTCCCAGCAAACACAATTGCATAACAGCAATGTTAATAGAATAAAATCGAAAGTAACACGCAATATAACATGCGCGTTACATGTAATGTCCATGTTAGTTGTAATTTCCAACTCATAAAAGAAATAACAGTTACATAACAGTTGTATCATATTTGTTATACAGGAGTCGTATTAATAATTCAGTTATATTATTAAAATAAAATGTTTGTTATATAAACCTGATAAATGACAGTTATATGACTGTTATAAGTTATGGTGTTTTAATATCAACAATTCAATTTTACATAACTACAATATTGCTAGAATGTAAAAATTCGTTATATAATGTGACACATATATAACTATTATTTTCTGTGTTTGCTGGGTTAGTTACTATATAGTTACTAAAACAACTCGATTTATCAAATTTTATCTAAGAAAAAGTTGTCAGCTAGGACAATTAAATAAACTCATTTTTAACAACAAAACCATGGCTATGCACTTATTGATTTAATAGACATTTCATTTATATCATTTCATTTTATTGAAAGATATGTCACATCATGTTACATTTCATAAAGTAAATATATTTATGTTTATTATTTATCAATATATTGAATGCTTATGTTGAATGTTTATTTATACGAGTCTGTTGAATGTTTATGAATAGTTCAATGATTAATGTAATATTATTGTATGTTTTGTATTATTGTATATTGTTAATGTAATATAGTTCAATAAATCATATTCTACATTTTATTTCTATTTAATTCTTTGTTTTATCAATAAATATTATATTCTTATTATGTGTTTTGCATATTTAATGATTAATCCTTCTTAGAATTCTTTTATCCTTTTTCAATAATCGTTTTTCCTATTTTAATTATTGGCTCATGATATTGTTTCCGATTTATTTTCTTGACCGAAAATATAAACCACTCGTCATATGTAAGTATATTAAATTGATTCATCCATTATTTACATGTTCGACACTTATGTATAGTATGATTAATTTTTGCTTCTATGAGCGAATAACTTGCCTATCTTCGTTAGGTTGTAACAAAATATATCCTTATATTTATTTTTCACACTTCGGCTTTTAAATTGTTCCGCGTACTTAGTCATCACTCATTGGTTCCACCATTTTTTATCGAACCAAAAACAGGACAAGATTGACCAGATTCTTACTTCTAGGGACTCTACACATTAGTGCTGCGCAGCGCTTTGAAAATAAAAAAAATTACAGATTAGATACACCGATCGCGTTATTTCAAATTACACGAAAGAAATATTATTCGTGTAATTGCTCTTCCAAAGATACAAATACAAAAACGCAATATACAAATATTCTGTTATTAGCTATTACGGAAAAATAACGGCGTCGTCAATTGTTATGACGCATCAACTGCTTTAAGTCAAAATTGATGCAGTCAATGCGCTAAGAGGGGTGCTACAAATTCAGGACAGTTAGTACAATCTAGGGAATCCTTAGCGCGCATTGGTTAACAGTCTATGACTCTTCATGCGTAATTGGAACGCAATCTACACCCACGGAATTTGATTCTGTCCATGGGGAAATTTTCCAAACTGAGAAGTCACCACTTTCTACATACTCGCAGTTTATGATTAATGTAACAACTAGAGCTTATTGGTCGTTACGTTAATCATTGTAAGTATGTAGAAAGATAGCGATTTTTTAGTTTAAAAAATTTTTCCATGGACAGAATCAAACATGCTGGGTGTACGGCTAACTAATGTTATGTAATCGAGCGTCACTCTGTGTCAAAAAGATGAAATGGACATTGCTGAAAAGGGCGATGATGATGACGATGTTTCTTACATAAAATTTTGACACCTAAATTTGTGTCGCGATATACCTATCTTCGCCTTTAGGGCATGGAGAGAAAAAATAAAAATACTTTTATTATGCAATTTTCTCCAATCTGTTGTTTGAGATTACTCAGGATTTGATTGGTTTAGGCGTTACTGAGATTTACTGACAATTATTAGATCTTGTGTGCATGAAAATCGCTGATTCGTGTAAAAGAGACGGTTTGCTAGCTGCGCAGGATCGCTGCACGGGACTTGGCGCAGAGGCGCAAACGCGCCTCTTGATCTTATTACACTATGGTACAACACATTGTAAGAGAAAAATAGTTGTAAAAAATGAAAAAATAGAAGATGTAGACCACAATCGTCCAAGTTTACCTTATATAGGTGAACAACATAAAACAAAATAAAAAAATCTTTAAATTGTGCGAGAAAATCAATATGGCAATTTTATATACGAGGTGTGTTCAAAAAGTATCGCAAATTTTGAATTTTCGCGGGTTACGTATATTCGAATTTCGATCTTTTTGTGGCGTTATGTTGGTACTCATGTCTCTCACTTATGCCGACAAGCTCGGCCATTTTGAATGTTCACTTAATTGTTGACAGCTGCTTTGCTTGCACGTGTTTTGGATCGTCTTCGATTTTTACCTATTCAAAAAAATGGATCAAAGAACCTGTATCAAATTTTGTGTGAAAAACGAAATTAAGTGCGCGGATGCATTCCGAATGTTGACTGTGGCATACGGAGAAGCTACCTTGGACCGAAGCAACGTTTATCGGTGGTACAAAATGTTCTCAGAAGGCCGAGAAGATGTGAACGACGAAGAGCGTGCCGGACGCCCGAGCACTTCAACAACAGACGAAAAAATTAATGAAGTGGAGAAAATGGTATTGGCCAATCGTCGAATCACCGTTAGAGAAGTTGCTGAGGACCTAAACATATCGATTGGCTCGTGCCATTCGATTTTTATCAATGATTTGGGCATGAGACGGGTCGCCGCGAAATTCGTACCAAACGCCCCTGCTCACACATCGTTGCTTGTGCGCGACTTTTTGGCCAAAAACAACACACTAATGATGCCGCAGCCACCGTATTCCCCAGATCTGGCCCCCTGTGACTTTTTCTTGTTCCCTAAACTGAAGAGGCCCATGAAAGGACGACGTTACGCTACGCTTGACGAGATAAAGACGGCATCGAAGGAGGAGCTGAACAAGATAAAAAAAATGATTTTTTGAAGTGCTTCGAAGATTGGAAAAACCGTTGGCACAAGTGTATAATATCTCATGGGGATTACTTTGAAGGGGACAAAATAGATATTCATGAATAAATAAATAATTTTTGAAAAAAACACAAAATTCGCGATACTTTTTGAACACACCTCGTATATATATATATATATATATATATATATATATATATGTACAGTTTAGATACTAAAAGGTAGAATTAATTTTGTTTTATATATATATATATATATATATATATATATATATATAAAATGGTCTTTTTGTTTCAATGTTAAATAACTTGGTGAATAAAAATAGTATAATGCTCAAAAAGTATACAAATTAAAGGTAAAGATTCATGATTTTGAATGCTGTAAACTACATTTCTGTGAGATCTTATTTTACGCTGTGGAGCTTTGCATGTTTCGTAAAAAAAGTCTGTCAAATGTCACAAGATTATATAAACATTGCAAAGTTTCACGACGTAAAATAAAAATTGCACACAAATGCAGTTTATATCGTTCAAAAGCGTGAATCTTTACCATTGAGTTGCGTATTTGTTGAGCGTCTTACGATTTTTTTCACTGAGTTATTCAACACTCTAGCAACAATAGTTTTTTTTGTTTCAATGTTGAATGATTCAGTGAATAAAAATTATATAAAGCTCAACAAGTACGCAAGTTAAAGGTAAAGATTTACGCTTTCAAAAGCTGTAATAGTACATTACGTATCCTAGAGCCGAACTTTGCCGTTCTCGATTTTGGACGCTGTTTTCAGTCCAGACGTCGCGCGCGTAGCTACACCTCGTACTGAAAATAGCGTCCGAAGTCGAGAACGTGCTCGGCTCTATGATGCATATGGTATTTTATGCAAAGAAAGTACGTTTTTTTATGTCACACCGCAGAAGAGTATTGCAACATCTTCAATTATGTTGCGCGAGAAGGTTAATTGATCACTTTAAAGAGTTTCTTGAATTTTCAACTTCATATTAATTTAAATGACAAAAAATTTGCAACTCTGTAGATTTGTGTAAATTTGTAAAATTTTTAATTTTTTAAAATCTTTCTTGAATTTTCTACTTTATTGCCTAGTGTAAAAGAATCTTCGAGAAAAATCAACTCAGATAATCGAAAGGCTTCGCTTTAAAATGAGCACAGGAAAATCGTTTTACAACTTTCTTTTCAAATATCGAAAAAATTAAGTGAGCGTTTAACAGCAGAATTAAAAAATCATCTACAGTTACTCTCCAAAAGAGAGTGTAACATCGACAAAAATAATAAATCATAATAAAATTGTTTACAAACTTTGCGAAGCTCCACGGCATAAAATAAAAATTGCACGCAAATGTGGTTTACAGCATTCCAAAGCGCGCATCTTTACCTTTAATTTGCATACTTGTTGAGCGTTGTACGAATTTTGTGAGTTTATTTCACTTGAATTAAAAATCGCACATAAATGCAGTTTACAGCGCTTAGAAGCGTGAATCTTTATCTTTAATTTGCGTACTTGTTGAGCATTGTATGATTTTTATTCACTGAGTTATTCAATATTGAAGCAAAAGAGGCTACTTTTGCTTCAGTATTGAATAACTTAGTGAAAAAAATCGTACAACGCTCAACAAGTATGCAAATTAAAAATAAAGATGTGCGCTTTTGAATGCTGTAAACCGCATTTGCGTGCAATTTTTATTTTATACCGTGGAGCTTTGCAAAGTTTATAAAAAAATTCGAGATTTGACGCATTTGCATTTGAATCTATGTAACTTTGTAAACAATTTAAATCGTTTAATGAATTATCAATCTCGAAACTAGAGATTTCAAGATCTAAAATGTTTCTTTGAACATTTTTTACGATCACTTTTGATAAAATTACATTCTCTTGAATTTCGCCTATTTTTGGAAGCCAGAATAGGTGATGATTTAATTTTGCTGTTGAGTATTTATAGATCTCTCCATTTCATTGTTTAAACATGAAATTGTTTTTGTAGGACTGAAAGATATATTTACTGTCGTCTTTAGTTATGAGGAGATAAAAAGAACTTGGATACAAATTTGTAATAAAATACGATTTATAATTGTGATTATTAACAAAGCCATATAGGATTAATTGAAGCGCTTTGATTAAAACCTCCTGGTGTCCACTGTCCCAGAATTGGGGGATGGCAGCGTGGCGTGGTGTAGTGCGATCGATTGAATTCAATTTTCTCCGAGAAAAAGTCCTTCAATCTCGCTTTAGCAGGTGCTTAGAACTTTACGGGGAATATAAAAGCATATATGGGCAAAAAGATCTTATCGTCACGGACAGACCACTTTCCGATTTCCACGGTTAGTTCTGTCTACGAACAGTGCCCGTTCAGAGGGCCACGTTTGTCGGATAACTCCCACTGATAGCTGTTCTTGCAATGGCACTGACCGTTTTTAAGCTTCGTACATTTTTCGAAAGAACAAGCGTGCGGATATTGATTGTTATGTCTCTTCTTGTTTCATGTAACCGTCACCGTCGATATCTTCGAAATATTTTCTAACAAGCTAGTAAGAACTTAAGGAGGTTTTAGCGGTACTTCCTAGTCAATAAAGTTTGTTCTAAAAATTGTATAAAACAATTGTATAAAATAGTAATAAGAACATTATCAACAACAATATTTAATTTGGTCTTTATACATAATTATAATTAATATTATTAAATATTTTTTAAATGTCAAAGTAAAAGTTATAAATTACTCATTTAAGTGCCGGTAATAGGAAACAAGATATGAACATAACGTTTATTTATTATTATGCCTTAAAATGTAATAATAAATAACATTTAATCTAAATAAAAGATGTATAACTTGTAGAATTTTTATATCAAAAATTTATTATATTTTTATTTATTACATTAAATATTTGTCATTTTATAATTCGTATTAAATTTAGCAACATCGCATTATTTAAGAGTTGCTAACATTGCACATTAATTAACTAAAAATCCTTGGTGTGCCTTATGCAGTGTACCTTTATCATTTAGAAGAATTAAAAAAGAGAAAATGATTTGGTCAACATATTTCCCAGTCAGAAATATTTCTTTGAAACGATATCGTTTCGACATCGTTAAAATTGATTTTAAATTTACGTCAAAATTACAACATTATTGAGTAACCAAAAGTTGCGTATGTAAATATTATAATGGAAGTTTTATATATTTTTTAATATTTTTGGAATATATGTATATGTAATAAATAATCTTATATTCTGAAAAATTTTCGTTTAAATACCGAATCGATTTCAATTCTACTTTTGCATCGTTTATTTTTATCGTTTATTACATGAAAACAAGTAGAATGATTTCCGCATGTAATGACGACTTGTAGAAGCGACATTATTTGAGATCGATTTAAACAATAAATATTGGTTATCTAAAAATATTTTTTAGAATTTTTATACAAATTAAAACACTTTAGAAATATTGAAAAATTTATATTTTTCTTAGAATTTGTCATATATATGTGTATTTCAAAAAATATTTTAAGGTTTACATTAAAAAATCTGAGAACTGTTCTAAAAAATATGTTATACAGAAAATCAGAAAAATTCCAAGAAAAGTTTTCTTTATTCATTTCTTATTTGTTAAAAAAAATAATCATTTGAAGAAATAAAAGTTGTTTTCATTTTTAAACCTGAAAACAAAGCGATTTCTGAAAAAATAAGTTTAATCGAAAACGTTATTATTTTAAATAAACAAAAAAAAATATCTTCAACAATAATCCTAACTCGAACAATATTGAAATAATCTCGATTTTTAAGTCACTTTACCTAGTAAAAAATAATTAAAAAAAAAAAGAAATTATTTTTTTCGTGCTTGACGGGATGTTCTTGGAAAACATAAAATAGCTCCTCAAAACGATGTTTCGATACCGAATAAAAATTTAAAATTACTCAAAATTGGAGTAAAAAATCCATCGAAATTAATGAAAATTTCGAAAATTTTCAACTCGTATTTTTGACTTTGCAACGACATCGTTTCGAGGAACTATTTCTGACTACGTTGATGCTCTGTGCCGTCTATACCTTGGTGTCAAAATAATATACGACAAAATATACAAATGAAAATAATGTGACATTACAATTATACGATATTTAAAAATTGCCAGTTTAGTATTAATATTTTATAAGTGTATATTTATATATTTTAACCCTCAATAGACTAACCTGAATCATCATTGAATCAGACAATTTTTCCCATTTTGTCCACTTCAAAAATGATATGCTGTTCTGGATTAGCAGATGTTTTAATCAAAACGCATCAAACAATCTCATGTGATTTTGTTAACAATAGCAATTATTAATTGGATTTCATAATAAATATTTGGACCCAAGTTCTTTTTATTTCTTGTTAACTGAAAACAAGAATAAATATTATTTTTTCTCCAGTAAAAATAAAAATGATATGATTCTATGTTGTATATTTATTATATAACTTATTATTATTCACTTTGCATCGGAACATTTCAATTTCAAATTAACAATAAAAAAAGTTAATAAACAAGCAAAAATTACACGTTAGAAATAAACAAAGTATTAAAATGTGCAATTTAATATTACAAGTTTACATTGATATAATTTTGATATGTACGATTTATACAATTTGATATGTACTTATTTATCGTACTTCAGTATATCACAAATTACATTTATGAAATCTAAAATTTAGTATATAAAATAAAAAACAACACTTACGAAGCAATTATTATCTTAATATAAACGCTCGCATAAGGTTCGACAAACATGTCTTAACATATTGCCGTAACTAGAAACGACAAAACAGAATGGATGGACTTAGTCCTTAATCAGGAACTTTGGTTTTTTCTTCAAATGTAACAACCATTATTGTTTCGTTGTCGAATAGTCTAGCAATTATCATTGTCAGAAGTCGGCAAACATTTCTTCTCTGTCTAATAATAATTAAAAAGTATAAGTATGAGGAACAATAGAAAAATATATTTTTCAATTATTCTAATTAAGAGATCACAATTCTGTTGAATACAATAAGATATTTCGTAACAAAAGAAAACGAAAAAATAAATTTATTTTTGACATCACCGGACCTTATACAAATGTTTACTTAACAACCATATTTGCTTTGTAGGTATTGTTCTTTATTTTATGTATTCAATTTTAGATTTTATATATGTAATTTGCGACATACAGAAGAAAGACAAGCAAATCTGAAATGTACGTAGTAAAATTGTATATATCAATGTAAATTTGTAACATGGAATTATTAATTTTTTTTTATTTTTCATGTATAAATTTTCGCTCGTTTATTAATCTTTTTTATTATTCATTTACTTATGTACTGACCTGCAAGCTTTTAAAATGATTTATATTGTTATTTTTAATTCAATTTTATAAAAAATGATAATGTATTAAAATGTATGTTTGGCGTTGAGAGTCACGTGTCCAACGTTACAATACATGTTGTTCATTTAATAAAAATTCTTTTTTTCTTTATTAAAAATATAATTTCTCTCAAACTATATGATCAAATTAGATAAAATTTTACCAGAATAAATTTTAATGTTTATTTTGTAGTTATGATTTTTAAATTTCTGTCCTATATACAAATGTCTTAAATATAGAGAAAGTGTCTATAGAATAAGGGTTTTGCATATACTTGTAATGCAAAATCCACACATTTAGAATTAAATCTAAATGATACGATAAAAGTCAATGAAACATTTTTTAAATTATTTTTGTTATAATTAACTTTTGTAATTTATATATATTATACACCCTCTCCCCCCCCACACACACACACACACACACACACACACACACACACACACACACACACACACACACACACACACACACATACACGGGAAACCGGAGCTATTTGGAATATTTTTTTTTACGACTTCTAAGTCCTGTATTCATATAAAAAAATATATATATTGTACGGTTTGATAGCTTGGACCTTATTCTTCATAATGCCGTTATAGATAAAATACAAAATTGTATTTGTTTTGAACTACATATGAAAATATCGATTAGTGCGAAATGTTTCGAATAGCCCCAGGTCCGGGAAAATTCGAAACAAGTTTGAGATTATCCTAAAATTTATGTTTTAAAATTAAAAAATAAAAAAAAACAGTTTTTAAGATATTATTTTATTAAGAAAAAGATATATAGTCGAATAACATTGTTTTTTTTCTATTTTAAAGAAATCTTGAAGTCTATATCGTGTTTTATCGATTAAACGCAATAATTTTATAATCATTTTTCGTATGTATAATTTTTACAGATTTTAGACAGATTTGAATAGATTGCATGAAAAAACAATACCAAATGTTCAAAATTAGACTTAGATGCTTAATTTCATGCGAACATTTTATAGGTATGTGTGCGTGATATTGTAAGTATAGTATATAATAACGTACTAATATTTCGTAAAGCATACGTACGTATGTATGTATTGATATAAATCGTTGTGCAGTCGCTAAAACTCACGACATTTTGAGATAATAAATAATATACTTTGTGTCGTAACACACACCCGCACACGCACACGAACACGGCCACGCACATAGACAATTATATTTGTTTAAAATATTAATTATAATATTCTATATTCTGAAGTACGATTATGCGAATAAAATATAATCAAATATTAATTATGTAATTACGTTTAAAATACGATGAAAGATAATGATCTGTAAACTTCAAAACATTTGTCTTTTTAAACATTTTATTATTATCTAATTTTCTCGAGATTTTAAGATGTTTATAGAGTTGGGAACATATTATGTACATATGAACCTCTCTCAGGTGCTTTTAATATTTATGTTCTTTGAGTCTGGCGTACTATTTCGGACTGAATTTAGGGTTTCTCGTAACTTTTCACTGCATCGGTCTTGTGCTTCCTCGCGAAGAGATTATGTCAAATCTTTTCATGTAAATCGATTAGAACACACTATAAAGCTTACAATGACATATACTATATTAATGATGCTTTCCGCGTTACACTATTTTGTAAAATAGAGCTCCATTAAAATTACAGGTTAATGGGTATCGGCCATCCAAGTGACACATAAAATATTTTCCTGTTAAGATAAAAGATTCTGGTCTATTAATGTAAAGAATATAAATAACGGATTATTGTGGGCGATAAATCGATTATTTGCTTTTAGACGTTACAAAAAATGGTTTTGTAACTTTGAAAGTGTGCCAGTATTAAATTGTACTGATACACAAACTGCATATCAAGTTTTAATTAAAAAATGATATATGTAAATAGTATGTAATTATTGCAAATTTTGTGCAATTATTGATTTTGCATTTATATCGTACATTCAGCGATAAAACTATCACATTTTCAGTCTGATATAATTTCTCTTTTTGTGAGACAAATAAAGTTTAAATCAAGAATTTATATTCAATTTGAAATATAACACATTTACATATATGTTTTGTCTATAAAAGTTCATATAAATAAATACATTTTATTGATACACACACACACACACACACACACACACACACACACACATCACGCACGCACGCACGCACGCACGCACGCACGCACGCACGCACGCACGCACGCACGCACGCACGCACGCACGCACGCACGCACGCACGCACGCACGCACGCACACGCACACGCATACACGCACACGCACACAATAATCAATTTATAATAAAGAAAATAAAACAATATTAATGTGATAAAAGATGACAACGTGCAGAAGCTGAGAGATTCCATTCGTAGTAAAAAGGGTTAGTTATATTTAATTTTCTTCGGTCGTTCTTCCTCTCTATTTTCCAACATTCCGCGCTACAGGGTTCAACAGAAAAATTTTTACCTTCATTTCTTATGTAAATTTCTTGGTACTTCTTGGTACTTCTCAGTGTATATACATGAATTTATCACAAATATTTCGTTCTGCTATTTGCAAAATATTCTGTGTTTATAGACGTCACCTCGTATATCAAAAGTACGGAAGCGTTCCAGTTCGATTGACGTAAATTTGTCGGGGCACTTTTCAACGTTTATGATCATAAATTTTAATGCGATTCTTTTTTTTCTACTTTAAATTTAATGTTTAGCTGCGTTCTGAATTATGTTCGCTTTTTATGAATCACGATCGAAAATAGATCTTGTTTGGAGCAGAAAATCACTTTAAATCTCTTTAGCGTTTGGCACGTTTAAATGCGCAATAAAGTTAACTAACTCGTGACGTGTGTCCTGTCTTGCAAACGACTCGTTTGCTTGGTTTTATAGACAGATTGCGAACTTCCGTTCGACGAAAATGCGAAAATGGATACTGGCCAAGTCGTATCAACGTAAAATATTTTCTTGCGGAAATACGTCTTCTGATCGACTACGTAGGATATTTCTCTACGGTATATCTCTCTTCTGCGAGCAAATATCACATCGGTTTATGATGCGCCGAAAGATGCGAAACGAACTATCGAACTGGAGCTAGAACAGTAACGGAAGAACATTTCGGAAATGGATACATTTTTAAGCTTTCATTTTCACATTATTTCCTATATGTTTACAACATTTAAATACATTAAAATAAATGTGAAGTCAATTTACATCATGTTGCCCATATTTTCAATGCAAATACTTCTTGGTTTATAAATATCAAATGTTTTATGCATCGCAATATTCTTCATTCATCATATATTTTTCTCTCTATCGTAAAGATATGATAGAGCGTGACAAAGGGGTAAGAAATATGTGGTTATCAAAGGGGATCTAAACGTCTTTGAGGCTCATGATCAATTCCGGTCACGAGCCCTACAATCATCTCGCGGCACAGTCGTCGGATTATTCTGTCTGACGGCGTTTCTTGGGCTTTCAGGTGGTCTGAGTTAGATGGAAGTACATATGATAGTTGCCGCGCGTTATTGACGTGTCGTAGTTACTGACCGTATCTCGTGCATACGTATAAATTTGTAGTAGCTACTGGCCGTTACAGGTTTCATTTACTATGAGAATCCAATACGTAAGGGAGAGTTGTTAAATGAGTACTTAAGTTATTTTTTTATTAGAGTAAAGTTGCTAATACTGGCATAGCCCTCCTAAAACGGCACCCCCCTATTTTTAGGAAACTATTACTATAACGTTAACCTGATCTGGTGACTGATCATTATGATCAACTGTTATAATTGTAAGTCACATTGAAAATTTTGTAAAATTTGTATAAGATATCGTATAATATTTATCACTACTTGATCATTTTTCTATTGAAAAGAATATAAGAAATTATTAACTGTTCAACATATCTTAAAATCATCGAAATTTATATAACTCTAAAGTAACGTACCGGTTTTTGGACATGATCCAATTATTGGACAAAATGACATAAATTTTAAATATTACCCACGTAATATGTAATACAACAGCAATATTGCAATTATATTATTGTGCTATTGCAATGTTACTATAAAATATAGCAGAAATATTGCTGAAATATTATTGAAATGACACAGTAATTATAATGTCCGCAAAAATGATTCACAGAAATATTATGGTGACATATCACAATTATATTACTGTAGCAATATGTAATATTCTTGTGTTATTTATGTAATATTTATGTAATATTTATGTAATATTGTGAGAAATGAAATAAATTATTTTAATTATGTATTTTAATCATTTTGTTTGTGTTGGATTGTTATTCTGAATAATAATTATAAAATTGTTATACATGGAGGAAGGACGGCGGTCATGGACACTCATGGAATATCCTTGGGGAGATGGAATGTCTATAAGTCACATTAATTTCTAAGAGCAATTATTAAAATTACTTCGTCACAGTCCCTTTACAATAGATATTTTAGGATTGGTCATTAGTATTCGTTGGGTTTTTATAAAAGCTAAATTTTAGTTTTGCTGGTAGCAGAAATTTTTACAGGTGTATACTCTCTACGTAATTTTGAGAAGTATGTTACATTAGGGTGGTCCTTATTTTGGATATTTTTGGTTTAAACGCTTCCAAATTAATAAAAAAAAGTTCTCTAAAAATTTGAGCTCTTAATATCAACTCTAAGATAGTCCGCATGACCACCTAAGTTTCTTATGGAAATATTATGTAAAAAACTTCTTTTATTCTTTAAAATTTTATATGTCCTTTACAAATAATCCTAAAATTATGAGAAGTAGATATTTTTGTAGAGAATTTGACGCTCTACAGAAAAGGTCTTACGATTTTTCGATAAATCTTCTGGTTCAAAAGTTATTTGAGGTCAAAGTTCAATTAAAATAAAATCATCAATGTTTTTAAGTATATTTACAAAATAAACAGTTGTACCATTAAATATATTACATTGTAATATATTGTAACATATTACATTGTAATATATTTTATGGTACAACTGTTTATTTTGTAAATATACTTAAAAACATTAATGATTTTATTTTAATTGAACTTTGACCTTGAATAACTTTTGAACCAGAAGACTTACCGAAAAATTATAAGACCTTTTCTGTAGAGCGTCAAATTCTCTACAAAATATCTACTTCTCATAATTTTAGAATCATTTGTAAAGAACATAAAATTTCAAAGAATAAAAAAAGTTTTTTACATAATATTTCCATAAGAGACTAAGGTGGTCATGCGGACTATCTTAGAGTTGATATTAAGAGCTCAAATTTTTAGAAAATTTTTTTTATTAATTTGGAAGCGTTTAAACCCCTGGGAACATAAAAATTCGAAAATATCCAAAATAAAGACCACCCTAATGTTACATATTAATTTTTTAACTATAGTCTAACTTGAAGGTCTTGAATATGAATTTCAAATAATGTTATTGAATTTAATGTAAGTTGTAATGTGTATGAATTCAACAAATAAACTCATATATGGTATGTACGAGCTGTAGTTGTGGAATATAATTGTCTGCCATGTGCATCTCTCTTGCGACATTACAATAACCTCATTGTAGATGTTGTATCATATTTATTAGAAAAACAAAGTAATTATTTTAAAGTTTATATAATTTTTTTTTCAAAAGAATTATTTAAAGGTTTTTTAATAAAATATATTTTATAAAATGTTCGTAAAACCTTTATGGGACTTATTTATGGCACTTATTTGTGTGTAAAATCTACAAAAGGTCATTAATTTATGTTCTGTTTATAAATAAAAGTGCCTTTCATATCACTAGTTGTCAGTATTTCACGAGCCCCCCTGCTATTTCACAAACGCACAGTTTTTACCTATAGGGTGATTAGTAGAACTCTATAGCTAATAACTTGGCGTTAGTTAGAATTGTGTCGTGTTAATAATTACTAATTGTAAGTTATTGTAAAAAAAATGGTATTCTTCAACCCCCTTGTTTTCTATCAATAATTTTAAAATAAAAAAAGAAATGATACTAAAATACAATTTCAGAGAATGCAACTCTAATCAAAAGTTTATCGCAATTATAAATATACAAAATGTAATTTTAATAAAATTAATTAAAATTTTATCAATTTTATAATATAGGTAAAGCTGGGACAACACAATGTAGTTAAGATTTAGTGATAAATAAAAACTAGGTTTTATTAATAAAAGCTAGGTAAAAGCTAGCTATCAACAAATCATCTTTACTTCTTAACTATTCTTCATGTTTTTAGTATACTATAATTACTATTATAAAATTTTTAGAGAATTATAAGCTTCATATAAAAAAAATAAGAAGGCATTCTTTTTGTCCCTGAAACACACTAAAAATAAGAGAGAGTGGGGTAAGTCGGACCTATTTGCAGTTGTTGCTCACTGTAAGGTGCAAATAAAATTTGATCATAAAACCGAAGGTGTCGTTGGAAAGATAATATAATTCCTTTTATTTTTGCGTCAGACTATTTTGATGTATTTCTCACTTGTGTTGAACTGTAAAATGGAAAATGTAAAAACGCTTTTTTCAGTCCGTTGGAACCACCCATTCTAAATCGGACCACCCCCTGGCCCAAATCGGACATTTTTATTTTTAATGACTTTTGGATAGAATTTTAAAAGATTTTAATGTACTTTTTTTAGTATTGAATAAATTGAGCAATTTGACAAAGAAAAAATTTTTATTGAAAAGAAAAAAATTAGTAACATTTTATGTAATTAGACGTTTCCCAGTCATTATGTTATCATTATTATATAATTAGAATTAAAATCAATGAAATTTAATTATTTCGAAATGACTCATAATATTTTACTAATGGAACATTTCTAGGACTAGGTCGACCGATCACCAGTGCTACGATCAGGTTGCAATTTCGATGTAAAAGTCCGATTTGGACACAAGTCTTTTCGAACTTTGGAACAAATTTTACAACAAACCGCAAAAATACTTGATATTTTTTAATTTTACATTTTTTAATTATCTTAAATTAATTTCTTTACACAATTTTAATACTTTTTAAATAATAATTTATAAGAATTTTCTATTTTAAAAAATTTTTGCATGCTGGCTGAAAATACATATTTGCGTCTATTCTATGAATGTTATGACAGAGAACTGTCTTATAAGAACTTTACATTATAAATGGCATGAAAATCTGCTTAACCGTATTCATTTAAATTATAAAGGTTCTATTTGGAACACGATTTGGTTCAAATTAGCCCACTCTCCCCTATTATAATTTAATACTAATATTACAAGTAAAAATAATGAAATAAAGCAAATTGCAAAAAATATAAATTATAATCTAACTGAATAACGCAATTGTCTACTTCGCTGGCTTGTGGGTAACTTTCAACAACCGAGAGATCACATCTAATGCGAATGTGATTCCTCCGACTTACTAAATCATGCGATATAGACGATACCCCGTTTTACCTCGCCGCCCTGTCTCGCCCACCTTCCCCTGTTTGAACATGAAATGTTACATATATTCTAGTTACGGATCTTACAGATGATAAAAAACCGATTTGTCACGATTACCGCATAAAACAGTATACATACGATATTTTTGATATTCTAATATCATATCATTTATTTTAAAATTATGTCAACTCTTTTAAGAATGAATATAACAGTTAATATGACAGCTAATACAAACGATATATTTTGATATCAAGTATCGTCTTTGCAATGCTGATATATACATACATGCGCATAAAGGACGATTATTTCATGTCCATCTTTTTCTGTCACACATCTTGGACACATTTTTGAACCATACGAGATGAAGGCAATGTATGCCAATGTATGCTCTAAGTATACAGTGATGAGTACTTCTCAGTATAAAATTAATTAAATAATATCAAATTATAATATTTGTTAAAGTTAACAAAAATGTTCAAATTAATAAAAAGAATGTCCAGTAATGTTGTGTCCAGTTGTGTATGCACACACATACGTGTAAATGTCCTGGGACAATTGTCCCAATGGACGATTGTCCATGAATAGGCGCACCGCAATTTGATGCTTGTACTAGCCATTGGACAGTCAAGTAAATTGTAATACAAACGGTATTTAAATAAGAAGTAAGAAATAAGAAAGGAAAAAGCGATAAAAAACTTTTTTTTACCAAAAATTGAAAAAAGGTAACTAGAACAATTTGTAATTGAAATATTTTAGTGTCAATTTAATTCTGTGATAAAAATTTTGGACTGTTAAAAATGTAAACATAAGGTTAGCAGATCTATATTAATCACTAATTTTTAGTGGTATTTTACAATTTCCAGTTTATATGACTGCGCACTGCATATTTGTTGAACTTGAAACACAGTTATTGTATAAAGCCGGAATACGTAATTATTAATGCTAAGAAGATTCTGTAATAAGCACTTATAAGCCCAATTAAAAAATTTATTGCATGTACTAAATTTTAAAAATATTTCTTATCTTTATTGCAACATTTTCTATCACAAATTTTAGAAACATTTGCATTTTTAAAAACTGGTACAACATTTTATATGACATTTTATAAATCATTTTAGAAGTGTTGCACATAAAATGTAAATGATTGACGTCTTTCTGAAAGCTTTGCAGCAATTGTTGCAGTATAATCGGATACAAATCGCAGTCTTGATTCTAATATTAATTATTAAAATATTTTAGTTAGCAACTATCTAAAAAACCATATAAATATTATTATCTAAATAAGAATGCAGAAAAATTTGCTTACTTCAATTATGTCTATTTTGTTAAAAACAGATTTTGTATTTACAACAAATAAAACCTTATTTAATTTATTATTCAATTTATTTACTAATTATTTCGGCTTTTTTATAATACTGACAGTGGTGGAATACGATCTTTTTTCTATAATAAAGAATTATTTAACATTTGTACAATAATTGAGTCATATTTATGTAGATACAGAAACATGTTTCTTTGTCCAATAATTAAGACGTATGATTTGTATCATATTTAAGGCTAAGAATAATTTGCAATTAACACGAATAACATATTCATTAATAAATGTAGTTACAGAAAAACATCCATTTTTCATACTGGGCATAATAAACTAAAAGTTTAGAGTTTAGTGAACTTAAAAGAAAATAATTTCGTCATGCAATTCCTTAACTGTCCAAAAACCGGTGCATATATCTTACAGTTTAGTAAAAATACTCAAACACATTTTACATTTTACTGTGTTTAAAAGAAAAATGTATAATAAAAATTAATAAATTATAAAAATTGCATATAAAATTCTTCCAAATATAATGTTGTTTACCACGATTTTCAGGATAAATTTTGTAAGTAAAATCCGTGTAAATCTTGCTTATTGCTTGCATTGAATAAAAACGTAAAATGTTAATAAAATATAATTTAGACTATATTCTGGACTCCTACCTTATTTGTTATTGCTACGGGTCATACAAGTTTTAACCGATGTCTGCTATGAGCATTTGCTACGTACTAATACGTTGTCGACATTGAGTGGGTCATTGACGTCACAACTTTATAATGCCTAATTTGGGGTAGGTGGATAGATATGCACCTCCCGCACCTCACGCGAGACGCTCGTAATTAACCGCAGCGTGATGAAGGCCAGGCAAATGGGAATATTCATTGTTTAAGCTTCTAAGCCGATATCGCACGATAAAGCGACCGCATGCGGAAGTGCGAATTTTACGAAATAATTGACGCGTACAAGTTTTAGGATGCAGAAAAAGCATGTGTTCTGCAAGAAAGCAAGGTTTAAAAAATATGAAACGTATATATTATTTTCATATATAAAAGAAAGTATTTATAGATACAGCGACATTTTTTTTTTTACGAAGAAATGAAAATCCATGTTCAAAAATACAGAAAGCGTACAAAACAAATATTGAAATAGAATAAAAGTTATTAAAATGTTATTAAAACAGTCACTAAAATAGTAATTATAATATAGCGATAATTTAATACTATTTTAGTAGAATGTAATAAAACAAATGTAGAAACTATGTTTTTATGTAAAAATAATATTTGCGTGTTAGATCGTATTTTTGTTTAAAAATATGAAAATTTTATTTGTGTAAATCTGCAAGTCATATGCGAGGAAGTAAGGAAATTGTACTTTGAAAATTAAATATGCACATTACAGTAATATAATGTGATCATGATAAATTTGAATATACTGGATCTTCCAAATATTTCTCACTCATTGTCAGTACTGGCATGAAAAAGGAATAAAACTTACATTCTATATTATTAATTTTTTTTCTAATACTGAGTAAAACATTTAGTATTTATAACAATAATAAACGAAGAAAGAATTATGATAAGCTCTATTTTTACAATTAAAGGAGAAAAGAGGAATACTTTTCTCATAAAATAACTCAGTAGACAAACGCGACATAATTCTTATGGACATAAGTTTATTAGTCACAGAATTCTACCAATCATTTTATTGGTAGAAATTTCTTGAGTATATATGTATAATAGAAATATTTTATAAGTTTTTAAAGAATGGAAAAAGATGCGTTTGTAAGATAAAAAGTGTTGTGGCATATACTAATAACTAATATTATAAAGTATTTTTATCTATAAAGAAATCACAAATTAATGATCCTTTGTAAATCTTAAAAACTAATAAATGCAATAAAAACAGGTTTTATATACGTTTTATAAAATATATTTCTGTTTGCAAAAAAATTTTGTATTACTTTTTTTAACTTAATAAAATAAGTTTTAAAATAAATTTTTGCTGGACTAATAAGAAACTAGTTTTATAATGTCTGTAATGCGGTCACAAAGTCGCAAGAGCGGTCATAATGCATGTGACCTATGGACCTTCTCCCGTACATAATGTAACTTTATATGCCGGATTCATACACACATTAAATTCAATTACATTATTTGAAAGCCAAGCTTCAAGTTAGACTAAAGTTAGCCCTCAATTACAACACGTATTTCATTTCTCTCGTTACAGTATGACATCCTGTCGATGTTCAAATGTTTCCTAATTTTCGTAAAATGTACCGATTAAAGTAATTGTATTATAATAAAATTTTTATTTTGAAGGATCTAAAAAAGAGTCTCGGATAAGTAGAGTTGCTAAAAATTATAAATTACAAAAAAATAATGAACGAAAGTTAATTTTAAGAGTCACAAAAAACACTTTTCTTAGAAAAAAATTAATCATATTTAATGTGGACGTAAAAAGAGTTAAAGAAATGAATACTTGAAGGTGTAATTTTAATAAAAAATCGTGTTAAAATTTAAGTAGGTTTATTTTGTTAAGTAAGTTTATTTTGATGAGTAAAATTTTAAAAAAAGACATGAATTAGCTTTGTACCTCAAAATACTATACTGAGAGAAAAATATGTGATATTTGTGACTATAATTGCATGGTTAAAAAATTATGTTTATGTGGTTATGTCCATTTTTTATAATGATTATTGCTATAATTTTGATACTAATATACATATTATGAATGTGTCTCAACCACATCAGCATAGTAAAATTTCATAAACTTATTAATTGAAACTTACTATGATTAAACTATTAACCTTTTTAATCTTACAGTATTGGAACTATACAAACATAGTAGATGCAACTATACATAAAGGGTAGAATATTATTATTAATGTGAATATGGTTTACTATTATCGCGTATGATATTTCGTTTTCTTACTTATGCTTGTTGTTACCCAATTTTAGTATAATTTACTACATGCAAATGCCATTGAAGTGTAATCATATTATATAGTCGCATCAATGCATATCGTAGTAGTAGTAAGTCTATGCCGATTCAAAGCCATGGGGCAATGAGGGGGGGTGAGGAGCGAGGGGGGAAATGTAGGCGCGGGGGTACCTGCGGTACGTACCGCGGAGTGGGTGGTGACCCGCAGGGTCTGACGTGGGAGGTGGGGGTCAGCCCGCTGAACTGACCCGCGCGTGGGAGTCAGCCCGCGGTCCTACCCGGGAATGATACAGGGAGTGGGTGGTGACCCCCGAGACCTAACTTGGGAGGTGGGGATCAGCCCGCTGAACTGACCCGCGCGTGGGAGTCAGCCCGCGGTCCGGGGAATGATACAGGGAGTGGGTGGTGATCCTCAAGATGCAGAGGGTGGTGTCACCCACTGATCTAGAGGTGGGATTGAAAGGTGGGGGTAAGTCGCGCGGCAGAGCGGTATGTACCGCCGAGGATGATGTTGGGGAGAGAGAGGAATCCCATGGCTTTGAACCGGCATGTATTTTTAAAATACCGCGGCGGTTTTCCGCGGCGTATTTTGCGGCGGTTCTCCGCGGCGTATTTTGCGGCGGTTTTCCGCGGCGTATTTCGCGGCGATTTCGCGGCGCTCCTCCGCGGCGATTTCACGCGGGGCCCGCCGCAGCCCGCGCGCAATTTCCGCGGGTCCCGCCGCCACCCGCGGGCAATTTTCGCGGGGCCCGCCGCCGCCGCCGCCGTCGCCCGCGCCCGCCGCCCGCGCCCGCTGCCGCTAGCGCGCGAATTCGGCGGACAGAGAAGAAATAAAAATTTCTTTAAAAAGAAACTTACCGCTGCAGCCGCCGTCGCCGCCGTGCCACCGTCGCCGCCGCTGCCACCGTCGCCGCCGCCACCGCCACCGCCACCACCACCACCACCACCACCACCACCACCACCACCACCACCACCACCGCCACACTGTTAGTGTATTTGTTCAATATTCGTTCGGTACTATGCGTACCGAACGATGCCCCGTTGTGGTGTCCACCACAACAATGTAGTTTCTGTAAAAAACTACACGTTGTCCGCTTGTGGTGTCCACCACAACGATAAGCGGGACGAATTCCCGCTCTTCCTCCGCGCGACGATCCATTTTTTTTTTCGCGACACGACTGCGCGACGGTATAATTGCGACTGACGAAGGGCTCGCTCAGCGAGAGCATCCTCCGTCGCATCGCGTATTTTGACGGCGGCTAATCACAAAGGTATACGATTACATCGAAGACAAACGATATATGATTACATTGTAGGTGAAGCAAACGCCGCTACTCTATGCTTGCAATTATATTATATTAATTGTTTTATTTTTTTCTACCTAATTTTCGTTATTCTTCCTGCATCCACTTGGAAGACAGTATTCCACTACGTATAACTGTTCAAGTCTCGTAATTTTCTAGCCTTCCGTTCGAGAGATACAGAATATTCTTTATGCAAGTTATATTTGCCGATGCAGCTCTCAGGCCTTGCCGTGTATTTTGACGGCGGCTAATCGCAAAGATATCAAATTACATCGAAGACGAATCGTACGATGTATCAGTAGCCTTGAACACGTATGAACAGGTTCGCACACGCCGCTGCAAATATGCGCGCAAGTCTCTCTCTGCTCGATCGAGATTTCTAATGTAGAGTGTCACACACTGATGCAAATGTATATGAATAATCTATGGGATCTTCTAGTGGTGGTGGTGGGGGATAGATCTTTCATGCCCCCGCTAGATGATGCAATTTTTCGTCAGACAAAAGAACGTATAATAGATATGTAATTAGCGCTCGGACATCAGTAGATGTCTTTGAAGCGTATCGAATCTATCATCGGCGGTTAAAGAGATGGCCAATCGTCACGAAGACAATGAGAATAATTTGCAAGTGAACTTTGACGACAGTAGTGTAGACAGTGTTATCAGTGAAGATCGTGAGAATCGTGTAGTAAAAGTTATACCTAGTGTGGAATTACGCGCTTTGGATGATCGCACGAAACACTGCATTATTCAATTCTGCTATTCGACTGGAGGAGCTCTATCTGTGTGTGCATATTGTATGACTCAACTCAATGACATTGATCTAGGATCTATGAACGCTATCCAAACTCACTGTACAGATTCTCTCGAGCGACTTGACGGTGATTACTGCTCCAACTGCAGACAACCCATGTATGTGTACATTCCTACCAAAATGTGCCCAATATGTAGAAATATATAGACAATATATTTGATGAAAATGGAGTTTGACGGAGAAATGCCCGATGTAGACTTTGATGTAGAAGATATCCTGGAAGTTCTCGAAACTGTGCCGGAAAAAAACGATCAACAAGTATCTGTGGTAAATTTCTTACGCAACAGAGAATTGGGTATACGCGGGACCAATGAACGTGCCGTGAGACAGGGTGTTAGCATTGACTACGTGCCTTGTGGCGATTTGTCATTTACAGCGCGAAGAAAAGTGTATACGTGGACACTAAAAAATTTGTGCACTTTTAACAATTTTGATGATGAATATGATATGTATCGCAATGAATATGGACATACTCGTATTGTATACAATGCTCGCAAAACTGTTGAAAAGAAATACAAGGTGGCAAAGGAAATTAAACGCCATGCCTATTTCCAAGATTATCTGCAAATTACAATTCCCGCTGGTAATGGAAAGTGCACCGAATTACTGGCGATAAACGTATACTCATGGTTCTACAACGACGATGAACCTAAATGGAATCGTGCGTATATGAAGTGGCGTAATGCATACTATATTAAATGCGACGAAATTCCAGTGAATCAATATAATTACTTGTACGACGACGACGACCAAATTCTGCTGGATCGAGTTGATCAGTGGCCGGAAATAACAACTCGCTTTTTTGAAGCAAAGTTCGCACGAGATCAATATCGCGCTCTGCACATACAGCGGTACTGGAAATCATGTAAAGCATTAATTTGCGAGTGCCCCGAGTCAACGTGTGATCTGTACTAATAACGGAAAAAGAAAAAAAATGGAGAACATTGAACGCGAACTGCTCGAGCGATGCTCGCAGATCGCTACTCAAGAGGAGTGTCGTGCATGGGTAGAACGATGCGAAAAGTGCCTCGCACATCTCGAAGAATGTTGTAGCAGTGCCAAACGTCCTCGACTCACCGTTGGCTCCAGACAATCTATAGTGGCGAGAATCGCGCGACTCGCGGGTGCAAAAGCGCAATTAGAAAGACGTTTCGTGCACGTTGGAGGTGGTGCGCACGCTAGCACCAGTGGTAAAAGATCGCTCATCTGGCGCGAGATTGAGACCGCGTTTGAATCACGTATTCTTACGGGTGCTGTCATAAACGCCGATTATATTGAACCGCGACATTTCCTGGAAGACGCTAGTGATTTGGTGATCGAGCAAGTGCGAGACGCTATCGCGAAACATGGAAATGTGAAGGTGAATACCGTATTCAACGGTGAATTTGTAAACATTCGTGACGACCACGATAATAAAAGTCTCGCGACGAAGAACTATGAACTATACAGAGCGTCAAATTTGCGCGAATGGTACGAGCAGCGTGTAATCGAAGTGATATTAGCGATGCTCGACGAGTTTCAAGAACGCGATAGCGGCTGGGCGTTACACCGAATCCAAAACCTGATGGTAAATATAAACAAGCTTAATCCCATGCACGCAGGATGTTACATCAAATTGCCGCTGTCGGTAAGTGACAAGCGTGCAATAATTAATGTACATTCGAAGGACAATGCTTGCTTCGCGTGGTCCATGGTTGCTGCCCTGTACCCCGCCGAAAATCATGCAAACCGAGTGTCATCTTACCCGCATTATTCGACTGTGTTAAAGTTTGAAGACATTCAATTTCCAATAAAAGTAAAAGACATTGGAAAATTTGAACGTTTAAACGACGTGTCTGTGAATGTGTACGCAACCGAATTGGACAAAAAAGAAAAGATAGAATACGTTGTGCCGTTACGACTGACCGAAGATAAGAAGGGGAAACATGTCAATCTCTTCTATGTGGAAGATGAACACGACGTCACCCACGGCCACTTTGCATGGATTAAGAACCTGTCGCGACTGGTCAGCTCACAGCTAAACAAATACGGACACAAGAAATTTATTTGCGATCGGTAAGTGTAATAATATAAAAAAAAACTTTCACACTTTTACTTATTGTTTAGTAAAAAAATAATTTGTTTATTACAGTTGCCTGCATTACTTCCACTTAGAGGAAAAATTGCAATCGCACGAAACGGAGTGCAAGAAAATAAATGACTGCGCCATCATACTACCGAGAGAAGACCAGAAATGGCTAGAATTCGACTCATACAACAACAAGGAGCGCGTACCATTTGTAATTTACGCTGATTTGGAGTGCGTATTGAAGAAGATGGAGAAGAACGAAACAGAGAACACGTCGAGTTTCGCGTATCAACACCACGAGGTATACAGCATAGCTTACTATGTTAAATGCTCGTACGACGATGCGTTATCGATGTATCGTTTTCGCCGCGATAAGGACTGCGTCGCGTGGTTCGCGAAAGAGTTAGAAAATCTTGCGCACGATATGAAAGCTCGAATATCCGCCAATGTTCCAATGGAACAATTAACTGTACAGCAGAAAGAGGCATATTTAAACGCGACGAAGTGTCATATATGTGAAAAACCGTTTATATCAGATACGGGCCTTACCCGTAACGAGTGGCTTGACAATCGGCGGGTGCGTGATCACTGTCATTTGACCGGCAAGTATCGCGGTCCCGCCCATAATAAATGTAATTTAAATTATAAGAATACGTACGTTATTCCAGTCGTTTTTCACAATTTGAGCGGTTACGACGCGCATTTTATAATAAAAGAAATTTCTACCGCGTTCGAAGGCAAGATCGACCTACTACCGATTAATAAAGAAAAATATATTTCGTTTACTAAACACGTCGCAGCTACCGGTGTAGGAACAAAATCGGGCGAGGTACGAAATTGTATACGATTTCGATTCATCGACTCATATAAATTCCTAAGTGCGAGTCTCGAAAAATTGGCGTCGTTTCTAGGTATTGAACAATTAAACATTACTCGTTCCGAATTTTCCACGTTGTCAAACGAGGATTTCGAACTCCTCACGCGCAAAGGCGTTTTTCCGTACGAGTACGTTGATGATGCCGAAAAGCTTTTAGAAACGCGTTTACCACCGCGCGAATCTTTCTACAGTTCACTGAGCGGACAGACGGTATCAGAGCATGATTACGCTCATGCCGAGAACGTATGGCAACGGTTTGCAATTGAAACGCTGGGCGAATACAGCGATTTATATTTGAAAACAGATGTCTTATTATTAGCCGACATTTTCGAAAACTTTCGCGACAAAAGCATGCAGAGTTACGGTTTGGATCCCGCGCATTACTATACATTGCCAGGCTACACGTGGGATGCAATGTTGAAGAAAACGGGTATAAGATTCGAGTTGCTCACGGACATAGAAATGCTACTTTACGTGGAACGTGGAATTCGTGGCGGTTTAAGCCAGTGTTCGGGCAGATATGCGAAGGCTAATAATAAGTACATGAAATCGTACGATCCGTCAAAACCGTCGACTTATTTGATGTATAATGATGTGAATAATCTGTATGGGTGGGCAATGTGTCAACCGTTGCCATACGGTGAATTTAAATGGGTCGAAAACGTTGACAATTTCGATGTAAACGCGATCGCATTTGACTCGGACACCGGATATATACTGGAAGTCGACCTTGCATATGAGAATCAGCTGCACGATCGACACAGTGACTTACCGTTTTGTCCTTCGAGCGATAAGCCTCCAGGGTCAAGGCAGAAGAAATTACTAGCGACAGTGCATGATAAAAAGCGTTACGTCATCCACTACCGCAATCTTCAACAGTGCACGCGTCACGGGCTTCGAATCGTAAAGATACATCGCGTACTTCAATTCGCTCAATCCACCTGGCTCCGTGATTATATAGAATTAAATACAGAGTTTCGAACGAACGCGAAAAATGATTTCGAGAAAAATTTATACAAATTAATGAATAATGCAGTTTTCGGTAAAACCATGGAAAATGTACGTAATCACGTTAATATAAAATTAGTAACGCAATGGGAAGGCCGTTACGGGGCAGAGGCCATGATTGCTGCTCCGAATTTTCATAGTCGCAGCGTTTTCGCAGAAAATCTGGTTGCCATAGAAATGCGTAAACTATCGGTAAAATTTAACAAACCAATATATGTCGGTATGTGTATTCTCGACATTTCGAAAATCTGCCTTTACGAATTTCACTATGATTATATGCTGCCATTGTATAAAGATAAATGTAAGATACTCTATACAGACACAGACAGCCTCATCTATGTCATTGAGTGTGACAATGTGTACATGGATATGAAACGTGATATCGCGAGATACGACACGAGCGATTATCCCGCCGACAATGAATATAATATGCCTCTCGCGAATAAGAAGGTTCCAGGGCTAATGAAAGACGAGAATTGCGGCAAGATTATGACCGAATTTGTAGGGCTAAGAGCAAAAATGTATGCGGTAAAAGTAGAAGGGAAAAACGATACAAAAAAGGCGAAAGGTGTAAAGAATAGCGTTGTAGAACGAACTATAACGTTTGAAGATTATACGCGTTGCTTGCACGACGGGATAGAAATGACTCGTCAGCAAGCGTGTATACGTTCGAAGCTCCACGATGTACACACAATCAAAGAGAGAAAGATTGCTCTCAGCCCGTTCGATGACAAGCGTTACATCTTGCCTGATTCTACTGAAACATTGCCTTGGGGACATTGGCGTATAACATCGTAACACATTTTTTATACTTTTTAATACTTTATTTATAACATTGTGTATTACAATAAGACAATTAATGCGATGCTTATTACTAATTTAAGTTGATTCTGCGTGACTTATTAAACAATATAGTATATAACAATGTAAGTTGATAATATTTCATGACTTAATATTATTGTAACAATAAAAGGTGATACTTTTGTGTGACTTATTGTAAAAAAATGAAAAGTGACATTTTTGCGTGACTTATTGTTGTAATAACAGTTACTGTAGATTAATTTTGCGTGACTTAGTACGAGTATATTCTTTCCGCTCTTTTGTATACGTTTGTGTATAGTTTTAACGCTGCTTGAATTTTTTACAATGTTTTTTCTTACAAATATATATATGTATAAAATCAAACAACGTCTCTTTTATTTATCCACGAATTATGCGATCCATCGAATCCCAGCCATTTCACGTAGACTTTATCTCCTTTCTTTCTCAAAATTTTCTCGACAAGGAAAACGTCCGGATACTTCGCTTGATGTAACTCATGTTCGTAGAAAGCGCCCGCGATGCTTTTTCCACGATAATCTTCGAGGAGGTATGTGACGGGGTTCGTTCTTTGCACTTTAACGATCGTAAACACCTCGGTGGTCCAATTTGGTGTAAAGTTTTTTTCAAAAATTGTCTTGTGCTTGCTCACGCGTACCTTAGCTCCGACCTTGAATTTTGCAGGAGCAGCGATCTTAACGTGACTATACACGGTGTTCAACAGCTTTTTAGCCGACGCCGGCGTTACATCCACAGGTCGCATGCCTATCGTTCTATGCAGCGTGTCGTTGTATTCGGAAACCAGACGCGGTAGCTCGTCGACCCACTTGTAAGATCCTTGCAACGTAAACATCTTCCACATCTTATCTTTCAAAGTTCTATTGAAGCGCTCGATTATCGATGCTTTTAACACCGAATACGTGGAATAATGATTAATATGGTGGTTTCTCAAGAGTTTCTGCACATCGGCGTTGTAAAACTCCTTGCCCATATCCGTTTGCAAGTTGCGTGGACATCTTCCGCTCTTCCGAATTATCTCGGCGATGACGTCAGCTGTCTCTTTTCCGCTCTTGCTCTTCATCGCTACTGCCCATGCGAATTTGCTCAGCGCATCGATCATGGTAAGTATATAATGATGACCTTTGTTAATATTTGAATACGGACGCATCTCGACGATATCCGCTTGCCACAAGTCGTCGAATCCTTTGATTATAACACGTCTTCGTGGAAAATGTCTTCGAGCAGATGCATGCAATTCCTCGACGAGGCGTCGTCTCTCGGAGCTAATTCTCTTCGATGAACTCATGTTTTTTCGGTGTGTAAACTCCCGATGTAATGTATATCAGCTTCGTTTATTTTCTATCATCCTTCAGTAACCATTCCTTGTCTTCCGGTCTCTGTCGATTAGATAATTTTTCATACTCATTCTTCACCCGGTCTACGACCGTTCGATATCCATCCTTTACACGGTCTTGAGTCTTTTCATAACGATCCTGAGCCGTGTGATATTTATCCGTCAACCGTTCTTGAACCGTCCGATTTTTATTTAAGAACCGTTCGAAATCATTCGTCAATCGTTCGTACCCGTCTTTGCAACGTTCCTCTTTGCCACTCATTTTGTATTACAATGCTCGCACGTCCTTCTCAAACAGAGTCAGTCTCTCGTCTGACTCCTTTCGCGGGTACACGATTTAATTTATAATAATGCCGGCCTCACGAAGTTCCTCGATAATGGACAGCATCTCGTTGCCATGGGCGTCATTGCCCGCTCTATATGAAGCTTCGAGTAATCGTAATCGATCCACTAGCTCGTTGGGATCGTCCCAGTGTACGTAATCGATCTTGTTATCGTTTAGTATCATAGCGCGAGGTATTCCCTTTCCGGATTTATTCTTTCTCTTTGGTGTAGATTCACTTGACATCAATGGCGCAATCACGTATTTATACTTGTATCCTCTGTTGCCCCGTATTCGACTCTGCGCGGTGAAATTTTTTCTATGTACGTTTGTAGCCAACAATATGCTCTTGTACTTTTGCAAATCGTCCTCCTTATAGAGAACATCATCGGGCAATCTCTTAAAAATCAACTCATAAAGACCGGGTGTGCCAACGTATCGCACGCCATCGATAATAATGTTATCATTGATGTCTACGTCAAACTTTTTATTACCAAGCATCATTTCGTCCCTGTCGAGACGAACGCCATATATGGTGTCTATACTTTTCTCGGATCCACCACCGCTGAGGAACTCGCCGATGTACTTTTGACCAAGCGGACCCAAATGTTGCGACAACGTTTTTTGACCTTCCAACGTTTGCATTTGATGGTGAATAGTTGTTCCGAATGAATCGTCTGTGGTTTCGAAGACGTCCTCGAGAACCTTATTCGTTGATTTTGCCGCTCCAATCGTAGGTGTTTTCGTCGACGGTCCTGGCGATTCTATCATTGTAGAATGAAGCACAGGTGAATCCAACGCGACGTTAGAACGTTTCCGTTCTCCCGATGGTAATTTTGAATATTTGTGAGATGCTCCATCATCGTCGTCGTCTTCGTCGCTATCCCTGTGTTTTTTCTTAGTATATTTCGACTTTTCCTCCTTGATATCCTTAACCTCTCTCTTAATCGGCTGGGATTCCTCGACAATCTGTTTCAGAGGTTCGACGATAGGCTTGAAACGTCTCTCCATCGCGATATCCTCCTCGATTTTACCGGTTTTTAGTGCGCGATGCTTCTTGCGGATAGCCTGGCTCGTCTTTTCAATTTCTTTCGCGAGTTTCTCGCGATTACGTATATTAGCCATGATGAACGTCTCTGTTCAAGGTATCGAGAACAACTAATCGTTTCGCGGTACCGCAAACTCGTTAAATCCTCTTCTGTATCGTCCATTAGTGAGCGAGCTATCCTTGTCTATCACTAGAAATCCGTATTCGCGCTGCCAACAATCACGGCACAATGCGCAAAATTCGTCGTACGACATGTCGGTGTTCACGTGGTCATTGTAAACGTGTCTCAAGTTGGTACCATCCTGTTTAAACAGGATTAGGAGATTGGCATTATCGCGAATCAGATGTTTCGGTATCCTCGCGTACGTTTGACAAAGGTAAAAGCAGTCGACTGAAGAGTGGCGACCCATTGAAAAGTATTCTCTGATCGCATCTTGCTTATCGCACGCAACGTCGTCGAAGACGAAGATCGAGTTCGGACGAGCCTCGATTGGCGGAACGACATCGCTATTATTTGAGAACGTAAAGTATCCAATTTCGTCGATCGATGTCAACAGATTGTCGAGGAATCCCAGCCGATTAAGAGAGAGGTTAAGGATATCAAGGAGGAAAAGTCGAAATATACTAAGAAAAAACACAGGGATAGCGACGAAGACGACGACGATGATGGAGCATCTCACAAATATTCAAAATTACCATCGGGAGAACGGAAACGTTCTAACGTCGCGTTGGATTCACCTGTGCTTCATTCTACAATGATAGAATCGCCAGGACCGTCGACGAAAACACCTACGATTGGAGCGGCAAAATCAACGAATAAGGTTCTCGAGGACGTCTTCGAAACCACAGACGATTCATTCGGAACAACTATTCACCATCAAATGCAAACGTTGGAAGGTCAAAAAACGTTGTCGCAACATTTGGGTCCGCTTGGTCAAAAGTACATCGGCGAGTTCCTCAGCGGTGGTGGATCCGAGAAAAGTATAGACACCATATATGGCGTTCGTCTCGACAGGGACGAAATGATGCTTGGTAATAAAAAGTTTGACGTAGACATCAATGATAACATTATTATCGATGGCGTGCGATACGTTGGCACACCCGGTCTTTATGAGTTGATTTTTAAGAGATTGCCCGATGATGTTCTCTATAAGGAGGACGATTTGCAAAAGTACAAGAGCATATTGTTGGCTACAAACGTACATAGAAAAAATTTCACCGCGCAGAGTCGAATACGGGGCAACAGAGGATACAAGTATAAATACGTGATTGCGCCATTGATGTCAAGTGAATCTACACCAAAGAGAAAGAATAAATCCGGAAAGGGAATACCTCGCGCTATGATACTAAACGATAACAAGATCGATTACGTACACTGGGACGATCCCAACGAGCTAGTGGATCGATTACGATTACTCGAAGCTTCATATAGAGCGGGCAATGACGCCCATGGCAACGAGATGCTGTCCATTATCGAGGAACTTCGTGAGGCCGGCATTATTATAAATTAAATCGTGTACCCGCGAAAGGAGTCAGACGAGAGACTGACTCTGTTTGAGAAGGACGTGCGAGCATTGTAATACAAAATGAGTGGCAAAGAGGAACGTTGCAAAGACGGGTACGAACGATTGACGAATGATTTCGAACGGTTCTTAAATAAAAATCGGACGGTTCAAGAACGGTTGACGGATAAATATCACACGGCTCAGGATCGTTATGAAAAGACTCAAGACCGTGTAAAGGATGGATATCGAACGGTCGTAGACCGGGTGAAGAATGAGTATGAAAAATTATCTAATCGACAGAGACCGGAAGACAAGGAATGGTTACTGAAGGATGATAGAAAATAAACGAAGCTGATATACATTACATCGGGAGTTTACACACCGAAAAAACATGAGTTCATCGAAGAGAATTAGCTCCGAGAGACGACGCCTCGTCGAGGAATTGCATGCATCTGCTCGAAGACATTTTCCACGAAGACGTGTTATAATCAAAGGATTCGACGACTTGTGGCAAGCGGATATCGTCGAGATGCGTCCGTATTCAAATATTAACAAAGGTCATCATTATATACTTACCATGATCGATGCGCTGAGCAAATTCGCATGGGCAGTAGCGATGAAGAGCAAGAGCGGAAAAGAGACAGCTGACGTCATCGCCGAGATAATTCGGAAGAGCGGAAGATGTCCACGCAACTTGCAAACGGATATGGGCAAGGAGTTTTACAACGCCGATGTGCAGAAACTCTTGAGAAACCACCATATTAATCATTATTCCACGTATTCGGTGTTAAAAGCATCGATAATCGAGCGCTTCAATAGAACTTTGAAAGATAAGATGTGGAAGATGTTTACGTTGCAAGGATCTTACAAGTGGGTCGACGAGCTACCGCGTCTGGTTTCCGAATACAACGACACGCTGCATAGAACGATAGGCATGCGACCTGTGGATGTAACGCCGGCGTCGGCTAAAAAGCTGTTGAACACCGTGTATAGTCACGTTAAGATCGCTGCTCCTGCAAAATTCAAGGTCGGAGCTAAGGTACGCGTGAGCAAGCACAAGACAATTTTTGAAAAAAACTTTACACCAAATTGGACCACCGAGGTGTTTACGATCGTTAAAGTGCAAAGAACGAACCCCGTCACATACCTCCTCGAAGATTATCGTGGAAAAAGCATCGCGGGCGCTTTCTACGAACATGAGTTACATCAAGCGAAGTATCCGGACGTTTTCCTTGTCGAGAAAATTTTGAGAAAGAAAGGAGATAAAGTCTACGTGAAATGGCTGGGATTCGATGGATCGCATAATTCGTGGATAAATAAAAGAGACGTTGTTTGATTTTATACATATATATATTTGTAAGAAAAAACATTGTAAAAAATTCAAGCAGCGTTAAAACTATACACAAACGTATACAAAAGAGCGGAAAGAATATACTCGTACTAAGTCACGCAAAATTAATCTACAGTAACTGTTATTACAACAATAAGTCACGCAAAAATGTCACTTTTCATTTTTTTACAATAAGTCACACAAAAGTATCACCTTTTATTGTTACAATAATATTAAGTCATGAAATATTATCAACTTACATTGTTATATACTATATTGTTTAATAAGTCACGCAGAATCAACTTAAATTAGTAATAAGCATC
Organism: Solenopsis invicta; assembly: GCF_016802725.1. Taxonomy (NCBI): domain Eukaryota; kingdom Metazoa; phylum Arthropoda; class Insecta; order Hymenoptera; family Formicidae; genus Solenopsis; species Solenopsis invicta. Next base: position 13,445,396 of record NC_052674.1, on the reverse strand, counting down.
GCATTAATTGTCTTATTGTAATACACAATGTTATAAATAAAGTATTAAAAAGTATAAAAAATGTGTTACGATGTTATACGCCAATGTCCCCAAGGCAATGTTTCAGTAGAATCAGGCAAGATGTAACGCTTGTCATCGAACGGGCTGAGAGCAATCTTTCTCTCTTTGATTGTGTGTACATCGTGGAGCTTCGAACGTATACACGCTTGCTGACGAGTCATTTCTATCCCGTCGTGCAAGCAACGCGTATAATCTTCAAACGTTATAGTTCGTTCTACAACGCTATTCTTTACACCTTTCGCCTTTTTTGTATCGTTTTTCCCTTCTACTTTTACCGCATACATTTTTGCTCTTAGCCCTACAAATTCGGTCATAATCTTGCCGCAATTCTCGTCTTTCATTAGCCCTGGAACCTTCTTATTCGCGAGAGGCATATTATATTCATTGTCGGCGGGATAATCGCTCGTGTCGTATCTCGCGATATCACGTTTCATATCCATGTACACATTGTCACACTCAATGACATAGATGAGGCTGTCTGTGTCTGTATAGAGTATCTTACATTTATCTTTATACAATGGCAGCATATAATCATAGTGAAATTCGTAAAGGCAGATTTTCGAAATGTCGAGAATACACATACCGACATATATTGGTTTGTTAAATTTTACCGATAGTTTACGCATTTCTATGGCAACCAGATTTTCTGCGAAAACGCTGCGACTATGAAAATTCGGAGCAGCAATCATGGCCTCTGCCCCGTAACGGCCTTCCCATTGCGTTACTAATTTTATATTAACGTGATTACGTACATTTTCCATGGTTTTACCGAAAACTGCATTATTCATTAATTTGTATAAATTTTTCTCGAAATCATTTTTCGCGTTCGTTCGAAACTCTGTATTTAATTCTATATAATCACGGAGCCAGGTGGATTGAGCGAATTGAAGTACGCGATGTATCTTTACGATTCGAAGCCCGTGACGCGTGCACTGTTGAAGATTGCGGTAGTGGATGACGTAACGCTTTTTATCATGCACTGTCGCTAGTAATTTCTTCTGCCTTGACCCTGGAGGCTTATCGCTCGAAGGACAAAACGGTAAGTCACTGTGTCGATCGTGCAGCTGATTCTCATATGCAAGGTCGACTTCCAGTATATATCCGGTGTCCGAGTCAAATGCGATCGCGTTTACATCGAAATTGTCAACGTTTTCGACCCATTTAAATTCACCGTATGGCAACGGTTGACACATTGCCCACCCATACAGATTATTCACATCATTATACATCAAATAAGTCGACGGTTTTGACGGATCGTACGATTTCATGTACTTATTATTAGCCTTCGCATATCTGCCCGAACACTGGCTTAAACCGCCACGAATTCCACGTTCCACGTAAAGTAGCATTTCTATGTCCGTGAGCAACTCGAATCTTATACCCGTTTTCTTCAACATTGCATCCCACGTGTAGCCTGGCAATGTATAGTAATGCGCGGGATCCAAACCGTAACTCTGCATGCTTTTGTCGCGAAAGTTTTCGAAAATGTCGGCTAATAATAAGACATCTGTTTTCAAATATAAATCGCTGTATTCGCCCAGCGTTTCAATTGCAAACCGTTGCCATACGTTCTCGGCATGAGCGTAATCATGCTCTGATACCGTCTGTCCGCTCAGTGAACTGTAGAAAGATTCGCGCGGTGGTAAACGCGTTTCTAAAAGCTTTTCGGCATCATCAACGTACTCGTACGGAAAAACGCCTTTGCGCGTGAGGAGTTCGAAATCCTCGTTTGACAACGTGGAAAATTCGGAACGAGTAATGTTTAATTGTTCAATACCTAGAAACGACGCCAATTTTTCGAGACTCGCACTTAGGAATTTATATGAGTCGATGAATCGAAATCGTATACAATTTCGTACCTCGCCCGATTTTGTTCCTACACCGGTAGCTGCGACGTGTTTAGTAAACGAAATATATTTTTCTTTATTAATCGGTAGTAGGTCGATCTTGCCTTCGAACGCGGTAGAAATTTCTTTTATTATAAAATGCGCGTCGTAACCGCTCAAATTGTGAAAAACGACTGGAATAACGTACGTATTCTTATAATTTAAATTACATTTATTATGGGCGGGACCGCGATACTTGCCGGTCAAATGACAGTGATCACGCACCCGCCGATTGTCAAGCCACTCGTTACGGGTAAGGCCCGTATCTGATATAAACGGTTTTTCACATATATGACACTTCGTCGCGTTTAAATATGCCTCTTTCTGCTGTACAGTTAATTGTTCCATTGGAACATTGGCGGATATTCGAGCTTTCATATCGTGCGCAAGATTTTCTAACTCTTTCGCGAACCACGCGACGCAGTCCTTATCGCGGCGAAAACGATACATCGATAACGCATCGTCGTACGAGCATTTAACATAGTAAGCTATGCTGTATACCTCGTGGTGTTGATACGCGAAACTCGACGTGTTCTCTGTTTCGTTCTTCTCCATCTTCTTCAATACGCACTCCAAATCAGCGTAAATTACAAATGGTACGCGCTCCTTGTTGTTGTATGAGTCGAATTCTAGCCATTTCTGGTCTTCTCTCGGTAGTATGATGGCGCAGTCATTTATTTTCTTGCACTCCGTTTCGTGCGATTGCAATTTTTCCTCTAAGTGGAAGTAATGCAGGCAACTGTAATAAACAAATTATTTTTTTACTAAACAATAAGTAAAAGTGTGAAAGTTTTTTTTTATATTATTACACTTACCGATCGCAAATAAATTTCTTGTGTCCGTATTTGTTTAGCTGTGAGCTGACCAGTCGCGACAGGTTCTTAATCCATGCAAAGTGGCCGTGGGTGACGTCGTGTTCATCTTCCACATAGAAGAGATTGACATGTTTCCCCTTCTTATCTTCGGTCAGTCGTAACGGCACAACGTATTCTATCTTTTCTTTTTTGTCCAATTCGGTTGCGTACACATTCACAGACACGTCGTTTAAACGTTCAAATTTTCCAATGTCTTTTACTTTTATTGGAAATTGAATGTCTTCAAACTTTAACACAGTCGAATAATGCGGGTAAGATGACACTCGGTTTGCATGATTTTCGGCGGGGTACAGGGCAGCAACCATGGACCACGCGAAGCAAGCATTGTCCTTCGAATGTACATTAATTATTGCACGCTTGTCACTTACCGACAGCGGCAATTTGATGTAACATCCTGCGTGCATGGGATTAAGCTTGTTTATATTTACCATCAGGTTTTGGATTCGGTGTAACGCCCAGCCGCTATCGCGTTCTTGAAACTCGTCGAGCATCGCTAATATCACTTCGATTACACGCTGCTCGTACCATTCGCGCAAATTTGACGCTCTGTATAGTTCATAGTTCTTCGTCGCGAGACTTTTATTATCGTGGTCGTCACGAATGTTTACAAATTCACCGTTGAATACGGTATTCACCTTCACATTTCCATGTTTCGCGATAGCGTCTCGCACTTGCTCGATCACCAAATCACTAGCGTCTTCCAGGAAATGTCGCGGTTCAATATAATCGGCGTTTATGACAGCACCCGTAAGAATACGTGATTCAAACGCGGTCTCAATCTCGCGCCAGATGAGCGATCTTTTACCACTGGTGCTAGCGTGCGCACCACCTCCAACGTGCACGAAACGTCTTTCTAATTGCGCTTTTGCACCCGCGAGTCGCGCGATTCTCGCCACTATAGATTGTCTGGAGCCAACGGTGAGTCGAGGACGTTTGGCACTGCTACAACATTCTTCGAGATGTGCGAGGCACTTTTCGCATCGTTCTACCCATGCACGACACTCCTCTTGAGTAGCGATCTGCGAGCATCGCTCGAGCAGTTCGCGTTCAATGTTCTCCATTTTTTTTCTTTTTCCGTTATTAGTACAGATCACACGTTGACTCGGGGCACTCGCAAATTAATGCTTTACATGATTTCCAGTACCGCTGTATGTGCAGAGCGCGATATTGATCTCGTGCGAACTTTGCTTCAAAAAAGCGAGTTGTTATTTCCGGCCACTGATCAACTCGATCCAGCAGAATTTGGTCGTCGTCGTCGTACAAGTAATTATATTGATTCACTGGAATTTCGTCGCATTTAATATAGTATGCATTACGCCACTTCATATACGCACGATTCCATTTAGGTTCATCGTCGTTGTAGAACCATGAGTATACGTTTATCGCCAGTAATTCGGTGCACTTTCCATTACCAGCGGGAATTGTAATTTGCAGATAATCTTGGAAATAGGCATGGCGTTTAATTTCCTTTGCCACCTTGTATTTCTTTTCAACAGTTTTGCGAGCATTGTATACAATACGAGTATGTCCATATTCATTGCGATACATATCATATTCATCATCAAAATTGTTAAAAGTGCACAAATTTTTTAGTGTCCACGTATACACTTTTCTTCGCGCTGTAAATGACAAATCGCCACAAGGCACGTAGTCAATGCTAACACCCTGTCTCACGGCACGTTCATTGGTCCCGCGTATACCCAATTCTCTGTTGCGTAAGAAATTTACCACAGATACTTGTTGATCGTTTTTTTCCGGCACAGTTTCGAGAACTTCCAGGATATCTTCTACATCAAAGTCTACATCGGGCATTTCTCCGTCAAACTCCATTTTCATCAAATATATTGTCTATATATTTCTACATATTGGGCACATTTTGGTAGGAATGTACACATACATGGGTTGTCTGCAGTTGGAGCAGTAATCACCGTCAAGTCGCTCGAGAGAATCTGTACAGTGAGTTTGGATAGCGTTCATAGATCCTAGATCAATGTCATTGAGTTGAGTCATACAATATGCACACACAGATAGAGCTCCTCCAGTCGAATAGCAGAATTGAATAATGCAGTGTTTCGTGCGATCATCCAAAGCGCGTAATTCCACACTAGGTATAACTTTTACTACACGATTCTCACGATCTTCACTGATAACACTGTCTACACTACTGTCGTCAAAGTTCACTTGCAAATTATTCTCATTGTCTTCGTGACGATTGGCCATCTCTTTAACCGCCGATGATAGATTCGATACGCTTCAAAGACATCTACTGATGTCCGAGCGCTAATTACATATCTATTATACGTTCTTTTGTCTGACGAAAAATTGCATCATCTAGCGGGGGCATGAAAGATCTATCCCCCACCACCACCACTAGAAGATCCCATAGATTATTCATATACATTTGCATCAGTGTGTGACACTCTACATTAGAAATCTCGATCGAGCAGAGAGAGACTTGCGCGCATATTTGCAGCGGCGTGTGCGAACCTGTTCATACGTGTTCAAGGCTACTGATACATCGTACGATTCGTCTTCGATGTAATTTGATATCTTTGCGATTAGCCGCCGTCAAAATACACGGCAAGGCCTGAGAGCTGCATCGGCAAATATAACTTGCATAAAGAATATTCTGTATCTCTCGAACGGAAGGCTAGAAAATTACGAGACTTGAACAGTTATACGTAGTGGAATACTGTCTTCCAAGTGGATGCAGGAAGAATAACGAAAATTAGGTAGAAAAAAATAAAACAATTAATATAATATAATTGCAAGCATAGAGTAGCGGCGTTTGCTTCACCTACAATGTAATCATATATCGTTTGTCTTCGATGTAATCGTATACCTTTGTGATTAGCCGCCGTCAAAATACGCGATGCGACGGAGGATGCTCTCGCTGAGCGAGCCCTTCGTCAGTCGCAATTATACCGTCGCGCAGTCGTGTCGCGAAAAAAAAAAAATGGATCGTCGCGCGGAGGAAGAGCGGGAATTCGTCCCGCTTATCGTTGTGGTGGACACCACAAGCGGACAACGTGTAGTTTTTTACAGAAACTACATTGTTGTGGTGGACACCACAACGGGGCATCGTTCGGTACGCATAGTACCGAACGAATATTGAACAAATACACTAACAGTGTGGCGGTGGTGGTGGTGGTGGTGGTGGTGGTGGTGGTGGTGGTGGTGGTGGTGGTGGCGGTGGCGGTGGCGGCGGCGACGGTGGCAGCGGCGCCGCGGCGGCATCGGCGGCGACGGCGGCTGCAGCGGTAAGTTTCTTTTTAAAGAAATTTTTATTTTTTCTCTGTCCGCCGAATTCGCGCGCTAGCGGCAGCGGGCGCGGGCGACGGCGGCGGCGGCGGCGGGCCCCGCGAAAATTGCCCGCGGGTGGCGGCGGGACCCGCGGAAATTGCGCGCGGGCTGCGGCGGGCCCCGCGTGAAATCGCCGCGGAGGAGCGCCGCGAAATCGCCGCGAAATACGCCGCGGAAAACCGCCGCAAAATACGCCGCGGAGAACCGCCGCAAAATACGCCGCGGAAAACCGCCGCGGTATTTTAAAAATACATGCCGGTTCAAAGCCATGGGATTCCTCTCTCTCCCCAACATCATCCTCGGCGGTACATACCGCTCTGCCGCGCGACTTACCCCCACCTTTCAATCCCACCTCTAGATCAGTGGGTGACACCACCCTCTGCATCTTGAGGATCACCACCCACTCCCTGTATCATTCCCCGGACCGCGGGCTGACTCCCACGCGCGGGTCAGTTCAGCGGGCTGATCCCCACCTCCCAAGTTAGGTCTCGGGGGTCACCACCCACTCCCTGTATCATTCCCGGGTAGGACCGCGGGCTGACTCCCACGCGCGGGTCAGTTCAGCGGGCTGACCCCCACCTCCCACGTCAGACCCTGCGGGTCACCACCCACTCCGCGGTATGTACCGCAGGTACCCCCGCGCCTACATTTCCCCCCTCGCTCCTCACCCCCCCTCATTGCCCCATGGCTTTGAATCGGCATAGACTTACTACTCGTAGTTATGATTAAATAATGCATTGTTGAAATAGTTATAATTTTTATAGTTAAAAAGACTATAAATTTATAGTTAGCATCAAAAATAACTATAAATTATAATTAAATTATGGTTATACTAATCATTTTCTTTTTTCTTAGTGTAGAAAAAAAGACATATAAAGATATATCTACGAAAAAAAAAAAAATTTAAAGAAAAGGGAAAGTTAAAAACGATTTCACTCTGCCACGTATGTACAGTTTTGAACAAATTCTGAAACATATTAATAAAACCATATTAAATATTGCAATAGTTACTTAATCTTTTCAAAATATTTAATAAATAAATATATTAGCAACATTTACTTACCTTGAATTTTTTCGTTTTGCTCACATCGTTACCGCACGGAAGCCGTTGACGCATCCATTTTCGCATGTGAAATATGTTCTATGGTTTCTTTACAAAAATGTAACCTAACGCAAAGAAAGTGTACGTTGAACACTTAACTTTTATTGTTCTCACATCCAGTCTCTTCATTTTCCAGTTTCTACAAAAACTACTCGATTTACAAACGCTCTGGATATACTTATATTCCCGTACTATATTTAAGATAAGTAAAGGTTAAAAAATTAATATCTAAAATGCTTCTTAAAATTACGTAAAAAGTATACATATCTAAGAAATCTCTGTCACCTGCAAAATTCAGATTTTATAAAAATGTAACGATCAATAACCATCCAACAATGTCTACATAAACTGTAACCAAGTAATATTAACGGTACCTTAGAATTTAAAGCGAATTATAGACGAGATGTCATGGTATCTCATACAACCCCACATCTATCTCACGATCAATTTTTCCTTTATTACTCTAATGTTAGCAATAATAACATACGTGTAATTATATTAACAAAAAATGATTGTAATTTTTATTTTATTAAATAATTTAAATAGGTATAGTTGATACCGAAAATGATTACAAATTGAGAGTCATTTTGGTGTTAATTATATTTAAATTATAGTAATTGCAATCATTTTTTAGTCAGTATAACACAACGTATGATTTACTAACATTGCAGCAGTAATAATTAAGAATGAAGATCTTATCCAGAATTGTTTTAACATTCAATTATAGTCACAAATATTAAATGCTTTTCTTTCAGTAAATAAATATTTCAAGTATGTGGGACATATGCGTTCTTTGTTTGCGGATTAATATTTTCAAATAAGTATATGTATGTAAAATTAAGATACAAGCAATTAACGTAATAACGAGCATTGCGGACTGCGGAGTGAGCAATAGTTACGCGCAGTAGTTACTGTTTGTATTCTACGGACGCATATCAGTAGTTGCGGATCGCTATGTCGGACAGTAGTTTCTAACCGTTATGAACGGGCAGTGATTACTGTTCATTATACACGGACAGTAGTCACGGACCGTTATGACTAACAATTGTGACAGGTGCGTTGGCAATCAGTATTCCAATTATCGTATCATATGAAAGCCGTAGGAAAATACTCAATTTTATTATAAAAGTGAATGAAGCGACGATGAATGTAACCATCTGTGTTAATAACTAAAAATAATAGGCATGATTAATAATCAAACATTTTTTGCACGTTCCATTTTTTTATATAACCTATTTCGCTTTATTGCATTAAATTCTTTTTTAACAAATCAAAGATAATTTTTTATCAATATGCATACATAAAATCAATATGAATTTTGTATGCGTAGTTTTAAAATACATCATTTTTCATTTTTGAAATTATGGAAATATTTTATTTTACGATTTTTATGATATATTGAATTATCAATTTTTTCATATTTGCGAGAATATTGCTGAATACGTACTGGTCTTTAAAAACGTACCTCTTCAATGTTTTATATTTTTACTTTATATGAGCACCGTTTAGTAGTATAAAAAATAAACAGAAAGAAATTACTAATATGGACAAAAATTTAACAAGTTTTATTTTATTATGTACATGTTATTGACATTTAGAAAATCAGGTATATCTGATCATTTGTATAATTGATAATAACGTAATTGTACAATTTTACTTTGAATTGTTATGTTCTCATAAAAGAAGTTTTATACAATAGAATATTTTATTCATTGTATATACATATTTATAATTATTGTAAAAATTAAATCAATATTTTTATGAACTCTATTAAGTGTCCTAACTTATACCATAAATTTTACTAAAGGAAAAGAGAATAATAAGGCACATTTTTATTTTATTATGTAACTTTGTTAATAACCAATGTTGCATATTAAAACGATTATATTCGTCAAGTGTTGTTTAACAAAATCAAGGCTCAAAGTAATGACATATTTATTACTTGGGACGTGATTAATAAAAATGTGACGAACTGCATAATAAATACATATATAAATAAATTGATTTAACTTAAAAACATACAGTACTTTGTTACAAAATTATATATTTTTAATTTTGCACTGTTTAAAATTTTTTCTGCGTTTAAATACGTTAGAGATATCATTAGAGATATCATTCATCTTTGTTTAAACAATAAGGACAAAATGATATCTTTAATATTTCTGCACAGTCCTTTAAAATGACAATCTACTTAACGAAGAAATATTTCAATATGCGCTTAACAAGTCATATTAACAAAATCTTATGTTATTATTTAACTTTGCATAATTCTAAATGTGTACAGTCGAACAAAAAGTTAAATAACAAAAAGAAAAATACTCGAATATACATACATTCTTGATGATTAAGTTTGAAAACACTAAGGAAGTATGTAATTAAGTGCTAAAATGTATCTTGAAAAAGTTTCAAAGTGCTCAAAAGTAAAAAAGCATTATAAAAATTGTTAGTTATTGTGTATTGGCATGTTAGTGTCAGTAAAAAATGGCAGACTAATAAACGAATAATTCCATAAGCAATTGTTAGAATTTGTCACCTAATAACGGAGATAAAAAAGTGTAGCCGTAATATCTACAGTAGCCATAATCCCCCTTTTTCTGTATAATACAATAATGATAGTAATGTACTAAGTGATAAATGATAATAGTAAAACTAATAATTACTAGACATAAAAATATATTAATTATAAAAATAAATTTAAGACAGTTTTAATTCGTTGTCTTTACGTTTTCATTACTGTTATGTATTAATTACTAAATATTTATTTACTTTTTCGATAAATTATTAATGAGATAAGTACTAATTAATGAATCCTTATTTTTTTTAATTACTTTAAATTCAATATTTTCAAAGATGATACAATATAAAAGATCATACGTTGTGGGCAATTGATTTTCTGATACCTTTTGCAGCACAAACATTTCAGAGAATCTTCTAATAAATTAATTTGTTATACTGAAACATTTAACATATAATAATTTTGTAGATATCTGAAACAAGAAACTATAATTTCGAAGTTTGATTTACATCCGAAACAGTACCAAATGCAAAATATAATGAAAAAATATTTTAAGTGGTTTATCAACTCTCCTTTCCATAAAATAATTATTACGTTTATTTTATAAATATAATAATTTTTATTTGAACATAAAATAATATGTATACGAACAAAATTTTAGGCATTGAATATTTTTAGGAGTCATAAAAAAAATAAAGAATTTCTAGAATTATTTATTTAGTTGTTATTGAAAAAAATTACTACTTATGCCACTTACATTTTTTGTTTTCTATTTGATTCTTGCTGGAATAAAATTGTTCACGATGTGACGCTATTGGTAAAGAGTTTTGGCACAATAAGCAAGATTTTTTTAAAAAATAGACTCGTTTAGTTTTTATGTACGTGTAGGAAACTTTTCAATTAATATAGATGTTAAAATTTTCTAGTATTTAAATTATAAAGCTGATGAAATTGTAATATGCAGTTTAAGGTAATAGTAAGATCTAATTAGAAGAACTTAGGTTTATTATTATTAATAATATAAAAGACTATTTATTAAAAATTCATTGACGCATGAATATAAAGTAAAATCCGTTTTTAAAAAGGTTTCTTTTTTTTCCTAATAATGTGATTTACAAATATTGAATCGCATTTATCGATAAATCTTTTTGGTCGTTTGCAGGTGTCGTGGATTAAGAGGAAGAACGCACTGTTACACGAACTACTGACCGTAGGATTGACGACATATGCCAACGACGAACGATTTCAAGCAATTCATTTCCACCACAGTGAAGATTGGACGCTTCAAATAAAATATGTTCAACCGAGAGATGCCGGACTGTACGAGTGCCAAGTGTCCACTCATCCGCCCACGAGTATATTTCTGCATCTTGATGTCGTTGGTAAGCATGTAAAATTTTATTACAAAATTATATTTATATATTTGTAACTTTTTATAATTATAAATGGTTTGTAATATTTATTTTATAATTCCATAAAATATTACATTATGTTTCTAAACATAAAATAACAAGTACTGTCGAAATTGAAGCAAGTGGATGTAACGATATTAGAGAACGTATTCCTTAGTTTGTTTTACCGCACAAACCAAGGAGCTCTCTAACATCGTTTTTTAATTTGGATAAATTTAAGACTATTATCAAAAACTTACATGTGAAATTGGCTTATTCCAGTCTTAATAGATTAAACAGATTCATTATAGTATATAAGGATAACCTCCCAGCGAATAGTCTCAACAAAAGTGTTTTAAAAAAACGTAGTCTATAAAATTTTATGTAAAGATTATAATGCGTGTTACGGATAAATTTATACAAAGTTAAAAAATTTGAATTTTTAAATATCAGAATCACATAAATTGGAATTCTACTAGTCGATAACAACTGAACACAGGATTGATGGTAATCATAAGTTTAATTGGGATTTGGGAGAATGTTAATATTTTTGATAACGACTGATTTTTATATGAAAAATTAACCTCAGAAATGCTTTATATTAAAATGTAAATTAATTGTCTCAATTTACAGCCTGACATAGTATTTACATCATACTTACTCGATAAGTAAATTATAAAAGCTGTTTTATTTTAATATCTGTTTAAATATTATTTTGATTTTTAATTTATCTGAATCGAATAAGGCCAACCTAAATTATTTTATTTTTTATAAATTCTATTGATAAAGATATTGAAATAAACTAAATGAGAATAAAATGTTTATTTCAATCATTTACCAAAATAAAATTATCTTCTATATAAAACATTTTTAAATAAACAGAAAAGAAATTTTTTTTTAACTTTGACATTGGGCCTTATTAAATTATTGTGCTTTTAATGAAGCCCGAATTAAAAATAAATTAAAAATAACAAAAGAATTAAACATTATTTTCCAACTCACTTTCAAAATGATTATTAATCACAAATATGAAATCCTTTAAAATCTATTTTACTGTAAAACATCACAATTATTTTTAATTTGATCTATAATTAATACTTTAATTTTATGAAATTCTTGCTATTTGAATGCAATTTTAGCTTATGGAAAGTTAGCGTCACTGGAAATCGTTATTCTCTGTTGCAAGCCACATACATACTTAATAAACAAATGACAATGGCTACAACAATAAATGTATAACTAGGGTTTATTTAATAATACATTGTTTATAAAAAAGTATACTTATTCCAAAAATTTCATATGTATATTTGTTTTTTTCTATAGTTAGAAAGTTCAATAATATTATAATATGTTGTAATAAACCAAAAAATAATGTATACTTATTAAACTTACAACAAATTTTTATAAAAATGGTTAATTTACCTACTTTGTTACAGGTTTCTGTTGCACTGAATAATCGTGTTCGTACCGATATTAATTTCCCAGTCCTTTTTTATCTACTTCCTATGACATATTATATTTTTTAAGCATATATTTCAAATATAAAGCGTGTTTTTAAATGGTAAATTTAAAAGTAGGTCTTATTCGACTCAAGTATCTTATATGTTAATATCTTTATATTTATGAATATGTTTGACACAACTCAGTTTTATCTTATTGATTTACTGTACTTAACCTTTAGGCCGCCGGCATTGGATCTATTGTAATTCTCTTAGAAAGTTCCCGACATATTGTACTTATATCTTGGATATAATATATAATGGGAGATCTGATATAGCGTTTATATACAGGGTGTCAAATAAAGTTCGCCCGTGGTCTCGTGGGTTGATAGAGCAAGTCAAACTGAGCAAAAAGGTTCTCTACTATATTTCAATATTCGCAATACTTACCAAGATAAAAATTAATAAAGTCGGCAAATGAGCACGTATTTTCTCTATCTACCGCATGCGGGGACCGCCCGTCGCCAAACCAGCGGCAGCCGCGGCAGGCGGCGCAGTGAAGCGGATAAGACAGCCATTGTTGCTTCTCGTGAAATCCATTTAGTAGAAAATTCCTTAGATCATGCGTGCAGTCGTTGAAAAAAAAATTTTTGAAATTGAATGTTGTCAAGATTTATTGAGATGAGTTTTTAAACCTTGTTTATTATATAAGTAAATATAATAAATGTTTGATAATAAATTCTGCATGTAGTGATAGAGTAAAGTCGTAAGAAAAATACGGGATGTGATGATTTGCTTAATTATAAATATTAGATTTGGTGATCAATGAAACCGTAAAGCATGGAACTCATAATACGAGACACTCAAAAATCCCTATTTATTATTACATATTCTGACTTCAAGAGCTTTTTAAAATGTTTTAATAAAGTTTTTTATTGAGAATTTTCAAATTATGAGGCTTGAAAGTTATGGTTTTCAACATTAGCATTGAGACTTTAAAATATCTCAAAGAGAATAGATTTTGGAGAGCATCTCTATGTAACCCCACTTATCACAAAAAAACTCTAAAAAAAAAAAAAATTTGTTGCGAAAAGTATTATTTTGATCAAAGATGATCATAATGAAATTTTTCAAAAAGCTTAGGAAAGGGTCCTCACATTCAGATGCGGGATAGCATCATTTATTATTAAATCGATTTTCAATTTAATAACGTGATATTCTTGTTTAACTTGAAACTGTGCTTTATGATCAAAAAACTCAGCGTGCAGTTTAGTGAACTTGAAATGATCGTTAAGGTACTTCGTTTACGTTATCAAAAAGCATTTTACAGTTTAAAATCTTTATATTTTAAATTGGCTATATTCAAAAAAACGACTTATTGATTTTTTACGAAGTTTCACGTATGTAAATGAAGATCTATCAAATCTCAAAACTTTTTACCAAATTTGCAAAGTTCCATGACGTAAATTAGAAATTGTAAATACGTTTTATAGTTTGCGAAAACGGATGTTCACCTTTAATTTGCGTCATGCGATTTGTTCTTCGCCGAATTATTCAACATTAAATAAAAAAAGTCCATTTATGCTTCAAACAAGTCATTTATGCTTTAATATCATAATTATAAAAATCAGTGGTGAATTCAATTAAACTGCACTAGTGAGAATTGTTGCACATTAAAGCTGTTACATACTAGCCGTTGATATGATTTAATCTAACAAAGGAAACAGGTTACTGCCTGAGTATTTTGATTTGCGTGTTTTAGATGCTATTCTTGGGTGAAAAATAAACTTTACTTTTTTGTCCGTTTTATTATTTAAAATTGAGTCTAGTTGACTGATGGACGGGACGCTTGATACATTCGATCATCACAAACGACAACAGCAGTAGCGCAATTGGCAAGATGTTGACTTCATATGCAGTAGATTGCGTATTCGAATCACGTCTCGTGCAACTTTTTTTAAATTATATTGGTATATTTTTTGTAAATTAAATTTAAAAATTTTTAAATAATTATTATAACAATTTAAAAAATTTGTATAAGAAAATATTAATATCTTTACAAATTTTACTTTAATTTAATGTTATTAATTTCGAGCACTTTTTCATTGTAATAAAATTTCATAAATTTATAAATTAATAGATAATTAAATAGAGAATAATTTATATTATTACCGTCGTTGCCATTATCGTCGTTAATGTTTTATTTAATAATTATTTCATACATGAATAATTAATTATTTATTAATTTGTATATTTTTATTACAATCAAAGATTAAAATTATTATTAAAATTACTAACATTAAATTTAAATAAAACTTATAAAGGTATTGATACTTTTTTAAACAGATTTTTTAAATTATTACAATAATAATTTAAATATTTTATAACTTTTATAATTTATAAAAAATATAATTAAAAAAAATTGCACGAGACGTGATACGAATAACTTACTGCGAAACCGACGTCTTACAACTGCACTATCACTACTGTTCAATAGTGACGGTCAAACGTCAAATCAAGTTTCCTGCCCGTCTATCGACTGACTAGACTCATTTTTTAAAAACCAATTCCTTCGAAACTATAAGCCAATGGCTGAAACGGTCGGAGACGTAAGGTTGTTTTTCCCTTCAAGAATAGCCTGTAAAAAGTGGATCATATTCCTGGGCCGTAGCCTAGTGCTCTCTTTGTAAGCGTAAGTGCCAAGATAAAAAATTTGAATGTTTGTATTGATGGTGCATCATGTCAGACTAATCCGCTTATCATTGTGCGTTATCTTGGTGATGGCAAGTCAAATGATTTGTTTGAATACCTTTATGTAATAAAATATATGTTTAACCATGTAGTACAATACCATGTAGTATATTGAGGATTTTGGCTTTTAATCAGTTTATATTGTTATGACCGAGTGAGAATACGCTCGGCTGGTTCCCCGTATATGTTGAGAAGAAAATCGGGCCTTGACATTATTATTTTCTTCTGGGTTAGGGATTGACTTGAGTTTCGCTTACATGTTGTCACACGCGGGCTCTTGTAATTTCTGTATATTAAAAGCTATTCAATGAAAGCGCGTCTCTTTCCTTGTGCGAGTGCCGCGAGTGTAACAATATATTTATAATAAACACATAAGGCAAGGAAAATAATATAGAATAGAGGCTCATAATTTAAAGAAAGTATTGCATTCAGGTAGCGCTCGTTAGAAGTTGTTACGAAACATGCAGAATGAATAATGAACTTTGTGCGATAATGTTTTTTTTATACAAATATTTATTTATTTTCGTTGCTTTTGAAGACATAATTACACTGTTTTAACCATCTTCTTACAAGCTCAAATCAAATTCAAATTAAATTTAAATTGGTATTTTTTACATTTATATTTTATAGATGCTTTCTCTCAATAATGCAATATGAATAATGTTATTCTGTTTAATTGTCAATCTTAATTTCTTTATTTATATTATAAAGTTTTGTTTATCATATTAAGATATATAATAACATGAAATATTTTACGGATAAAAAATATGGAATACATTATAACATTTATATATTATAATTACATACATGTACTTTATTTTTATAAAAGATATAATTATGCATATGTATCTTGTATATTTTCCACAATTTGAATTCCTCATTTCTCATATCCAGTGGTTACAATTTTATATTAACTTTTAATTTAGATTACTCAAATATAAAAATATAAATATTTTCATTCTTGTTGTAAATAACAAAGGAGAAAAAGCCATAATATTGCATCCATTTTTATTCAATAATTTTATTAATAGTCATTATTTGATATTAAAACTTGGTCGATTCTATTTGACGATCGTCAAAGTGTTTAACATATTTTAGATTCATAGTAATAAAATATTTATTACTTAGAACATAATTTATAAAAATATGATGCACTGTATACTCAATAGAAAAGTGGTAATAATATAACCAACACCAAAATAAATTAAAAAATTGATTTAGTTTAAAAACACACAGTATTTTATTACAAAATTATATTTGAAAAATTTTCTATTGTTTAGTATTTTTCTGTGTTCAGAAACATTAGAGATATCATTTTATCCTTGTTTAACATTAAGCAACAATGATGAAATAATATTTTTAATATTTCTGAGCAGAGCTCTCTAGAGTGACAATCAATTTATCGAAAAATATTTCATATAAAAATTTAATTCAAAAATCCCTATTAAGAAAAACCATATTAAAAAGAATGTTATTGTTTAATTTTGCATAACTCAAAATGTATACAGCCGAATAAAAAATTTAAATAACAAAAAAGCACACGAATATACACACATTTGTGTGATAATACGTTCAAGATAAAAACAATGAGAAAGTATATGTAATTAAGTGCTGAAATGTACCTTGAAGAAGTTTCAAAAATAGTGTTAAAAAATAAAAAAGCTTTATAATAATTGTTAATTATTGTCTATCGGCATATTAACGCCATTAAAAAACGGCGGGCTACTAAATGTGTAATTCTATACGCAATTGTTAGAATTTGTCAGCTATTAATAACGAAGATAATAAGGGTAGCTGTAATGTCCATAGTAACTGTAATATCCACTTTTCCTCTATTTATTTTAAATGATGATGTGCATGTTTATTTTAAATAATGATTTAATAACATAAGATTTAATTTTATGTTTTTATATTATCCACGTGTAATACTTTTTTCATTTCTTATAAATATAAGATAAAGTTCTGAGAATAATTAAATTTATAAAATTGCTTATTTAAGCCAGCCCTGTATTTTTTGTGTAATATAGACTTAATATTCACAAATAATAACGTTAGTTCAGACATACAATCTCTTTGGTTCAGACAATTTTGTGAATTTAACCGTGCGGAGGTATCTGACATAAAAAATCTGACTGTTTAAACTAATATTTTTTAATATTTTTAAACAGGTTGCTGGTACAACTCGGTCCCAAACCGTAGCTTTTTTAATTTATGCAGTTTTCTTATAAAAACTGTTATCGCTCTCTAACCTTTACCATTGTACTTCTCAGATACATTACGACCGCATAAGCAATTTTTAAGGCTGCCACCCTTTGCAGGGTTAATTTTTACCTTTATATAACACTCTGTACAGTAAAGATATAAACTATGTTTAATTATTTTAATCAGTTTACATAGATAAATAAACCAATTTGCATTTTATTTGTTATGTTATTTATTACTGTTCTTAAAATTTAATCCGTATTCCGTTTTATCACATTATTTTTTAGACCTCCTCATTTTCGTTTTTCTTTTTACTTTTTTGTTAACTAAAGTTGGATTCAAATTTTGCAGAATTTCATTAAGTAGACGCTGTAACTAACATATTCCTTAAGAGTTCTGCATAAATTAGAAGTTTTAATATATATTTACATTAAAACCATGTTAATTCAAAAACAGGTATTCATATATTGCTTATTTTTATTCTATCTTTACGTCGATTTGTGTACAATGGCTTTTATGTACTTATAATGTATAATAACCATTAAAATTCGCTATAATCAATTAGTGAGAGATTATTTTCTCTAGCAAGAAAAAAATGTCCTAACAAAGATCTAAGAATTTCAATTTTTAATCAATCATATTTAAGAGAGAACTTTGACCGATATGTGAAAACATAATATAAACAATCGAGTCCTTAGTGCTGATAATTATTGTATTATTTTATATACCCGTTCAAGTTCATGAAACTATGCGTCGAATAAATGTTCAGTCTTAAGTTCGACAGTCCTTGTTCTAATTGTAAGTTGAACAAGAAATAGTAATATCACGTTATTGAATTGAAAGTCAGTTTAATAATAAATGATGCTGACAAGTATCTAATGTAGCAATAATGTCAATTTTCAGTTTTTAAGTTTCTCTCATACGTTTCCTTATCATCTCTACGCGTTTAACTTGCATATTATACGAAGTAAATATCTAAATATACGATCATAAATATTAAAATGTACGATGCAACGGACGTACAATGTGTGTGCAAACCTGTTAGAAAAACGCACAAGCTTCTCCATATATACATACATATCGTATAGCTTAGCTATTCTATGAAATGAAAAGAAGAGTCGTGAAGAGCCATCGTATATGTGGAAAATGTCGCTATGCTTTTGTCCATTTGCTGATAAGAGCATATCTATGAATATACGGTGACAATTCGCTTTCTCTTCCGTCGTCTGTAACGCCTACCTAGTGGCTTCGACAGTTTATGCACGTCTGCACATTTTCCAGACATTCCACGCGTAGCTTGTCTAGCCCGAAGCGGGGACTACAATTTTTAAGCGTTTCCGCGCGAGACGTCACCCGACGACAGACACTTTTATTTAGATTTTATTAAGCGGGTCAGAAGAGGGAAAAGGATCGATATAGTGCGAGAAATACTTTCCCGTTGTCGTGTCGCGGGAATTTCGCGAAATACGCTCTCGATGTACGCGCGCACCAACCAGCCATCCAGCCAACCACATATTTGCATTTAGATTCGGCTTTTTCCGGCGCGCATCTCTTATGCGCGAGGCTATCTAATTTCCTCGAGATTTCCCTGGCCTTTTTTCGACGTGTCGACGGTGCTACGCGGTTTCACCATCCTTTTTCTCAAGATGTGCTTTCGATATTTATGCTTTCGAAACACGCACTGCTGAGTGTCACCTTTTCACTCAGTTTTTTCTATAACATTCCGTGTGCTTGCACACAACTTGAAGTATCTTGAATTCATCTAAGTAATAATAAACAAATAAGATAAATAATCCATTTATTGATAATGTCCCAAATGCTAGAAATCTAATTTTATATAAATCCTTCTAAATTAAATTAATAAATTAATTTATTTTGTCATATAATTAAAACCAATATTATTTCTAAATTTTTAAGGAGATATTCTTTAAAAGATAGAAGAAAAAAAGATATTTTACTGGCATTTTTATTTACGAAGATGTAAAACTAATTATATTATTATCAATTTTTTATTTCACAATTTGTTACTTCTAACATATTCGTCTTGTGTTTAATTTACACAAAAATTTAAATTGTTTTTGATCAGCAATATACTTTATAACATAAATTTTTTACCTGTGCAAGTATTAATATTACCAGGAAATTAAATCATGTCGCGATTTTTTATAATTATAACGATGCAAGAAATGTGTTATAGTCATGTTCAAATTTAATTAAAAATTTATACAAAATTACATACTAACTAATATTGATATTTATATTTTGTTGAAAGAACAAACAAGAAAAAACAAAATAATTCAGGACGAAAGAGGGAAAGACAATAACACAATTTGAAATATTTATTTATCTAAATGCAAATACTTCTTTTCCTATGTTTTAATGGTTTTCCTATATAAAGTTGTATGTTATACGCTAATAGTCGTATCATGCCAACAGATACTGCCCGGAGCAAGCAATATTTCACAAAGTTAGTATGGAAATCTTTACGTGCAACGAAAACAAAATAACTTCAAAATTCAACTAAATTAGAAGATAGAGAAGATGTAACTTATTTGTCTAGATAGAGTTTTTTATATATGACAATATCTAGTTTGAAATAAACGTAAACGTTTCTGAGTAATAAAAATATTCCGCATCAAACAATAGAATGTTTTATATTATAATTATAATACTTTTAAAAAATATACATTTTTTTTACCAAAAAGCACACTTAAGTATTTCCTTCCTATTTTGATGAGTTCTGAATAAGTTGTGAATATGAATATAATCAAAATAAGAGATGCGTGCGTATCTTTTACATGTTGTTTTGTGTACATTTATGGAATAAAATATTCTCTTGAACATAAATTTTTATATTTATATTTATAAGAGTGTGTCGTTTTAAAATAATAAAAAATAAAAAACGTTTTAAAGTTTTATTGTTTTAAAAATTATTTTAAAAAGTACATTTAATTTTTTTAAATGCTATATTATTCGAAATAGTCAACATGCATCATTGCTTCTGAGAATTAAAAACATTTTCATTATAAAATTAAAAATTGAAAACAGTAAATCCAGCTATGTACAAAAACCTTTTTAAAAACAATAGTAGGACATGTTGAAAAATATGATAAAATGATGTGAAAAATTTGAATGGACTGTTATAAGTTATTTTAAAATTTTTGTTTAAAATATTCTTTAATATTTTTTAACAATGTTTGTTTAAAAACGTAAAAATTAAATTCTTTCAAGAAAATGTTTTATTTCTTTAATGTACATAAATATTCTTAAAAAAAGCAAGAGGCTTTTTTTTAATTAGTATTTATAAAAAAACAAGAGCTTTAGAATTTTATTTATTTATTGCTTGGGTTATTGTAAAAATTCGTACACAATTTATTATTAAAGTTAAGTAATTTACATGTAAACGTTTTTTATTAATTAATGATATAATCGTTTTTAACAATCTTTTCCCAACAATGTTCTGATATCATATGGATACTTTGATCATAAAACAATTGTAATGAAGAAGGAAGAGATGTAGTTTTAACGGCTTTTAAAGATGTGTGTGTGCGTGTGCGTGTGCGTATGCGTGTGCGTCGCAAATTTTTTTCTCTTTCAAATTGTTTTGTAGTAATGGAAACAAGTGGTAATTTGGTGATGCAATATCAGAAAAATTAGATGGAAGTGATATAATCTCATTTCAGTTCTTTCAGTTTAGGTAAGGATTATTTTGCAATATATGTTTCTATGGTAAAAAACAATTTCTTTACGATTGGCCAGAATTGGACGCTTCTCCTGGATTACTGTCTTTAGATTGTTTGATTTTTAATTAGAATTAGTCATTTGTCCAACAAGAAGTATCTAAAAAACCAATTCTCCAAATGTCATCTATTGAAATTGGCATAAACTTTTGCACTTATCTAAAAACATTACTCATTTTCAAATTTTATTCAAATTTGAGGAAAATACTCGTCTGTGTATGTGTGCTAAATTATTCTGTGCTAATATGTTTCTGTATTACATTTCTTTTTAATAAATGTTAAATAAAGAATATTAATCTTATCTAATTTCTTAAAAATTAGATAAGATTTTTTGTATCTGTACAAAAATTCTGTATTTGATAAAAATTTATATTTTGATAAATTAACCTTTATAACACATGAAAAACCCATATAAAATTTCGATTGCTTGCTGCGTGAATAAGAATTGAAAAAGAAAGTTTGGGCAAGAAGAGAAGAGGATAGGAGGATTAAAGGTCTCCAGTAGTCCACTATCGATCGTCACGTTGACCAGCTTTCAGTGCTCAACTAGAATTTAAACGGCATGACAGTTTTTTGTCATATTCTTCTCGTTACATAATTATACCTTTTAAAAGAAATGACAATTAAAAGAAATGCCATAATTATTTTTCAAAGCATCACTCTAATTTTAAAACGCGATATTATAAAATCCTTAAAAGTTTTTTGTTGCAAAGACATGCTTTAATTTAAAAAAATGGATTTTTTATGGAAGTCGTTAAAACTACATTTCTTCCTTCTTCAACGCAAAATTGGAGTGGTTTTATGATTGAGGTATGATATCAGAAACTTGGCAAAAGATTGTTGAAAACAATTATTTCATTAATTAATAAATAACATTTACATGCAAGTTTTTAGTTTTGTTTAATGGTTGCCTTAAGTTTTCTTTTAATAAGTTCACACTAGATTATTTTTCGGCATTTTTGGCAATACCGTCTATTCACTCATATTTCTGAGACTTCTGAACTGTCATAAAAAAAAAAAATTGTTAAAAAATATGTATGGAACTAAAATTATGACTTTTAAAATTTTCATAGGTCTCCCAAATTATATACTGTGTTTGAGTTTGGCGCTGAATGTGCTATACTTGAATGTTAAATATCTGATGTCTGATGTCACATTTTGCGAAAATCAATTTTTTATGAACTATTTTTAGATATTTTTTATTGATTTTTAATTAATTTTTACATACATGGGCAGGATATAAACGTACAAACACTAATTTTTGAAATTTTAATTTAATTAAAACTTTTATTAAAATTTTGGGATACAAAACTATCTCGCGGATGTAGCTGCGTAAACAAGATTTGGCTAGTGTAGTTGAGGGTTAACATTAATTTTCACTGTTACCTGTAACGCTTGTTATAATATTATGTTTATTTTGATATTTTTTTCTCCAGTATATTGTAGAATAGTCTAGTAAATATAATAATGCATTTATTTATGTAATTTTCTCAAACTATTTGTCTTCTTATTCTTTCAAATTACATTTATTATATATGTGTATATCTTTTTCATTATTTCTCTTTCATATTTATGTACCCCCATTTGAAATACATCAGATACATTTCTGCACGATTTTATACCATCCTTAATATCTCCAAGAACAAGGATGAAAACAATTAAAAAAGTTCAAATTCTGTATTGGATCAAACTCTGTATTGATCCAACTGCCATATTATATTAATAATATAACAACGTAACGCAAATATTTGAGGTAAAACAATCAGGTTTGACCTGCAAATTTTCAAATTCAATATCAATTGTTGCACATGGAAAATACATTTGCATAAATTTTACTTGAGCATCATCTAATTAATAAAATTAATTAACTTCTCTATTAATGAAGAATTATTAAAAGAATTGTTTATAAATGATCAAGTATAATATATTATTTATATGACACTTGAAACAAAATGCCAAATGTATCTTTTCTCTTTGTAACTATCAAGTAACATCTCAATTTATTTTTATACGACGAATCACTTACACTCTGATTATGCTTTCCTGTTTATGCACGGAGGTTAATTTATGCCAAGCTGTTTATAATGTGTACTCTAATTCCTGACAGTCCATATTTTATGTATGCAACACCGTAATTTTCTCGAGATGTCGGTCCATGTTTTTGCTTCCGAAGCGTCTTGGCGCGCTACACGTAACTAAAGTCTTTTCTTACGTGCTTTTAATATTTATATTTTTCCCAGAAGTGTTTTCGTTTGGAGAATTTAGTATATTTTCTCATTGTTGACTTTTCATCGCGTTAAAACATTAAAAACAAAAAAAGTCCTGAAATCTATTGCCAGGTAATTGTGACGTTCGGTGAAATTACCTAAAATAAGCTTTATAAGATTGTAAAAGTGCTTTTATTATTTGGATTCTGAAAAGATTTAAACACAACATTATAAAATAAATTTCTTAAAATTTTTGAAATATTTGTATATTTTTTAAATGTTTTTTTAGACACAGTTAATAATTATCTAACACGAATAAAAATTACTTACAATTTTGGTCTTCAGTGAAATTGGTTAAAACTGTTGTATGTAGTTTTTGAATCTGAAAAAAATCTCCATGAAAACAAAGGAAAATTTGAAAATAATTAATTTTTTTGCTACAATCAAAATGTTATATTTTATTGTTACTTATTTTAATAATATTTCAAATTATTTTAGTAATATTCCAGTTTTTTATACTAAATTGTAAAGTGGTAATATTCGATTTATTTACATATGTAAAAACGTTTCATGTGTAGAGAAAAATTATTAAAATTAGCTATTATTTTCCGGGTCATAAGATTTCATTTATATTATTTTGTTTTTATTTAATATTTATTTAAACAGAAGCTAAACATATAAGTAAACGTTCCATTTCTAACAATCGACGAATAATACTGTCGTAATAATAATACTGTCATAATAATAATACGTGTTTTTGTATAGTTAACGTTTGCTACTTTAAATTATCGGTCCATTATTAATTTCTATGTATATAAGAAGCGCAATTGATCCAATTGTAGGTTAAAATTTAAAGTGTACATTTTCATGTTCTGCATCAGATGAATAGTAAATTCCTGTAACCTGGCAATTGGGAATATGACTTGTTTGAAGTGGATTCAGAATAAGTCATAAGCTATAGAAGACTGTATTAATGCTGTATGCATTTTTATATTGTTGCGCTGAAGAGGATTTGAAGGAGGTCGAAACGTACGTCATAATGTAATCGTTGATTTTGATTGAATAAGATAATATACGCAAAATTGATCTGCGTCTGGCGGACTCTTTGATCATTTTAATTCTTTATTTCTAAACATAAAACTGTGTAACCTAAATACAAACTAGAAAATGTTTTCTGTCAGGTGTGTGTGATATCAATTTTTATAATATTTTGTATTTTGTAATAATTAACAACATAATCATAAAAAAGTACTGAAAAATTGGGCCCCAAATCTGGCACGCTAAGCATACTAATGACAAATTCAGACATCGCCCCGTAGTGAAAGATTTAATTATAAAATAAATTAATAAACAAAGTAATAAAATAGGTTTTTATGTATTAAGCAAAGTCTAAAGATTAAGAGATTGGAATTGAAACATAAAATTGCTGTGCATGTAAACAGAAACGTGTTCTGATATATTTCTTCGTGAGATCAGACCGTAGGTCTGGTAACCTTACGAGTCTAAGCAGAATGGTTGACTTATAATTTTAAGACAAGTTTTACAACTTAAACCTTTGTCTTTAGTAACGCACAATAACTGTCTTGTGTCTCAAGTCGTAAGTTATGAACAAAATCTCTTTTTAGTTTAAGGCTTAAGACACAAGACAGTTATTGTGCTACAGTTATTGTGTTACTAAAGACAAAGACTTAAATCACAAAACTTGTCTTAAGATTATAAGTCAATCATTTTGCTTAGGCCCTACCTATGATAATTTTAATTTTCAATGTGTATCGCTAATTTACATGTAATGTTGAAGAGTCAATGCCTTTTTTTGTCGATTTAAACCTAACCTTCATTATGTTCTGCAGGCTGACAAGGATTTACTAGTTTTAGCAGGCAAGCTTTCTTTCGGTCAAGTTGACAATGTTAACCCAAACATGGGGTGATCTATTATGTTTTCATGAAAGAATGTACCGGTTTACGCTGCACGGCGATTTCATGTTGTAAATTACACTACAAAAATATAAAAGAAAAAAATATAAAGAAAACAGTTTTAGGAAGCAACCAACATGTAAGCGATCTAATATATTATCAACATCTAATATTATTATTAATATACTCACTATTGTTTAAATTGTGTAATTTGCAAGAGAAAATCATGTAAATTTTATTATTGTTTTTCAAAAATTAGTAGATTTTATATTACAAAAAGCCGTAAATGTATGAAGTATGGATTTTTATTTCTTTAATTATTTAAGAAATTTGTGTTTCTATCAGTATAATGCAGTGTAATATTTAATTTCCGATAAATATGGGGATGCCACTTCACGAGAGCTGTATCAGTATTGGCAACTTTTTTTTATATGAGTGTTTACTTGAATATATTTATGATAGTGGATGTGTAATGGGGGAGGAAAGCAAGTGGGCTATATGTAGCTCTTAAAGTATATGCTTAAAACTGTGATGTAACAGCAAGAAAGAAACACATTTATTTTCACCTACTCACACATCCGCACACACGCACGCGCGGAACATAGAACGTAGAATATGGAACATAGAATTTAATCCTAAAATGTTAAAAGATTAAAATTTACATAATCGTTACAATCGAGATTGTGTGGCATTATGCGTAAGAACAGTGAATTTATTTTATTCGTGTTTGGTTATTTATTCTTGATCTTCTATTTATTACAAGCTTTAACGAATGTCTGGAGATATATGTATAATGTACATATTTAGCAATACAAATAAGATGATCTTATAACATAAGATGATCTTATGAAAAACACTGAAATGTAAATCGTTCTCGATGTTTAATAATTTAAATTTTGTATCAAATATGCTATAATAAAGAGTAGGTACTCTGTAGTAATTCTGTATCCGTATTGAAATTTAAGTTGTTACTCTTTTTTTTATATGTATCATTTTTTAAATAATTCTTTTAAATTTAAATCAAAATCAAGTATTTTTTGTTGTTCCAATCAAACATGTTTGTGATTTAACATGTTCTGAAATGACAGAAAGTTTCGAGGGTTCTAATTTAACATTGTTCTCGTTTTCTTTCATCATCTTCTTTTAGTTAGCTTTTTTATTTGTTTTACGTATCACGTTTGTTTTACGACTCATCACAACTTTTGCTTTGAATTTTGTACACGACATTGTTGTTAGAGAAAAGCTGAAGTTTATATACGACGTTGTTCTTAGAGAAAAGTTGATTAAGATCTTTAGACACCTTAACGAATCTGTTGAGTTTATTCAAACATCTATAGCCTATGATAAATTCCATTTTATTTATTGAGGATGTAGCTAATTCTGAAATTGTTTTTATGTAAAGAACTAAAAAATGTCTTTCTGTCGGCCTAATTGAGTTATCAACTTCTTTCGGAAGAATTGTATATGTTTTGTTTAGTGCTGTAGATGATTTGCTTAAGCCTATTATTTATTTTTTCAAATACAAAATTTAACGTTGTCTAAGAGTATTTTAAAAATATTATCATCTTATTTTTATGAAACATTGGGTACAAAAGAAGAAATGCCATGTGACCACATAAACAACAGTTCTAATTAGTATGGCTCGCTCTCTAGTAAAAATATCAATGAGTCTTTTTAGTCTTGTTTGATGCGACATCATTATTTAACAATAATCCTTGGATTTTGCAATCGAGGGTATAATAAATGAACAGACATTCAATGATCCACAAACGTGCCGAAAGATGAATTTATCTCCGCTATTAAATTGGTTTTATCTCCGACGTATTTCACATTCAACAATGTAATTTATAAACGAACTTTCGGTACATTGGAGGCTCTTGTTCTCATTTGTTGCCAATTTGGTTGTAAGATTTAAAAAAGAAATCACTAAGGAAAATTAACATATAATTGTTTTCTGTTATCATTACCTAGATAATATTATGTTATCTATCAAATTTTAAAAGTTTATAATGAGGAATTTGGGTCGAATCAAAACTAAAAACCATTACATGATTCTTTTTTTACATAAATTAAACCAAAACTAAAACCAAATTCTATAAATGTTTATAATACCAAAATTATAAACAAATGAATAAAGTTATTATCAATACAAATAATCCTAATATATAGACCAAAAAGTGTAATAACAAATTAAAATAACGAATACGGCAATACCGATCGAAAACAGTTCTGAATGTTCAGTAATTTTTTTTCTAGGTGAATTTACAAACATTTACAAAATTTTTCTAAACTGTGCGCCGCAATTTTATTGGATTTAACATAGATTTTAAGAAGAACCCCGAATGTAATATTACCAAATTTAATTCCTAATTACTTAATTATTTTTTGATGCTTGCACGTATCTCTACTATCTAAAAAACTGTGAAAAAGTTATTGCAAAAAAATTATCTTGTCCAGGATTTAATTCTGGATCTCCCAACTGTCGGAGAAGAGTGTCTTGGTCAGTTTGATCACCAAGACACTTGAAAATATTTGTCGTAACTGATGATGATACATGAGCATTATTTGCAGCCAATACGTACATATAATATATACAAATAATTATTTGTATGGCATGAACACAAAATTGAGTAACAATTTAATTTTGGAAACTAATCATTTTTGAGAGAAACAATTTAGATAAAAGTTGTATGGTTTGGAGGGAGACATAAAACTATTGATTTGACCTTGGGTAGCGTCACCAAGGTCAGGTCAAAGTCAAATTTTTTAAATGGAATTATCCATTCTTAATTCTACAACTTAATAACTGATGTCATAAGCTTTTCAAAACACTACGATAAAGTTTATTTTTATTAAATAAAAAGTTTGAATGTTACAGTACATTGTAACTTTCAAGCCTCATAATTCGAAATATTTAATAAAAAATAACTTTATTATAATATTTTAAAAAATTCTCGGGATCGATTGCATATAAATGCAATAAAAAATAAGATAAATAAAAAACAATTATTTAAATATTTAAAGATGACTTTTATGTGCCCTTAACAGCGCCAATAAAGGTCAGACTGATATTTTTGTCTATTGCATCATTTCGAATCCTATAATTTTTGTATTGAAGATTTCTTTTAAAAATGTTTACTTTTCAAAATATAAAGGAGTTTCTATACTTTTCGGTTACCGTGTATATTTTGTTGTATGTTTTGTTGTATATTTTCTTGCAATCAATCTCGAGAATTTTTCAAAACACTATAAGGAAAATGTATCAAATTATGACATTGACTCAAATGACGCCACTGTAATTTGTTTTGTGTCGAGAATAAAACACAGCTGCTTAAAGTATCTAAACATTATCAGGAAGCAGTCGTCAAAGTGAATCAAATGGCTCCATCGAAGTAAACGCATATAATGTGACTTTTTTGTGAAAAACAGTTCTCAAAAACTCAATTAATTCTTAAATCAAGAGGCGCGGTCGCGTCTCACGGCATAATAAACGCGAAGTGAGAGTTGTTATTATGACAATGTAACCAGTAAAATGATAAAATAAAATAATTTTGAATTGTAATACAAAATGTTAGTTTTGCATAAGTAATATATTTAAACAATGATGAAATTGTAAAAAATCATGTAATTATACAGTTTTGGTAAAATATAATAGCGGTTGCCAACATATAAATAGGGTAACATCATTCGGTACATATTAGTGGCGTAAATCGGAACAATTTGGTAATTCAGGACTTTTGCAGTCCACACTTAATTTTTTTGTATATGTACAAAATATTTTTGTACGTTTACAAATTTTATATACGTCTTCGCTAATTTATAACATTAATTTTAGATAAAATTTATAGTCTTACCTAACATTATTCATTATTTTCTTTAAATAACTTATCAAAAATTAATCCTTACTTAAAGTAGCGTAATTCAGTACGTTTACCTTAATAAAGTTATTTTTCATTAAATTCTTTCCAAGTTATGAGGTTTGAAAAGAGGCGTAGAGAAATATTTTCGTATAAATTTATAAAGTATAAAAATTCAATTTTAAGTATTGGTGACAAGGGTAACTTGAACAACATGAATATTTTGATTCCTCTCTATACGCAGTTTTATGAAGCAAATCAAACGAGACACAACTTCCGTTTAAACTTTTTTTTATACATGTCACTATTGTCGGTAGTTATTTCGCCAAAAATGTACATTTTTTTCAAAGAGTAATTTTATTCCCTAAAATCTAATTTGGTACAAATCAAAATTAATTTCGCGATCTGTTCTATTTGCACGCAATGTTTTAGAGTTTACTGAATTTCCGGATTGTCTAACCATTGTCAATAAAATATGTTGACCGTTGCAATTAGCTGCTCTACAGTCAAAATTAAATAAACGATATTTTATAAAAATAATAATTTCTCTATTCATACCTTGGTTTTAATTGTTCAAAGTATTACGTACATACTTTGAAATTGTCAAAAATATTTGACTGTTTTTAGCAGTAGAGTTTAAAAAACTATTATTTTATTATTTCAATTATTATTATTATCTTTTATAAAAAAACTCTTATTTCAATATTCATTGTACTGTACTGATTTACCTTCAACACTTTCTCGCATAACACGCGGTATGAGACAAATCCGTTTCAGCCCAAAGAATCGAGCGCACAGACAGGTTTGTATAGCATATGTACATGTATAGAGTTTGTAATTATTTTTCAAAAATAGTATAGCGAAAAGACACTTTATTATATATAGTTGAATTCGTATAAAAATTTGATTAAGTTACATTCGTATAAAAATAAGCTTGAATTCTGTCATTGAAATGTTTCAACATTAAAAAAAAAAAATATCAAGTGGTGGGAAAAGTATAAAAAATAATTAAAAAAGAATGTTTTCAAATCATTGTTATAAAGTACTCTTTGAGCCTTTCAACTTTTATTTAAAACATTTTTTCTCTCTCTTATAGTTTCGACAATATTCGCTTGAAAAGAAAAAAACCAATTTTTTTTACAGGGGCGTTTCATCCCCTAAAACTAAAAGATTGCACGAACAAAAAATACTTTTGTGTTACGGATGAATTTCTCTATTTGTACACAAAGTTTCAGAATTTTTTGAATTTGCCTAATCTTTATATATATAAATTTTTTTAAACTACATACATATATATATATGATGTGACATTTCTATAATAATATAAAAATTGCATACTTTTATTAATAAAAAATTAAAAACTTCAAATATCGTTTAAATATATTGATAAAATATTATAAGAAATATGAAAATTATTTACTACCAATTTTAACACCTTTACCCGCCAGACTGGGGTCAGTCGTGCACTGTGAATTTTTCACACCGACCTAACTACTGAAATAACAGCCGTTAAAAAACGCCACTACAGAGCCATATTCCCTTACCAACAAAGTGTTTTAGGCAAAGTATAGGTGCGTGTAGCACATACTGTACCGGTGTATGCAATGCAATTTTACTCGGACGCGAGTGACCCTACGATTGCTATAATAGTAAGAGTTAAATATAAAAAAAAAATTTATTAAAAAGTAAGTATAAGTAGCAAAATGTATTTCTAATATTGTTACGTCCGTGATTTCTGTCAGTCCGGTTTTGTGGATGATATCGATTGACGAGAGGCGTGACAGCCAAAGATCGCGCTTTGACGTCGGCCGTTAAATGGATTTGTTGTTTTGTTCTGTTTTGTAAAACGTTTGTAAAACGATATTTTTTTGTTTTGTATTTTTCTTACAATTAAATCACAGTTCTTGTAAAAGAGTCTTTCTCATTTCCGCGAGTGCCGCGTGCGCATACCACCCGTACAGCACAAAAGCTTGCAGCAACATTGCTGCAATGTTGCAATGTTGCACGTTGCAATGCAATGATGTAGAAACATTACAAAGATATTTTTTTTGCAATATTACTTCAGCAATATTGCAGCATTATTTAAAAAAATATTATGAAAAATATAATGACCTATTCTATTGTATTATAAATGCATGGTCATTTAATAAGAATTACTTTTATAATTTTTAACCTTTAAGAATTTTTAAATGAAATATGTTGTATTATTATGCATACAAATTGACATATTAGTCTTAATATATCAGTAATACTAAAACTTCCCATAATAGATTGATGTGTTTTTTTTAAAACAATTTTAATTACTTTGTGTGTTAAGAATATTATGTCAAGTTGTATATAATCCATGAGTAAGGTCTTGCGTACAATGGA
Source organism: Solenopsis invicta (assembly GCF_016802725.1). NCBI lineage: Eukaryota > Metazoa > Arthropoda > Insecta > Hymenoptera > Formicidae > Solenopsis > Solenopsis invicta. The sequence continues at coordinate 13,413,784 of NC_052674.1, read as the reverse complement.
GGAATAGAAATAATTATTAAATATTAGAAACTAAAAAATTAGAAATAAAGATTAATAAGGGAAGATTAGGAAAAAGTAGAAAAAAGTTGATTTTTATAAATTTTTTCCGGCATAAGACTTTCAATAAACTATCTATAACTTTTTTCACATATTTCTTATAATTTGTAGATGTAGAATTATAAGAAATATATGAGAAAAGTTATGGATAGTTCATTAAAAGTCTTGTGCCGCAAAAAATTTATGAAAATCAGCTTTCTTTCGCCGATTACATGATTTTCCCCTCTTAAATGTAAAACGCACAGTGAATATAATATTTTATGCCTTATTTGTATCTATTGTGCGTTTCAGTTAATATTTATTTCTAATTTTTTGTATGTCTGATATTTAATACATACAATAAGTTTGCAGCAATTAATATTTCAATGTTATAGCAATGTTGCTGCAATATTGTTGCAAGTATTCCTCCATTGCTCTACATTGTGTAATGTTTTGCTGCAATATTGTTGTAAGTACTCCTTCATTGTACGCAAAGCATAATATTGCATAAACGTTATATTACAATGTTGCTGCAACATTACGTGCAACGTTTCAGCAATATTGCTAAAGCGGACATTTTACCGTTGCTGCAATATTTCTGAAACATTGCAGCAATGTTTTGCAACATTTCTGCAATATTACAATGTTGCTGCAATATTTTTGTGCTGTACGGGCAGTGTCGCGTAAACGCAACAATATTTTTATAGAATATCAAGGCAACATATAAAAAATAACATTTTATAAAAATGTTATACAAATATTCTAAGCATATCTTGACGACATGCAAAAAATAATATTCTATAGTGATATTATAAAAGTATTCTAAGCATATTATAAATATTATTCGTAAATTTTGCATGAAAACAAAATATTTTTATGATATTACGTTCCGTTAGGGAAGCAATTTATAATAAGCTACGGATTTGATTTTATCTTGCCAAAAACCTTCAAAATTATAAATATTGCCGTTTTTAGATCTAAATCCATGTAGACTTATATTATTAACCTTAGCTGCCCATACATGCGTGTAACGGATCCTTTGCAATTTTTTACATTGTTATAACTTTTTTTATAATATAATTTGAAGACTAGAATTGAAAAAAAAAAACTTTAACTATCCATAAAATATAATAAACCTGTAGGCACATTTTTTTCATTATTCTGAGTGTGAAAATGCATGAAAGTTTAAAAAGGGTACTTGAGATTCTTATGCAAAAAATTTATAAGTTTTCAACGTTTTGCATACCCCTTATAATTAATTTTTTTTAAATATACGTTTACTCAGTTCCAATAGCATAAAAGTAAATACGTGAAATTGTAGAATTAAGAAAAAGTTATTTTAATGTAGTGTATACGCATTATTACGTAGTATGCGTAATATTTTTTTGCTTTTGACATGCTAATGCATGCAAATACTATGAAATTTCCAGGACTCTTCTCGAGATCCGTGTTCATTAATTATATATATAATAATAATATTTATTCATTACAACCTTCATCTATCAATTTATACTGTTCAAATAATGAAATTTTATTTACTAGTGTAAAATCATGATGTGCCGATTTTTCAAAAATGTCGATATTCAATATTCTAAAAAATTAAAGTTTTTGGAACAATTCATATTAAACTATTTTTTTGTTAGTCCAAGGGATCAACTAAAGAACCCTATTGTTATTTTTTATTTTAAATTAAAATTAAAAAATTTGAGATTTTCTTAATTAAAGTACTCATTTTCTGCAAATTTTTGCAACACAATTTAAATAAAAAATTATAATTATTTGAGAATAAAATATTTTTGATTTGAGTCTCATCTTTATCAGATTGTGAGGTATCAATTTCATATATTATGAGTTAAAAAACATGCTTTTTATTCAGAGGTATAGCGTGTCAAAGTTACAGGATCCCGCAAATCCATCATGCAAAGGCAGAGAGCAAGGTAACCACTAATGTGTGGAGAGTTAACTATTTATAAATAACATTTTGAATAATAGAAATAATTAAAAAAATTGTAGAAATTAAAATAAAAAAGTGTTCTCAGAGCAGAGTTAGGAAAATTATTTCGTAAAAGTAATTAGTTACAGTTTTTTCTTTCAAAAAGTAAGTAGTATTCATTACAAGTTACTAAAGAAGAGTAACTTGTTACATTTGCAGTTATTAAAAAAATAAGGAACAGTTACTTTACTGTTAATTTCTTGTAATATTATAATACATTGCTATTTTAAATATTACATTTTTATATTTATAACTAAAAAAGAAAATCATTTTATTTATATTGGAACATGTTTTAAAATTTAGAGACGCTATCTATTAAAGTTTACTATAGGGGCTTTCCAGCAAGAGATATAAATCGATACAATTGACCTTTATAAAAATATTTCATCGTTTTTAGTTCGTGAGAACAATTAGTTTGATTGTGAGTAGTGAAAACGTGCATTCGACTCATTGAGTATGACCCCGTTTTCAGGTCGCAAACAGTAACTTCTCCGTAAAAACGAATAATAAAAGTGGATTGCATACAAATATAATAACGTATTTACGAGCATCGACAAGATACTATTAAAGACCGTCAATCCTGGATAAATTTTTGTGACCACCCTCCATAGCAAAAAATGTTACTGTAATATTGCATAGATGTTATTGTGTAATAAATAATTATGTCACAATAATATCATAGCGATGTCATAGCAACATGCGAATGTCGCTTTGTCACAGATGTGATGTCGCTATGGCATTATTACGATGTGAAAACGTTATAGTGATAACGGGTTTGATCCCAATGAGCAAAACAATATTTTTTATACATTTTAAAAAACATTTTTCAAAATGAAAAAAAAAATTATTTTTAATAAAATTGATAGGATAACTTCCCTTCTTTACATTAAAAGAATACTCGTTTTAATAGTATAAAAAATGTTTTCTTAAGACTGATCAGTGAAATTAATAATGATAGTAAAATTAATAATTATAGTAATGATAGTAAAATTAATAATTAATAGAGGATATTAGCATAGACCTCGTAAAGCGGCATTCTTGTATTGCATTAAGTATACAACTTAATAGTCGGCATTTTTAACGAAAACATGTTGTTTATTTATGTAAAAACGAATAACCTTTCAAACTTGGGAATAATTTCTGTTACTTTTTGTACACTTTGAAAGAATGAGTTGATAAATTTGTTATAGTTTCAAGTTGATAAATTCATGCTTTTGTTGATTTCCTCAGGAGACTTGAAGTGGGAATCAAATAGATGATGTTGCATAGATCGAAAGAGATGGTAATTCTAAGGGGTGAAGTCATGAGAATGAGGAAAAATTGAATGAGGAAGATTTTCCTAGCCCATGTCAGAGATGACTTCCAAAGTTGTTTTCGCCATGTGTAGTCGCGCATTGTCGTGAAGCAAAATTACCTTCCTCCTTCAAGTGTCAGCAAAATGTCTTTTTTCCTTAGGTGCGTCACTTAATCTAATCAATTGCTGCTGGTAACGCTCAGAAGTGACAATTTCATGGGGTTGAACATAATAAAGCCGTTCGATCCCACTAAATACACAGCAACACTCGTTTTGCGTGAATGTTTGGTTTTTCAATACTGGTCAATTCACCTGGATAAACCCACGATTTTGATCTTGTCGTATTGTCATAGAATGCTATTTTTCATTATCAGTTATTATCTTGTACAAAAAAAGATTCTTCTTGAATCGTGATAACAGGGATATAGCCGAGGCGTTTGTTCTCTCTTTGTTTTTAGGACTAAGCATATGCGGAAACTAACGGCTCACTTCTTGAATCTTACCAAGTTTATGTAAACGTTTCGAAATGGCTTGTTGAATCAGTGCAAGTACATTTGCAAGCTTTGAATAAGTCTGACAAGAATTTTCTTTAACAAGCTTACAATTCTGCATATTTAATTCTTTTTGGTTGACCAGAGCGTTCTTCATCTTGGAAATTAAAATTGTCATTTCGAAACTTTTAAAACCACTTCTTACAAGTATTATAAAATACAGCATTTTTACCTAAGGTCGAGTAAATCATTTCTATAGCCGGTATTTTTCTTCAATTAAAATGTGAAAAAGAGGCAGAATCTTATAACAAATTCGCAGATTGGACGCACTAATGTGTACATACTGGTGCACATTAAAGTCGTCGTGCACTAATCGACGTAAGGATATACATATATTTAATATAAATATATAAACAGATTAAATTGTGAAATCTTGAATCAATATTTTATTATACCATTTGATAAAATATATATTTCATCATCAAAAGAATTATATTTTATTTTTAATGAGGTTAGATCACAGTGTACAGCAGCTTCAATGTGCACCAGTGCGCACTTGTGCAGTCCAACCGAATTCACTATTAGATGCTTTTCGGATGGCATCGCTTTCACTATCGTGTTTTGAGATTATATCTCCAGCGCTGTCAAATATTATTATATCCCGTTTTGAAGCTGAAGAATGGCGCTTTAACATAACTATACGGTGGAAAAAAAATTTTTAATTGAATAGGTGCTATAGTCAGTGCATTATATTAATACTAATAAAATCATGATCTGCTAAGATAAATAAAGAAATAAACTTCCATAGTTTACATATTTATAGCTATTTTTCTTTAGAAAAACTGCTAAAAACGAATTTTTGAAAAACGAGGACAAAATATACGATTTTTTGTTTGAATTGTATAACTTAAATAATAATGAACGTATTTTATTGATGATATTATATCATTTTACATTTTTCTAGCTACCTAAAACTGTTATTTGTATTTTTCTACTTCATATTTTTTTCATAGTACGGTTTGAAATATAAAATTGCTACCCATACAGCACAGTTGAACATTACAGCAATGTTGCAAATTGCAATGTAATATTATAAAGACATTGTAAAAACATAAATTAACAATATGCTTGCAAGATCTCAATAATATGATATTAATATTTTGGAAATATTGCAATATTATAATTTTTTAATATAAAGTAATTGCAATAAAGAGCCAACACAGAATATTTGTGTATAATAATATACGTATTGTCTATAATAGAATTACACATAAATGTTTTGATTCTGTTTCACATAAACTCATCCGTAATTATTGGCCGCATTCAGCAAAGTTGCCGCACTCAACAGTTGGGCAACGTTACTAGATCTTCTGCTGAATCTGTACGTTGATTTATTGGTTCTAAAAGTAAGAGCCAATCACGTTCGATTGCTACAAAGCGGCTTGTTCTGCTAAATGCGCCCATTAGTTACCTGTATTTCTTTATGTTGAAGAAAACACTTATTACTCCTAAGGAGTATTATTTGTCCTTTAATATTTGGTAAACGATAAAGAGCAATGTAAGCATATGTAAATGAAACGCATTTTCATTCAATGTATATTATCTTAAAGTGATGCAAATTTTTTAAATAAAAGTTTGTGATTCTAAACAATACTTGTATATTTATACCTAAATAAATTAATACTTAAAATTGCTAGTAAAATAAATAAACACTTAAATATGTTCGGAATTGCTAAAATTTTTTGTATAGAAATGTAATTCAGAATTAGTACACAAAACATTCCAGCAATGTTACAACAACGCTCTGCAAATGTTATTGTTGAAATGTTGCAATATTGTTAAAATGTTATGATGTATCATTAGTGTTTTAGTATTTTAAATACATTATATTGCAATGTTGCTGGGATGTTTCATTGCAATATTTCAAAGAGCGGAGATTGTAATGTTGCTGCAATGTTTCATTGAAATTATTCTATAATGTTTTTGCAATTTCTCTGTTCTGTATGGGTATGCAGCGTAAAGCTGTGCACTTCTTCGTGAGAACAGGCAATAACTATAAAATTTTCAATTACAACGTTGAAAGATGTTTCATGAGTTTTTTCATATTTTTATTAATATCTTAAAGTAGGAAAAATATCGTCGGATGCGATACAGCTGTACACTAATAAAAGATGTCAAACAAATGTACAAAGTGTGAGAGTTTAATTATATCTTCTAATTTTATGAACTATTCTTTTTAATACGCAAAAGTATATACAAATATATTTTATTAGTTCACCAGTTTATTATATAGTTGACTCTTTTCCTACGAGGACATATCTAAATTCTACCATCGCCTATTGCATCAATCGTAAGGCCCAATTTTTTAGACATTGTTTTTAGGTTATCATCCCACATAGTTCTGAAGCTTCCATTAACATTTCAGAATAATCTTATTAATATTGCAAGTTACAATATAATATTGCAAAGACATACAATATTAATATTTTGCCAAAATGTTGTAGAAATATTATAAAATTGTTAGGATATACATGTAAGGTAAGGTTGCCGATATCGCACCGGCTCTTAAATCGCACCACCTTGCGTATAAATTCAACTACAGTACTTGTACACTTTTTGCAGGATTATTTGAGAACTAAATAACATTATCATTATCCTTTATTGAACTCAACACGTTCAAAAACAATAGAAATTTTGTAATTAATATTTAAAAAAAAATGGTAACTTTATTGCTATTTTTCAACACATTTCGTAGCTTGATTGCAAAAAAGGTAAAATAAATAATCAAAATTTTGATAGTTTGTAATAATCACAATATTGTTAAAATTAGATTAGCAAAGTTCAAATAACTTTGTACTTTTATTTGTAAATTAAATAAATGAAGTTTTACAAAATGCTTTAGTCTCTTAAATCGCACCATGCCTTAGTTTCCTAAATCGCACCATTGCTTTGATCGTGACTATATATATAAAATCAAATATAATAATCATACAAGCATACATTTTAACAATATTGCCTAATGTGACAATGTCATTACAATATTATTAAAAAATTATCTAAATCATGACATTGACTGAAATTATATTTAGTTTATAGTAATTATCTCCAACGTTAATAAAATTATGCTTATCTAAGGCATTTTTGCTCGAGAAGAAAGAATCTAGTAACAAAAAGTGTCGTTTTACTCCAGAAAGAATAATATTAACCTGTGGTGCCAATTTAGGAGACCAGTTGCCTAAATCGCACTATTTAAAGGTTTCTTAAAAATTGTCATTTAAAAATTTATGACAATACATACAATTTTGAAAAAAATAAATATAAAAGGAGAAATGTTGTACTTCATTATGACGTAAAAAAATTAAAAATATTCCTCATAATTCCTTAGTTATAAACCTTATGTCAAAAGTGGTGCGATTTCGGCAACCTTATCCTATTAAAACACGCGCTCCGATATGCGTGTAACTTTGTGTGAGAAGGCATTTGTGAGTATTCCCGTGTGTATATCATTTTAGTGAATATATAAATATTAAAAATATAAGCAATGAAACAAAGGATATGCGAGTCAAACGCGATAGTTAGTGCGTATCAATAATACAGTGTAAATATACTTAGTAAATGCTTAATACAACAATAGCACAAATAAATGTCGATAATTATTTTCTGAAACGTAAATAAGCACCAGACGCGTTTTGACTTTCTTTGAAGTCATTCTCAACGATGGTTAGTAATTAAAGAAATTAACTTAGTGGTCATTAAACAAATAAAAACATTATAAAAAACTTCTCAAATTATTATATATTAATATTATTGTTTTATATACATCAAGAGAGAGAAAGAGAGAAATAAAATAACAATGTTTATTACATAACAAAACATTGGGTAATAATTTCCATTCCTATATAAAAATTTAATAATAATTTTCTAATATGTAGGATATTCAGATTTTAATAAATAAACTTTAAGAAAATTATATAATAAAGATATTCAAGAAAGATGAGAAGAAAATTTTTTGCACTTGCATACATTTACAATCTTTTCATTCAAGTTTCATATGCAAAAAGATTAAATTTATACAACTGCAACAAATTTTTCCTTATATATATATTTATATATTCTCAATATCTATCTGTTTTTAAAGCGTTCTACGTATTTGTAACGTATTTCAATATAATATGAGTTGCATTTATAACATTATTATAGTCTTACATCGTAATATTTCTAATTGTAAGACATTTTAACGTTGCTGCAAGCTTGCAGTAACATTGCAGAAACATTTCACCATTTTCATGTAATATTACAATGTTTCAATGTAAGATTTAGACAATAACTTTACAATCTTTCGGCGTTATCGCGAAAAGTTATAATGAAATACGAAACAATATTATAAAATTGCTGTACAATTTGATATGTTGCTAAAGTTGTTAATTTGATTAAATCTTTCAATTTGATTAAATTACTTTAATTTAAGTATTAATGTATTGAAGTTGAATATATAAATGTTTAAACTAAAGTTTAAATATTCTAACAAGGAACGTTTGGCAATCCAAAAATTGAAAAAATTCTAAAATTTTGTGTACACATAGAAGAGTTCATCCGTAACACAAAAATATTTTTTGTTTGTGCCCAAATTCAGTTTTAGGAAGTCAAACAACCTTTTGAAAAAATCGGTTTTTTTCTTTTTAAGCAAATATCGTCGAAACTATAAAAGGTAAAAAAAATGTTGAATGGCTTGTAAAGTAGTTTACAATAATAATTATATAATAATTATATAATACAATAATTACATAATACTTTTGCGTATAGATAAGAATCAATTCATCTATCTAGTTCGCATTTATGTTTTTGATATTTCACTTTTAACTTGTGTTTAAGAAATATTAAAAAAAAAAAATGATTTACATATTGGTGACTTTCCTCTATACAAAAAGTAATTAGAATTGTCTATTTAAATAAAGCGGTTAAACAGGAATTTTTTTCGTCGCTAAAATGGCATAACTGTATTCGACTTTCATGTGTATGTACAAAGTTTTAATAATGTATCAATTAATTTGCTTACAACAGCTATTTATGTTAGTCGACTTTTGATATTTACGGTAATTTTCTTTTATTAGCCTCTGTCGACTCAAAACGCTTTCGAGAAAGTGATAATTTGAATTTTGGGAACAGAGAAAAAGAGAGAGAAAGAGAAAAGTGTCATAAAAGCCCAAATCTATAGTGCTTGAAGAATAATATTTATTAAACTTATGTATACCAAAAAGTTGCATTAGCTTTGATGTATGAAATGGTATACATTATTATAATGCAAAATCCATGAATTTTCTTTCCACAAATTAAGCAATTTTTTGCAAATTGTTTCACGCAAATTTTTTATAATGCTAAAGTACCATTCCTTATTGATTGTTTGGCCGTTGTTTGATTGTTCTTTTTTTATTTTAATCGTTTCGCTTAAATTGATGATTTCGTACTTTTTGAGTAGAAGTTGTAAAAAAAAGAACATGTATTGACAATTACAAAAATAAATTCGACACAGTTTTATTTCGACGTTCTTACTTTATCATTTTTCAATGATTATTACTGTTATTTATTAATTATTAAATATTTTATTTTTCTTTTCGATAAATTATTAATAAAATAAGTACAGTTAAGAATTATTTATATTTTTGAATATTTTAATTCATAAATTCGATATTTTCAAAAGCTACGTGATTTAAAAATTCCACAGAGACGATTTAAGTGATCATTAGTCTTAATCGTACCTTTCATTGCAGTTGCAAATAGGTTTACATTAAATTAATTTATTATTGATAAAAAGTTAAATATTGTAATAACAGAGGACCTGAAACATTAAGCTACAATTTCTTGTTTGTTTATTTGTGTACAAGTCAATATTAAATGGGCGGGGCAAGCTAAACAAATAATACAAAAGCTAAGTACTTGTATTTTGGTATACTTCATCCTTTATTATCTCTCTACATTTATGTATTACAAAATAACCACTAAGCTTATTACACATTCTATAGAAAAAGAGTAATGATTACATTTTATGTAAGTTGTTATTGTCGCTACTCATACATTGGCAAACATTGATTCAACTCATAATAATTTCGTTAATATTAAAAATAAATAATTGAAATTTTAACACAATACTAATAGCATAAAAGCTTATAACAGAGCGGGGTGAGCAAATTACTTCACTTCTTTTTTTATTTCTGCGACGTAAATCTTTGCTTCACGCGGCGTAAATACCGAAATTATCTTAACTGTGACACGCATTCGACAATTCTCCCTATATCTGGTCATTTTTCTAATCACTAAGAGAGTTTGCTTTCTTCACGTTTTAAATAATTATGTAAATATTGTAACTTTCTTATAAATTTCCGATAGAATGCGGTTTTACATGAAAAAAATTGAAATAAATCTATCGGAATGCCTATTTATCAGTGCGCAAGTGAATGGAAAAAATCCAATTGAGGTACTAAGAATGAGAAGAACTCGGAGAGAAAGGTGAATTTAATAAAGGCGGCGAGTCGGAAGGAATCCGGTATAACTTTAGAATCAATATGATCGTGATATTGTCTTTGAAATGAAGATAGTTTTAAACTCGGCCTTAATGAGCTCTCATTAAAATACAATCGGCGCGAGGTGCACTTGTTCTTGTCCATTTGTTCTAACTCTGAGCGTATTTCGTCCTTAACAGGATCATCTTGGTCCTTTTCTTTCTCAGTCAGACGGTCTTGACTTTGATCATCCGATAACGGCATGTTCTTAAGCTAACAATAATTAGCGCGCGAGTACGCGGTCATATTTTCCAAGGCACTTTATAAGCTGTCCAATTCTGGTGCGTAACATCTCGAATTTCTAATTTACACGGGCTCACAGTTTACCATTTAATTACATACGGCATGTAGCGTGTCTGATAAGTCGCGAACGATACCCTCGAGCGCATCGCTGCGCCGTGCCGCGACACGCCGTATCCTTATTAAATGGCGTAACGCTTTTCGCGAGAGACGTTGAATTATTAACCCTCAACGGGCCGATAATGTTCCTCGTGTGATGTAGTCTGCGCTACGTCGCGTGATATTTATGTCGGTTTTATTATGCTTTTATGCGCACCACGGTGGGATAGCAATACCCTCGTACTGCCAGCATTACAGTTTCGCGTTGGGATTTTGTTACGCGTTACGAGAAAAATTATACGCGTGCATCCGGAAGTATAGTAGTGAGCGACAAAGTATAATAGTGAGCGAATTCGTTGGATTTTTTTACGGCAATACGAATTGTTCGTTAATTAACGTAAATTGCAAATTGGTCCGACAGGATTTACAATTAAATTGTTTTGCATATTCATAAGAAATAAATATGAATATAAAAAACTCTAGTTGAAGACACATTCATATTTATCCTAACTCCTGTAAAAATGGACATATTTCAATTAATTTTTTTTTTAATTGATGAAGAAGCAATCGAGGAACAGGCTCGTAATTGGTAATGATTGGAATGTTTTGTGTTCTATTTGGGGTGCTTAAAAAATGCTACGTAAAAAAAGCTAAAACAAATTAGTCTTAAAAAATCGTTTCAGGAACGTTCAAACTTAAACTAGCTTATGTAAAATTAAAATCATTAACATTTATCATTATTTATCTAATTTTTCTTTCTAAATATTAATTTTTTGCAATATTTTGGAAATTTCAGCTAAATATATCAATACAAACACAAAAATTTAATCGAATTTAAAAAAAAATTAAATCAGAGCTTAATATGAACATGCAGATATGAAGTTGAATCCTTTTTTTTTATCATTGAATAGGGAGTACCTTGGTAAAAAACGAAACTAGTTTCGATTGGAGAGTTATTACAGCACAAAGAGTTCAATTGGAAAACGTTAAAAATGCATAAAAGATGTAATTGTATTATCGCACATCTGTACGGTCGTATCGATTTTCTATAATTTTCTATAAACGAGTCAATATTACTTATTAATTAATTTTATATTTATTTATTTATTTCGTCTGAATACTCTGGTCGAAAAGTATTTTAATAGATATCACTAATCATTCTTTTAACTTTATAGAATAATATCTTAGCATCTTTTTGAAAGAATAAATTTTTTACTGGTGACGAGAGAAAACCTGGAAAGTCAAAACTAATTTAAGAAGTGATTGAAATGCACAAAGTGCTCAATTGGAAAACAATTGGTTAAAAGCTTACTTATATTGCATTTGCAGATTTACATTGACTTTGATTTGATATTTTATAATTTCTTACAAATCAAGTAACTTTCATTTGCGTAATGTATTTTGTTTATATCAGTTTTATTTAATTTCGTTTTATAAATTAAATGACATTTTCAAATTTTATTGTTCAATTTTTCAAATATAAAAATTAAAAAAATAAAATGACATTACGAAAAGTGAAAATCCATTATGTAACATCGAATTAAAAATATTTTATGCCATTTACCATTTGAATCATGAAAATCGAAATCTTTCGTTGTTGTAGTAGTAAAAAATCTAAATAGTAGAGAGAAAAAAAATCATCGTGAACCCGCAGCAGATACATATCACACTTTTCAGAAACGACATCGAGATCCTTTGTCGCGACAAAGTCCACGGGGTAGCCTGCGTAAATGCTGGGTAAAGGCTGTCAAAAAATCGTTCAGGCAAACGTCGAACAAGGACTCACGCTCTAGCGATTCGAAACTGCAATAGTTCCCACAGGAATCGACGGCCATTCACTCCGGGGAACCCTCAGAGCTGCGTGCAAACGTTTCGAATCACATCTCGATTATCATTCGCGGCCGCTCGGTCGTGACAGTAGTCGGCTAGTAGTAAAAACGTATCTGGACTAGCTGGTGCGGGTGTTGGCGGCGGGCGTGTTTACACAGTGCTTCCCCTCACACACTTGATCCTATAATGCTCCCGCCGTCGACGCGCGGCGTGTCAGGTCGTGTCGAGTGAAAGGGTGAAACGCGCCCGGGCGTGAGCGGACTTAAAATTTGCGAAGCCTCTCTCGTGCGAGTTACCGCAGAACATGAGTCATCTCGACAGTATTTCTCACAGTCAAGATCAGAAACTCTTTCAAAATTTTCCTGTATCATAAAATGTAGTTGATGTTTATTACAAATGATACTTCCGACGATGTCATAGTATATTATTCAAGGCGATAAGGAATTTCAGAGAATTGTAACAAGTAATGCAATATGAAATAACAGTTTGTATTAATACGATAAAATTAAATAAAAAATTAAAATACAAAGTCTGTACTAATAAGTGGTTAAATTATATAAAAAGTTTATGAAAATAAAAAATATTATAATTGTTTGCTATATGGAGAGAATTTTTTCTCATCATTGGCATTTATCTTTAAAATCACGAAATTATACAAATAAATATCAAAGAATTTTACTATAATTTTAGTAAAATTATAATAAATTTTAGTAAATTATAATAAGATCATAGTAAATTTACTAAACTTTAATGTCAAAATTTACTATAATTTTAATAAAATTATAATAAATTTTAGTAAATTATAATAAGATCATAGTAAATTAACTAAACTTTAATGTCAAAATTTACTATAATTTTATTAAAATTATAATATATTTTGTTGAAATTATAATAAAATATATTATAATAAAAATACATAAATACAAAAATATTCATGTTATGCCACGTTTTCGTATCCCATTAACGTGATTTTAAAAATAAATTTTAATTTCTTTTGCATTCAGAATACATTATTAAAGGTGAAGAGGAGAAATTCAATCTTTGTTTAAATGAAATTAATAGTTCTAACCTTTTTTTATATTCCACGTCTACATAAAAATGGAAACAGATTTATCATTGAGAGAGATAAAAAGAAATTCGTCATTCTTTATGCGATATGCCAATAATATATTTATAAAAATATCAAACGGAACAAGCGCTTTCAAAAATCAATCAATATCCTAAAATGTTTGACATCTAATACAAAGTGTTTCACAAAAATAGATAACCAGCGGCGAGCGTAAATTTTTTTCCGAAATGTGCAGCTGTCAAAGTATCAAGCTCATATCACGTGTTTGTAATCACTTTGAAACGCTACATTCAAATCATGAATTTATCAATCCAATGTTTCCGTAGGGTTTAAATATTTTGAGAGCTTTGTGTCATATGGTACTCAGTGCTATCGACTTACAAATCAATATAGACAGTTCAGAGGAAAGAATAAACGGTTTCAATTTACGATGGAAGCTGTTAAAATTCCATAGAAGCACAACAATCGGTAACGGAAAGATATTAAAAAAAAGATTATCTTTTCGCATGATTGATTCCATTCTCGATTGATTAGCGATACATGATGATAATCTGTGACAGTATAAGGTATTATAGGTATATAGATACACACATACGCGTATATGATTTTTGATCTCTGTTAATATCATTTTTATGTAAATAAAGTAGTTCGATATAATATTTAAATATAGTAGTTCGAAACCTTTTAAATGGTAATAGAATGTATTAAATTTCTTCAGCATAAATGAATATTGAATATCGATTGCTTATCGCGATAATAATATCTCCGAAGTGATTGTTCTACAATATGTTCTAGATAATGTTAAGATTTATGTTACTGATAAAGTAATTAAGGCTAGTCAGTATAATTGTTTATGAATTGGTTATAATAATCTTCTTGATGCACTTGTTTTAATTCGAAATAGCGGTAACTGCCACTCTGCGCGCTAATAAGTCGACGATAAGGTAGGATTTCTATGAATAATAATATTGATTACATATGACAACTATTTTTTGGAGAAAAAGTAATCTATGAAACATATTGTTCTATGGGGCCCTGCTTAATTGAAAGTTATATTAAATTAATAGACAATTTATTCAATGGGCTGAATTGTGCGAGAAATTAATTTGGGAGTGGCTCTTATCGAGTAATGTTTTATTGATTTACATTATATTCAATAAAAAAATTCCTTCGGTTTGTGAAATTTTAAATTTCCTTCAACGATATTAACATAAATTTTTTGACGGTTGAAAGTTTGTAAAATATTTTATTAAAATAAGAAAAATTAATATTTTTGCTTTCTTAATGCGAAACGTTATTTATCGAAAACTCTAATGATATTTTTATGACTGATAGACGAGGTGTCATAAATGCAATTGATCTTGGCAATGGAAAACAGCAACATGCGCAAATCTAGATGAAAGGTTAATTATGCAATTGGAATGCTTTCATAGAAATATGTTTACAAACATGTGTATACATGTACATTCTACGTGTTAATTACAATTCTGATATTATTGGATAAAATATTATTTCTGATAAATTACCCTGTTATGGCAATTACGTCAATTGTCTACTACACCAACCTCATAGATCAAATATTATTAGGGCTTTCCCCGTCAGAGAAATATTCCATACAGTTATTAGCAAATTACGAAATAAGCAGTCATAAGATTGTTAAATTATGAAGATGTTCATAAGTTATATTAATGAATTATTAAAATATAGAAATGAATTATAATATACTAAATCTGATAAATGTATGAAAGTTATTATTGTTTATTTATATTTTTTACTTCGGCGCATTAAAATGGATATTTAAAACATTTAAAACTGTTAAAAAGCATATTTTTATTGGATTGAAAAATGACTGTAATAGATATAAGATTTCAAATAAGTTATTACTTTTTATGTATCAATAATTTTGTTAGAAAAATTTTTACATTTTGTTTATTTTCTTCTATATAACATTTCAAGAAGAGACAATATTTTGAAAGAAAAAATAGCTAAAAATAACTAAATATATCTAAAATGCAACTCGTTGTTGTATAATATTGCAAAATAAAGTAATGTGAAAACCGAATCGTTTTCAGCCTTTGTATTACTTCTAACAGTAGCTTCTTTTTGGAAAATGTTTATGAAAAATAAGAGTATATTAAATTAAAAAGGATTTCTTATTAAATATAGTATACTTTTATTTATATTAAAATATTCTTTTACATAAACTTATTATAAATAATAGTTGTAATAGCTATCGGCGTGGATTATGTTTATGAAAACGTTCTTTGCGATGATTATCGTAATACTTCACAGAAAACATTCTGAAAATAAAAACATTTCGAGAATCTTAAAGAGAATTTCTCTTAAATCTTGCTCTCTACGTAGGTTTTTATACTTGTACAGTCTCAACTAAAATTATAAGACACCTACACTTATATCATTCATTCAAAAATTTTATCTCTATTATTTTAAATTAATTTTCATGGCATCGTACATCAATTTAAAAGAGTTCTTGAAATAAAGGATAATTGACATTTAAATTTTTGTTTAAATCCTTCCGGCTAAAAGTATTTCAAAAATATAAGGTGCCTAATTAAGTTGGCGATAGTTACATATTTTTATGAAAATTGTGATTGTTGAAGCAAACAAAGGCGATTTTGTCTAAAATTTGGGACTATTTTGTTAATAACAAAATTGGACATTTTTATTAAAAAATCTTATGAGAAGAACAAGATTAAGTAATGAAGTAAATGCTGTAAAAATTTTAACCAAACTCATAGTTTTTGAGATATAGATGCCTTTAATGAATAGTTGCAAAGAATATTTTGTGGTAATTAGAGTAAAACTTTTTCCTAATGATTAATTCTTAGAAATAAACGATAAAAAATCTTAATACTTTTAAAAAACGCAAAAATATAATGATTTTTGAAAATTTTTAACCAACTATCTCTTCTTGAAACAAATACCATTTTCAAACATAAATTGTTTAAAGAAAAAAAAAGGTAACTAGCTACGTTGTCAGTTTCCTAATCCCCGTGTTTGAGAAACTCTGGACGTGTCCGAGATCCTGTCGCTCTTATACAAGTTATCCCCTTCTCCTGATCTCGGGAGAAGCGCCCACATACCCACCATAGTAAACAATGCCCCGATGTCTAACCGGGTCTATGAACTGTTCACGTCTCACGTTTCGGTCGTTTGCAGAAGCCAGAGCGGAGATAGCCGGCCCGGCGGAGAAATTCGTGAGGCCTGGTAGTACGCTGCAGCTCCATTGCCTGGTAAAGAAGTCCACGGAAGTACCATCGTATCTCTTCTGGTATCACAACTTCCGTATGATCAACTACGACGTTGATCAAGGCGTCAACGTTAGCACCGACCTCATCAGCCGGGAGAGTTGGCTGGAAGTGCCGAGGGCGTCGGATCGTCACTCGGGTAACTACACTTGTGAGGCCAGCAATGCTCAGCCGGCGCGCGTCCTGGTGCACGTCTTCAAAGGCGACAATCCGGCGGCCATGCAACATAGCATAGCATCGTCGCCGTCGGTGATGGCCTGCACCGCATTGTTCACCATGTTCGTCACGCTTAAGCTGGCTCTGCAGACGAACTGGTGGAGCTTGTGACGTGCGTAAGTGCGAGACTCGCGAAAATACGGAGTGAATGTTAGCCCAATTGTGTAATATTGTCATTTATCGTGTTATGCGCGCGCGCGTGATATCCATATCGTGTGAGAATGTCCTAGTTTCGATCGCTGAAGTTAAATAGAACGGCGGTATGATTATGGTGGTTCCAGTTAAAGATACATCGTTGTTATCGGAATGGTGGCACCGGAACTTTTGGAGTTGCAAGATTGGCTATGATTGATTACTACCCATTTTCAAACGATCAACCTTACTCGAAGCAAAATAACACCGAAAGATCAGCTGTGATTATTTGTGTCATCGAGGGGCAAATCCATTTAATCTATTATATGCACATCTAATCATAGTTCAACGAGGAATATGCAACAACGTAATATGCTAATGCAAAGCAGAATAATTGTCGTCATCACTGTGAGATTAATAGTGATCGATCATCGGTGCGCTCGACGGTCTGTTTACTGACGATTACTGATCAGGAATCGGTGTGTCCAACAAAGAGATCAACATAATAAAAAAAAAATATGTAGCAATAGCTCATCTTCTTTGCGCATATATTCGAACAATCATCTGTTGGTCAACGAAAAAAGTTGAGTGCTGGAATAAAGTGCCACCGTAACTACCATATGAGTCACATTATATCATCCATTCTTTTGTCGATCGATCGCTTACATTCCGTGTCATATGCTGGAACGAAAAATATTAGGTCGTAATGCAGAGGCGGACGACATCGGGAGTGCTGGATTAACTCCCTAGCTAAGATCATATTCACGATCGATTGTGACTATGACTCGCGTGTTCGCAATGGAAACAAACGAAGATGGATAGTTGTCAGTTGGACTAATACGAAAAGTTCGGCGTGCTGCTTTTGATGAACTGGAACTTGTATGCGCGCGTGAATGTGAGTGCGATACATACATGTGAACGTCAGTCGTTAGAGGGACTCTGTACGAGATTTATTTACCCGCTCGTACTTCATCGGGCAACGTGATACGTATATAATTTAGTGTTAAGGTTAAATTGATAGAAGATTCATAAGCGCGACAAACATTCTAACTGTGCGTTTATTCTACTTTCGACGAGCGTAAAAGTAAGATCGATTAAGTGTGAATCTAAATTGTCCGCGATATATCAAACCGCGGATGCACGAGCATTAACGATTACCTTGACGGTGAGTTAAAGTAACGGCGACGATCGTACACTCGTCCCTATGGGTAGCGCCGTTAATCGCACGGTATATCCGCTGCTTCGCTCGACCTGTCGGAAGGTGTCGTAAATATGTTTACATATAACACACGACTCCGCGAAGTTACGAAAGTAACAACTTTTCTCACGGGCGGCCTAAGATACTTTACCGGCGAGTTAACAACGGTTAACGAAAGTCTGTGCAATATTACCTTCCTTCGAAAGTTCTGAGCAACACTTTGATAGGTGGTAAACGAATACGAGTGAAAGTAACGTTGAGACTAAACAAACTAAACTTGCTACTGTGTGTTCTGTAGAGAGACATTCGCGCGAGTCGCACGCGCTGCATACGTACGCGAGCGAATATTTATTATGTTTCAGAATGCGAAATATTATTGTGCCAACATTCTTTTATAATTAAAAATTTGCTGGAAGCCAATACCGAAGAATATTAAACCGTTCGCATCAATAGGCAAAGTGTGTTTTTGTATTTCTAAAAAAATAAAATTCATTAGATATTAAAGGAGAAGGCGATATTATGGGCCCGACGTGTACTACGACCATATGTATTTCTGTTATTAGGTGATGAGTTGTTAGTAATTGTTTATTGAATCATTTATTTAACATAACCTGCCGTTATGTAATGGCGTTAATATGTCAATATATAATAGCCAACGTTTGTTATAAGTTATTTTTATATAAAGTATACTTTCGTGCATTTAGAAACTTTTTCAAACTACATTTACAATTTTAATGTTTAATTACACATACTTGCAATATTATAAAATTTAGCTTTTTTTAATACTAGGACTTTTTTTACTGAAATGTCGAACTAAAATAATCAGAGCAACTTTTTTACCTACCTAGTAAATTACTTTATGTAAAATGATTCTCAAACATAAAGTCAATGTAACTGCGATAGAAATAAATCTGAGAAATAGCATATAGCGGCAAGAACGTTGAAACAGCGTACCAGTCAAACTCAAACAATAGAAGAGAAGTTTTTTTTAAGTTTATTTATAACATTATAAAAAATGATATATTCCAATCTGGTCCTGTAAATATACATATGTACATATATGTATACATGTATTTTTTATTTATTTTTTAAACTTGAGCGTATTATCACGCAAATGTATGTACACTCTAATGTTTCTTTTTGTTATTTAATTTTTTATTCGACTGTATTTCGAATTGGGCAGAATTAACAACAACATGGGATTTTGGTAATGTTAGTTCTTACTTGTACTGATGTCTTAACAAATGTAATATAATTTTTTTTTTTCAAATCAAAGTAGTTAACCGGTAGTTGATGACAGATTTACTGCTACTCTAGAGTTTACACGTAGATTATAGATTTTCAGTAAGGTAATTTATATGCAGAAGATTTTTGTGTATTTGTACTTACATACATACTTTTGCATACATTCTGTAACACTTTTTTTTTATTCAAATATTTATTCAAATTTGAATAAATATGTAGTTTTATAACAAAATACTATTTCTTTATATTAAAATCTATTTTTTAAATTTGTTATGTTTGTGCCATATTATCACCTCTATTTCTCTTTGACCCATTTATACAATGTCGCTACATTTTTATAATCAATATTTAATATAATAAATGTATCAAATTTTGTTTCTATTGACAAACAGTTTGATGAATATAGTAGTTAGGTTTTTAATTTAAATTATTGATTATTAACAAAGTTATTACATAAAATGTAAATAGCCATAATATCACCTTCTCCTTTATTTTAAAAATACTTTCCATTTCGAAGAAACAGCAATGTAAACACTGTGATAAAAATAAGGTACATACAAATTCACGTATAAGTCATATACTTTTCAAATATTACATATGCAACTGAATGAAAAAGCTAATCTACTCAGTCAAAAAATTGAATTATGAAAAACGGCTATTTTATCAATAAATAAAAGTACACCGTATTGCAGAGAAATGCAATCAAGTTTTAAAGTAATAAATATGAAATGTGAAGTTATAGCGAAGATTTTTCTGCAGAGAAGAATTTTCTTTTGTAATGTTTGTTGTTTGAAAAAACGCTCCGGTAAAAGTAATTTGTAAAAGTAAAAAATAATTCAGCGCTATATAATACGGTTTTTTTTATTTTTCTGCAGGATAAATTTACTGTTAGACATGTTGGCCGGCCCTGGTAAAAATTTTTCTCAGAATTTTTTAGAATATATTTCTTTATAGCTTATTCAGATTTTGTAAACGAATTTGAACATTTGTCAGAAATGCTCAGAAAAAATTCAAAACATCTACGGATTTTTTTCAAAACTTTTTATATATGATAATTATGACATATCTTAAGATTTCCATTTTTTGTATAATTGATTTTTCTATAATTTCTAATAAAATATTATAAAATCTAAAATACTTAAAAGTACTTTTCAAAATTATGAAAAATCTCAGAATATTTTAGATTTCACATGTATAAAAAATTTTAAGAAAAGATGTACACTTTCTGAGTATTTCGAAGTATTTCTGAAAAGTGTTCCAATTCGTACAAAAAAATATTAGAAAAATTTTTACCTGGAGAATTTGGTAACCAGTTGCATATACCTGCCGCAATGTACGTGATATGTTTGGAAAACTGAAAATTTGCTTGTTATTTGTAAATTTTAATATTTATATTGTTAATGAGATTGTTATGTAAAAAAACTGAAAGTATTCACAGATTTATATGCAAGAGTATTCACGAAAACGATAAATTTGTGTCTCTCGAACATCGAAAACGATGCGATCGGTTTAAATAACACTATATGCAATTAACAGCGGTAATAAACGCAACGCGACTGCGATGCATGCCGCTTATTTTATCTCCGATTATCCTTAATTAGGTGCGACATGCGTTCTTTGTACATCTTGCTCAATGCTTGCGAAAAAATAACGATGTTCCTCTGTTTAAGTATAGTCGTGAGCTAAAAGGTAGCAACACATTTTTTTTTATGGTAGATGGTTTGATGCTTAATTGGTTGGATCCACAGGTAAGAACCAATGACGTTCGCCGTTTAATGAGCAAGTCTACATTTCAAAAACAATCGAAGAAAATGTGTTGCAACCTTTTAGCTCACGACTATACACGTAAAATTTCTTGATCAAATTGACAGATGGAATCCATATGTATTGAGTGAGTTATTTAATGTGACCGATGCTATGTGTAAAAAGTACGGTGAGTAGTGTGCTTTCTCGATGATGAAGCGATAATTATTGCATCAGTCTATGAATGCCAAGCTTAACCCTTTGAGGACGGAAACTTTCTAACTAAATATTTACGAAAGACTTCATTTTAAAATATTCTGGTGGTCACAAAATTTGATTCTGGTCTCAGAATTCTAAAATTTAAAATTAAATATCGCGGATTGAATATAAAAAGTATAATCCAATTTTAAAACTCAATTTTAGGTAATGTTCAAAAACGTGATTAAATAGTTTGGACAATTCGAACACTTTGAACCTCAAGATTAAACGCCAAATAGTTCGAATCTTTCGAATAGAAAATATGTTACAATTCAAACATAAATTTTATAAAATATTAGTAATATTGTGTACATATATTTAAAATCATTGTACAACTTTTTGGGATAGAATAGATAATTTATAAATAAAATAAGTAATGAAAAAATAAATAAAAATGCAAAATAATATTTTATATGAAGATAAGTTCTTGAAGAAATATATTGTAATGAAATATACATAAAATATACTTAAAAAATGCGAAATTAATATATTTTTTAACGAATTTTAAACATTTATGTAAAACTCGAATTTATAATTCATATAAAGCTTCTATCAATATTTATTTGTCTTTGTAGTATGTACATATATATTATGCACCGTTTTAAGGTATCTTTAAAGTTGTTATATACAAATAAATTTTTAATATTTTTTACGTTATACATTAATAACTTCATACTACATTGAACTTCATTATAAGATTTTCTAAAGTGCTCTTATATTCCATTTTTTCTTTTTGACATTTTTATGATTTTTATATAATTTTAAAGAGAAAAAATTTATGAAAAATTGCTCTTTCTTTCCAATATGTACTGCATTTCCAATCTTCTTTACTATGCGCGAACTATCCGAAGTTTAAACATAAGGAACCGACATTACAAATCGATCACTGCTCAAGTTCAAACTGTTCGAACTGTCCGAAATATTCAAACCGCTCAAATATTATTAGTTCTTTGTACTTCGATCTATTCAAATAGAATAAATGCACAATATATTCAAACCTTTGTTTGAGATTTGGGTTTTAGAGAGTTGCTAGGATCGCTCAATTTGTAATCAGAACGTAACTTGAAAATTTAAAATTTAAAAAGGTAGTTGAACTTACAATGAAGGAGAAAGAACATCCGCACAAAGGGTGGATTTTTCGCTTGTTTTTCGGTCTTCGATTTTGGAATCAAATTTCATGTTAAAAAAATAGCTTATGATGAAATATTAACATCATGAGATATTATATCATAGAAAAATTTTACGTTGATTTTACAATTCGTTTCAGAGATATAGAGGGTCAAAGACGTTAAAATGGTTACCCACTTACTAACAAGGAACCGAGGGGAAATTCACAGCCGGCATTGGTGTACAAAATTTCGGCAGTGGACTGCCGAGAAAAGTAAGCAGTGACCTATAATATTGACGGCATTGTCATCAGTGGTTGGGGAGTGGTGAGCTCACTTCAGAGTCGGTTTTTAGATCATGGGGTTGAGCACAAAAATTTTTTCTTGCATATTCCGAAAGTACATAAATAAAAGAATATTTTAAGCCTATAATCAATTTCATAATTGCTTTCTTTCTGGTAGTTTACTCTTGTACCTGAAGGGTGGGGTGCTCACTTCAGGGTCGGTTTTTCGATCACGTGGTTGAGCACAAAAATCTGGTCTTGCATATTTCGAAAGCACATAAATAGGAGAATATTTTAAGCCTATAATCAGTTTCAGAATTGCTTTCTTTCTGGTACTTTACTCTTGTACCGTTAATGTGTATTCGTACTTTCGGGACGATTTTCTGGTCGAAGAGATTGAGTACGAACATTTATTTATATATCGTTGGAAAGCACATAAAAAGCACTTAATTCTAGTGTATTTATTTTTTTATTTTATTAATTATTTATATGAGTTGGTGCTGGCTTAACGTTAAGCTGGCACCCCCACCTTCAATCTCATTTTCCTGCTAAACCGCTCGAGCACAAAAATTTCAAATAGGGTACATAATTAGCACATAAAAAGCACTTAATTTTGGCATAAGTGGCGTTTCGATTTTTTGTGGTGGGGGTGCTAACTTAACAGACATTGTTATTTTTAGTATTCTATTGTTTGAAGTTAGGTATACCTATGCATAAGACATCACATAATAATGTGCAATTACAGTAAAATGTATAGAATTTTTAAAGAAGAATGTTTAAAATTTATTTTGATTACAAACAAATACAATATCAAGGTCATTATTTTGATTATTTTTATTATTATTTTTAGTGTTCCATTGTTTGAAGTTATATGCATAAGACAGCACATAATAATGTGCAATTACATTAAAATGTATAGATACAGTTCGTAAATAAAATTTTTGGAAGTTTTTTGTATAATTGTGTAGAATACTTCGGGAAAGCTTTAGAATTCTTGTGCAGGCATTGGCGTATGATAATGGGCACGCGGTAGTGTTCATAATTGCATGGCATTGCCTTAATTTTAATATAGGATTGACGACATTGTAGGCATTGACTAACAATAAGCATTGTCGGCAGTGTACAAAAATGTCGGCAGTGTTTTACAGTAATGCCAAAAATCGGCATTGGTGTACAAAATTTTGGGTTGTGAATTCCCCCTCGCAAGGAACCTTTCAGAAGTGTCCCTCTCAGATTTAGATAAGCTTTTAATACGTTGTAGTACAGATCAAAATAAGGGACACGTATTTTTTTATACGTGCCCTAGTGCACTTTTAAAAGCAAAATACCTTTTTCATGAAAATCGGTTTGTTTTCTTTCGAGTATATCGTTGAAACGACTATTATTCTTATAGAAATAGAAAAACTTTTCTAATTGAAAGTTGAATGGTTTAAAGAGTACTGTATAATAGTGATAAATTTTCAAGAAAAGGTAAGTGGTGGGAAAAATGTAAAGAAATTTTTTTATCACTGTTATACAGTACTGTTTGAGGCATTTAACTTTCAATAAAAACATTTTCTTCTATTTCTTACAGTTCCAACAATATACGTTTCGAAAGAAAAAAACCGATTTTCTTCAAAGGGGTGTTTCGCCCTTAAAAGTGTACTAGGGCACGTATAAAAAAATACGTGTCCCTTATTTTGATCGGTATTCTGTAGTACCTTTTAGAAATGTCCATTTCAGGTTTAAACGAGACTTTAATATATTGTAACATATTAAAGTCTTGTTTAAATCTGAGACGGATATTTCTAAAAGGTTCCTTGTAAGAAAGTATGACTAACAACGCTTTATAGCACGAAGTGCTATTTTGTTGAATCTTTTCGAAAGTCAGTACCCATAGGTTTTTTGAGTTACTGGTTACGAATCTGATATCAGATTTAAAAAGTAGTAAAATTAATATGGCGAACTCAAATACTGAAACAATCATTCCACTTCTATGAAAACTGTTCAAAAATGTCAAAAATACCAACGTTACTGCTTCAAAATGTCCAAAATTCAACAAGATCGCAATAAATGCTTGTGTTATATTTTTTTTCTCTAAATGATCTCATCATTGTCACGAGCACGTCCACATATCCCGGTCGCAAAATATGTTTGAAATATCAAATATGTATACATTAAGTATTATCTAATTATCAGAAGTGATTAATCTCGTGCATTCATATTATTATATCATGTTATATCTTATATCACCGTGCAGCTTCGCGAACTCAAGATCTTTGATAAGTTTCTCTTAGACATTTTTCAGATAAATTTTATTAACATCTCGAAGACATCTTTCAGAAGAGAAATAATTTAGATATCTTTACTATGCTTATTGCAAAGATTTCCAAGGTATTTCTTTTCAAAATGATTAATTTACAATAATATACAAGTTGTTGAGAAAAGGCAAAGCGGAACACATATTAGAATAAACTTTTTCACATTATACGAAAACAAATAAAATATCGTGAGCATCTTCAATTGTTTCGAAGACTTTATTTTTTGCAAACAGTTCATTTGAGAGTTGTGTGTATTTGATAAATGAAACTTTTATATTGTTCAAAGAAAGTAGTCACAGCGCTGATGAGAGTGTTAGTGCGGTAATTAGTGCGTAAGTTATTGCTATTTCAATCCAAATGTACTCGTATGTTTCGGCACTATTTTAGTCCATCTTCAGCAAGTAATATACAAAAAATGTAGATCTCAATTAAATTTCCGTAGCGAAAAAATTGTTCAATGTATCTCTATAGAGATATACACATATATATTGTATTCACTCGTAGTAAAAACCTGGTTAAACATTCCAGTGTCGATTAGAAAAACTAAAAATAGATTATATATATATATATATATATATATATATATATATATATATATATATATAAATAAATATAAAATTTTACAAAAATTGATGGAATGTATCAATGACATACAGAGACAACTCACCAAGTTTGTCACAGAATATTTAATATTAGACAACTTATGGAACCGTTAGAAAACTTCGTAATAATGACAAATTTTTCAAATTTGTTCGTAATACCTGAATTAAACAGCAAAAAATAAAATGTCCCGAAAAGTCCACTCTAAATTTTGAGTTAAAATAACTCAAAAGTTAAGTTAAAATAAGAGTTATTTTAACTTAAAATTTAGAGTAGACTTTCTGGAACATACAAAAGTGTTAAATTAGCATTTTATTTTTTACAGTGTAAGTATATCCGCAATATTAGTTAAAGAAACGTTCAATACTATAATTTATTAATGTCTAAGTCAAAAGATAAAAAGTGAAATACATACGCAGTTAAGATAATCGCAAAATGCTCATTTAATAAATAACAATCAATAGACAGTAAAGGGAAGATTAGCAAAATTAAAATATTGTTATCGAGTCATTGGAAATAAATAATAATCAATAGACAATACAGAAGACAAAACTGAAATCATATTATTATTGAGTAACGTTATGTGTTCATTGTAAAATTATTTAAAATCGATATATATGCATGGTGCAAAAATTCAGTATCAAATTGCAAATTTATATTATTTTTGCATCTGGATATGTAACATTTCAGAGATTCTTTGTTTAAAAAAAAAAAAAGATTTACTATCTAAAATATTCGTTATCCCAATCGAAATCATGATTCTCGTGCACCCCTGTGTTCCGTTACGACAGAATGATTGTCATTATTTTTGCGGATATCATTGAGGTATTCTGCTGTTGCTCTAATTTTTAATGTTCTATTTATTTGTCCTACATAGGATACATCATAATCTTTGCAACTAATTTTAGATACTACATTTCTTTTTGCCTTCGTTGGAAGAACATCTTTCTGAGCCTTAATGATTTTGTTTTATTTATTAAGACTGAAGAATGCAAGTTTTACATCCATATCTTTAGAGACCTCCTTCAATTTTTCCAATGTCTTTGCAATGTACAAAATCGTTAACCAATTTTTCCTTTTCTTACCATCGTTGAGTTATTATTCTGTTTCAGAGTTTTTTTTGTATATTAAGGATTTAACCCGTTCGTTAATAGTGTAAAAAATGAATTTTAATGGATAATTGTTGCTCAAAGAGTCTTTATAATGAATGTAATATTCTTGACGTGATATTTCGGATGAGATAACAGGAAGTATCTCTATCAATCTTTTTGAACAGCAATAACTTATGCACTGATAACCGCGCCAACACTCTCATCAGCCCTATGACTACTTTGTTTAAAAATTTTGATAGTTAAACTTCACTAATTAAATTTTATATTATTGGATGTAATGGTATGTGTCGTTATAAAGAGTCACGGAAACTGTAATGAAAACACGTCTACAGTGAAAAAGCTTCTAAACATAACAAGTAAACTATTACGTTATTCTTGATGTGTTATGTAACGTGTCAATTTAAATTTGATATTTTTTATGAAAAATTAATGAAAAGAATGCCTTTTCCACTCAAAAATTGTTGATTATTTTTCAAAATCGGATAGAAAATTCTTAAGCAAATCGAAAGAACTACAATAGTTTCCATAAAATGATTACTTCAGTATTTGTGTTTTGCTATACTTGTATATTTGCCATTTTGATTTTTTAAAATTGGGATTTTAAAAATCTGACATTAGATTCATAATTAGCAACTCAAAGAAACCATGGGTATCGACGTTTGGAAAGATTTAACAAAAATTCGTATTGATAGCGTTAGTATCATACTTTCTTAATAGGGTGATCACTTTGACCCTCTATATCTTTGAAAGCAATCGTCAAATCAATGTAAAATTTCTCTGTGATTAATGTCTCAGCTATCTTTTGACTTAAAATTTTATTTCAAAATCAAGAGCTGAAAAACGGGCTTTTTTACGGATGTTTCTTGCGTTATAATATTTACAATTATAGCTTAAAAATTGATGCATTTATAGGCATGTCCATCCTATAGTGCTAGTTAGCTAGTATGAAATTCGAGTAAAACAAAGCTGAAAACTGAATGTTACTTAACAATGTTAATAATTCCTTAAAATCAAGTTTTACGATATATAATTAAATTATTGTTTTGAAATTTAGTCCAGTATATTGGATCACTATTTTGAATTTTTTTTATTTTTGACCTCAAATTCGAATAAAGCATTGTCAAATTGCTCCAATAAAAGTTACTTCGTAGAACAAATTTTACAAAAATTGAGTGAGCAGTTTACAAAATGAAGGGGGGGATGACCCCAAAAGAGGTTGTCCGTCCATAAAGAGTTAATTTCGATATTTTCGGATCGCTGCGCTACCACTTTGCTGTCATAATTTTCAATGATGAAAGCTAACCTTGTACGCGTGCATCTTTTCGATCGAAAGTGCAAGCGCCGGTTGCCGATAACCCTCCGCCACATGCGTGAGATGCTGACACTGACAAATTACGGAGTTTAGAACTTGTTAATTTTGATTATCACCCCGTCATACTGCGCCATCGTCAATGCACGCAATGAAAAATTGTGGAGATGATCGTCCACGCGAATAGATGAGCGAAGTCGACAAAGTTGCAAAGTATACACATTGCGTGTTTTCGAAAGTTCGTTCTAGAACCGTGACGGTAAACTGCGGACTGTTGGAATCACCGGATTTAATGCAGAGCATCCACCCGGAAGTTGGCACAACGCGGACAAACTTCAGCTGCTGAAGGGAAAGAATTAATTAACTGACTTTACAAACTTTTCTTAGAGCTATGTATTTCGGAAATACGTATATTGTCAAGAATAGCGGCTAATAGTAAGTTTCCGATTTCTTGTATGTTTTATTTTTATATATCATCGACAAGTATTTTATATTCTACTCAAGAAATAATTGAGACTTGTTCTTGCAAAGGCACTTCTGCAGCTTAAGGAGGTTCTCCAGTCTTTTCATATACAATTGTAACAATTTGAGCAAAATTTTTCAGAATAAATATATGAATAATATATTATTATACAATAATATTATATAATATATTATTAATATATGATTAATTATTATAATAAGATAATATGAATAAGCAATCATGAGAATATTTTTAAAACTTTT
The DNA here is from genome assembly GCF_016802725.1 of Solenopsis invicta. Classification (NCBI taxonomy): domain Eukaryota; kingdom Metazoa; phylum Arthropoda; class Insecta; order Hymenoptera; family Formicidae; genus Solenopsis; species Solenopsis invicta. Next base: position 13,384,677 of record NC_052674.1, on the reverse strand, counting down.
TATGATGTAATTTTCCTGAAATAATTTTCTAAAATAACACTGCATTTTATGGGAAAGAGAATTTTAGTAATTTAATCACAGACAAGATGTATTTTGAAAAACTACTCATAAAAATGAATGTGTGGAATTAAAAATATCTTTGGAATTAATAAAGTACGTAAAGTTTCACCATATCATTTTCGTGTAATTTTCATAAATTAGACAGTATTTCTTTAAATACGTAATGTCACAATGAAAATGTTGCAATGTTATTACTCGTTTAAATCATTATTCATTAGTATAAACAATTCTCTTTTAATTTTGTCTACATCAATATTTATCAATATTATAAGAAAAAATTTTTAAATAACAAATAATCATTTTTGTCGCTTAAAATAATTAATTATTTATTATTTTGAAGATTGCAATGACAAAAACGCCTATATTAAAAGATATGTATGAATAAAAATATCACGTCATTTCCTTCATTTTTTTTAAGCTGGAGAACCTCTCCCTGAATATTATTAAGGTAAAATAATGCAAAAAATTCACCTATTGGAAGAAAACAGATCTACTGGTAGAATCTCACGAAGCTGCAAAAACTTAGAAAATTATAAGTGCCCGTGTAAATCATATAATGCAAAAAGAAGATTTTTTATTTCGTTTTTAAATTGAACAGTCGAAAAGTATAATCGTTAACGTATTAATTGTTCAAAATATACGGAGTGCAGATGCTAAGCGTGCATACAATTTTCGACAGTTCCCCTGCAATTCCCCCGTCGCGTAGATCGGACTCGACTTCAACGAATTCAAGCTGCAGCCGAATGTAAGCGACTCTCGCAGAGAATAATCTTGTATATTCGGTCTATGTAACCGGCGCATATAATTAATCGCGATAATCCTGGCGTGATGCAGTGCAGCCTAACGATATTATCTTCCGTCGCTGCGCCGCTGACCTTGTTTATAACGTCGAAATTAGTTATACCCAACATTCACGAGAGATCGTGTTTCCGGCTACAAGTTGCGAGGAACATTTCCCAGCGGATTTCAGTGTATCATCGCGCATGCAGCACGCTGTTCGCATTTAACCTTGGGGCGTCGCGTTGGGAGTGAGAACAGGTGGCAGAAAGAATGGATATTAATAAACACCATCGAAAAAAAAGAGGGAAAATCACGCCTCTTTTCCGGTGAGATTTTCATCCGGTTGTGTGTCGGTTCTACGCACGATGCTGCGGTTTCCGCGATTTCCATGAAACGCTACCATTGTTTTTTCTTCCTCCGGCCTGGCGTTTTTTTCTTTCTGCTCTGGTCCCGCATTTTTTTTTGCAATTTCCGTGGTGAAATATCGCGGAAAATATGTCGCGTTGGATTTATTCGCTGTCGAAGCAGTGAGCTGATGCGATCATGCCCCGTTGTTCGTTTTTGATGATTGCTGCTTTTTTTCACGTTTTGCCGAGAAACACAAAATCCGCAGCTAGATCGCTTCGATCTACTAGACTTGTCTCGCGAAATAAAAGTGGCGGTCACGCCGCTGTCCGCTTGTGATGATTGATACTTTTTTGCCGTTTTGTTGAGGAACAAAATCCACGTTGTATCATTTCGATCTACAGCGGACTCGTGTCAGTAGATAAAAATGAAATAGCACGGCAATTCTCGTTTCACGAAAGGCTCATTTTTTCATAACTTAATGTCTATTCCAAATGATTGATCTAATTAAGTGAGTAATCAAATGATTCCGAGTAATTGCAGAAGAGAAATTTATGATTGGATTAAATTTTTTGTTTTGTCAGCGAGCAAATGGAAATAAGCATCGTATTTGGCAGTGTCGCTGGTTTAAATACTTGTTTCATTTACCTATCTATCCTCCATTAATTATTATTTAGCAAGAGAAGTCCCCAGTGACTATGTATCGTGCGCATTTTCGACGGAAATAATCCCCTATAGTGCGAATGGCACTCAACGAACGCATCATTCAGCGCTGTTGAATGAAGAGATTTCGCTGATGTATGAAAATTTGTTTCAAATGGCGTCTCCCTAATATTAACAATAAGAAACACGTTTCAACACGACTGATTGCTTCAAGAAGAAATTGATCGCTCGACGTACGATTTAAAATATCTTTAAGCGGTAATATCTCTGTAACTACGTCGTCTGGAATATTGTTTAATCACTAAGCTACTCTAATAAATGGTTTAAACAATCACTGATTGTTCCAAATGTAATTATTTTCCTACTGTATTTTCAAAACTTGGGGTAAGGTTACCGATATCGTACCAGCTCCTAAATCACACTACCTCGCGTATAAATTTAACCACAGTTAAATTGTACACTTTTTGTGGGGTTATTTGAGAACTACATAATTATTATTATCCTTCATTGAACTCAACATGTTACGAACAATAGAAATTTTGTTAATAATATTTAGAAAAAAATTATAACATTACTGTTGTTTTTCGATACATTTCATAGCTTAATTGCAAAAAAGATAAAATAAATAATCTGAATTTAGATAATTTATAATAATCGCAATATTATTAAAATTAGATTAACAAAGTTTAAATAACTTTGTACTCTTATTTGTAAATTAAATAAATAAAGTTTTACAAAATGTTTATTATGCTAAATAGCGCCATGTCTTAGTTTCCTAAATGGCATTTGGGAGATCGGTTGCCATTGCTTTGATTATAGTTATAAATATGAAATCAAATATAATTATATAGAGCATACATTGTAACAATATTGCTATAATCTATAGCAATGTTATTGCAATATTATTGAAAAGTTATCGAAATGATGATATTGGCGGAAATTATTGATTTAGTTTACACTATTTATCTCAAATATTAATAAAATCATATTCTTATCTAACGCGTATTTGTTCGAAAATGAAAGAATCTAGCAGAAAAAATGTCGCTTTGCCCCAAGAAGAGTAATATTAACGTGGTGCGATTTGGGAGATTGGTTGCCTTTGTATTATTTAAAGGCTTATTAAAAATCGTCGTCTAAAAATTCACATTAAATAAAATTTTGAAAAATATGAAAAAAGAAATGTATTTTATTATGACGTAAGAAAATTTAAAATATTTTTTATAATTTTTTAGTTATAAGCCTTCATTAAAAATGGTGCAATTTCGGCAATCTTACCCTACTAATAATTACAGAATGATTAGTTCTTTAGAAAATATCGTAATCAACTTCTAATTTTAGTAGGGAATTATAACTTTGTTATTACTATAAAGATAATTTTATTACAGGTATACTAGATATACAGGGTGTTCTGTAATTAGTATTATACAACCAAAAACAGAGTAATTCTATTGTAGATACATAAAAAAAATACGTTGAAAATATAGAATAAAATCTTTTTGTTTAATGCAATACTTGATGATTAATTCAAAAACTGGCATATTTTGACATGAAATTTATAAAATATTTTAAAATGCTTTATTATTCATTTTTTGATAACCTTATTTTAATATTTTTATACACGTAATAATGACATAAATTAATTCAGGTAAACAAAACACATATTTAACAAATAAAAGAAAAAAGTGGGTGGTAGAACATTATTTTGGTTTTTTTTTAAATAATTGAGTAAATATTAATGTGACACAATTCATATTAATACCAGTCATAGAGTTCTATCAATTACACACAAAATTTGGAGAAAGGTCTCGTGTTTTAAACTTTGAAAGATGTTTCTATTAAATTTTGATGCACTGAAAACGACTACGTTGTTTGTTTTTTCCATTACCTTTCATTTTTTTAATAATCGCAAAAACAATTTTTTTGAACTTGATTTCTTTATAAAATTTTTCTGATTAAAAAAAAATATGATAGCGAGGTTAGATTTACGACAATTTGTGCAGAAATGTTCCCACAATACAGAAAATATTCTTTTGTAACTTATAAAAATGTTTTATACAAATCGTAAACAAAAAACTTTAACAAAATCATGCAAAATCGTAAAAAAAAGATAAATTTTGAAATATGTATAAAACCAAGTAATTAAAAAAAAATCTTAAAAAAATATTTGACTATTTAGGCTTTTAGCTGTATGTTTCAAGTACAATTTTTTTTTTAAATTAATTTCTGATCATTTGTTAAAAAGTTATTGAAATTAAAGCATAAATGCGCGCGGTGCCAGCTATAGTGTTTGTTCTTGCGATTATTTAAAAAATAGAGTATAATGAAAAAATGGAGTCTAATGAAAAAAAACGGACAACGTAGTCATTTTTAGCACATCGAATTCTTATAGAAACATCCTTCAAAGTTCAAAACACAAGTCCCTTTAAATTGCGTAGACCGTATAAATAACGCTGCGCAAGGGATACATTCAGGTTTTAAATTTAACAACTTTTTAAGTAGTTAAAAATTAATTTTTAAAAAATTTGTATATATTTTTTTTAATCGACCATGAGTTCCATTATACCAATTACTTAATTTTATTTATGAAAGATGAGGTCGTAAAAAAATAAATAGATTATAAAATATTTTATATTTCAGATAAATATATGTCAATTTTTGTCTCGAAAAATGTAAACACAAAAAAATTAATGACACATAAAATTTTATTCTACTTTTTCAAATTATTCTTTTATGTAGAATCATTTTCTATATTATAACGGTTAGGAAACATCATGTATTATTAATATATAATACACGCATACATATACAGAAAAAATATTTTGTATTTATATTAAAATTGGTCCTTATTAAAATGTTTATGTTCCGTTTTTAACAAATCCAACTGTTAAGTTAATGTAATTATGTTATTTGAACTGTTGTTTGTGTTAAATTGATATTCAACATTTTTTAGCATTTACATACTATAATTTACGAGCAAATAAATAAATAAATAAAAATAATGTTGCGGAACGCCGCAATTTTCCAGTTTCTTTCAGAGTCATTAATTCTAAAGCCAAGAAGAATGTTACGAAGCGCTGAGATTATTATTTTTCAGTTTCAGGCGATCGATTCTTGCCTTTGGAATTAACGTGTTATTTTTTGCCGATTGGAGCGAAGCGGTGAGCCCGCATGATTGCGCGCGTGGTCGAGCGATGCGCGCTGTAGCCGACCAATTGGCGTTCGGTGCGCGACGATCTCGCGTATTTTGAACGGCTAAGTCCGGCACGATTTGTTCCCTGCAAAACCGCAAAAAGTTCACGTGAAACCCTCGGGAACAGATCGTGTCGCAAGCTATATAGGCTCCCGCAAACAGCAGGAGCGCGCCTTTTCGTAGTCAGAGTTCGAGGAGCAAACGTGTCATATTGAGAGCGAGTATCTTTGTTTAACAAAATTAAAGTTTTATTTTTTTTCAAACGCAACCAGCGCATTTAATGAAATTTAATCGACATCTCCATCCCGCCAAGTAGCATCGGTGCAAATTTGCGCACCAGTGCCGCGCAACAAACAAATAATTTATTGATTTTAAAACATAAAGTCTAAGATAAAGGAATAATTTATACGTTTGAACTATTATAAACATTAATTTTATTGAAAAATTTTTCCACACTATTTTCAAATTGTGACAAAGTGTTACATTTTTTGTGTTAATTTTGTACATAATATTTATGTAACTTTCTAACATATTTATTTTGTGTTAAATTACGGCAAATATTTGAGTGGGTCGTTTGGGACATGTGATATATAATGGCGTTCAAAGTTTCCGGCCAGTGACGTTTTGTACTCTAATTTATTAAAAAATAGTCTAATAACATTTTTATAATTATTAGTACGTATATAAGATATAGGTAACGAAATAATATAGTAAAACAATGATAATAATGAAAATTTTATTAGGGTGTTTTTTAATAAATGAGAGTACAAAATGTCACTGACCGAAAACTTTTGCACGCCATTGTATGTTCAAATTAATATAATTTTCCAACTTTACACATTTATTATAAACAAGTTCAAAAGGTTAAAATTCAAATAAAATTGTTCATATTAAGAGGATGCTAAATTAACAGAAGAACTTTCTTGATGTCGGTACTGTAGATTATTTTTTGATCGAGACCAGACTTTTGCTCTTTGTCCAATATAAATAGATCTGTCTTTGTTCTTCGATTATATTGCCATCTGCAAAAAGTCCTATCAACTACTGTTGGACATCATTACTGTTTATAATAGTTCAGCTTTGCTGAACAAAATATGCATTCGATAAAAGCACATGAGCATTTCTCTTTTGTTAGGTGTTCAGTCGTAATTTCACACGGTCAGTATTATTCGTGCGTATTTTCTGAAAGGTGCTTTACTATCATTTTGTATGAGCTATACAACTTCTGTATTAAGATAAAGTTAATCTTAGGTGACAGCTATACGAGTGAATTTTTAATGATTTATTAACTTTTTGTCGATTTTCTTGTAAAATATACGTGAGCACCTGTTTTTTTATGCGTATTTCCACTCTATGAAAAGTTTTTGTGATTCTGTAACGTCAATTAGGAGCTGTAAATGTCGATAAATTGCGGTATTTTAACATCCTTTTAAAGCGATGCTGGACTGACGGTGAAACTCACTCGACGTCGGTACTGCAGATTGCTGTAGATTTTTTTTCGACAAACTGTGGGTCACGCGTTAAGAGTAAAAGGAATAGGCTAGCGCTTTTTGTCAAACGCACTCATCTGTCCTTGTTCTTTTGACTTTAGCGCCTCTAGTACAAGATCTCTGAACTACCATGAACACAAATCTGCTCTTTGCACCAATTTCACGTGTAAATTACATAAACAAATTTTATTCAAGCCTGTCTCTCATACTAAAACTTTTAGGATCATTCTGCAAGCGTTGTATTGTTTTTTAATTTAATTCATTCGCCGGAAACTACTTATTATACCATACATATTGTGGAAGGCGGACGAGTCACGCTCACGCGTTACAGTTACGCCACATCTTTTGGTCCTTCGAGCCGGATGCAGCAGAAATCCGTCTCTTCACCGGCGCCACGACAGCTCGGCAACGTGCAGACAAGCACCTCGAACTCGCGAAGGCAAACACATCACCAGAGAGGCCGAGCAGAACGGCTCTCAGAGCGGCCTTCAGCGTAACGTTCGAGCGGCAGTGCCAGCATCACAACAGCACGGCTACACGCCACGCGAACGAGGTATCCCGCCATCATTACGCGGAGCTCATTCGCTGCAACAGACATCTCGCAGTGCAGAACGATTTTCAAAGCGGCACACCGCGGAACGTTCGGTGCGACAGCAGCAGGCGAGGGGTCGATCGGCAACAACACGATCGCGCGCCAGGACAAAGAAGGTATCTCGCCATTACTGCGCGGAGCTTCCATATCGAGGGATATTCCGCCATCTTGAGCGGAACTTCTATTTTCGAGGACGGTATCCTGTGATCATCGCAGAGCGTCCGACCGACGAGAAAGCGTGCCGACATCTAGAGGGCACCTAACCTTAAACTACACACACGGTCGTCGACGGGCGAACGAACGAGCGGTATCACCAGGAGCAGCACGGTGTCACCATCGCAGCTCTAGAGGTGCGCACATGCGCAGATAAGTTCCTGAGGCCAGGACCAACGGAGGATCATTGGACGGCAACGACACTGCGAGTTTCTCTATAAGCACCGCCGCGTACAGTCCCGGTAAGGGAAACTTATTACTTGGCAGTATCAATCAATTTCATTTGTCACTATTATCTTATTACCCATACAGCACAGAAAATTCCAGCAACATTGCAACAATGTTGCAATGTTGCAGATTGCAATGCAATATTACGGAAACATTGCAGAAACATAAATTAACAATATGCCTGCAACATCGCATGGCATATGCCAGTAATATTCCGGAAACATTGCAATATCATCATTTTTTAATAAAGTAGTGTCAATAAAGAGCCAAAGCAGAATATTCGCGTATAATAATATATTAATTTAATTTATCCATAATTATTCATCCGCATTTAGCAAACTAAGTTTAGGCGACGTTACTAAATTTTCCGCTGAATCTCTATATTCCCTAAAAATACAACTGTCCATATATCGAATGTAAGTCGACTCATTCAAGTCAGACTTTCAAAGTTGACTGCAAATCGACTTTGCATAGACGTCTGCAGACATCCTTCAAATGTTGACTCTAAGACGTCTAGAAAAAGGCATGCGGTCCAGTGGTGCTGTGTGCATCATAGTATTGTTAAGAAACATAAATATTTATATCAATAGATGAAATAGGTCCATATATGAAGAAACCTCGATCTACAGCCAATGAACAAACAATATCTTTTAATTGTTTTTTTAATAAAAATTTTTTTATATTTATTTTAATTATTGTATTATATTGATATATATTTTCTAATTGCATTTTATTTAAACAAATAACAGAAAAGTTATTCCAGATGCTATTCTGCATTTGCAAAATTAGTAAAAAAACTATAATTTTATATTTGTTTATATAAATATTGTGCTTTAATTACACATATTTCATTTTTTCGATAACGTATACTGACCTGAACTACCAGTTATATACACATATCAGCATAAAGTGTTCACAGGTCATCATGAGGAATCAATTCGCAGCGATCACGGAGGTCAAGCAACGTTCACCAGAGTCACGACTTGGATGGGTGACCGCTTGGAAATTTCCGAAAAAATATTCTCGAGATTTTCTTTTTTTGCGAAAAATGTTTTTAAAATGTTACACAAATATTGTTTTGTTTATTATAATTATGTGATGTAATAATATTTATGTAAATATTTTGGAAAAATGGGATGTTTCAATGCAATATTTCAAAAAGCGGACATCTTAATGTTGCAATCTTCCAGCAATGTTGCAGTAATGTTTCGCAATCAAAATGCAATATTACAATGTTTCAATGAAATCATTCTGCAATGTTCCTTCAATCTCTCTGTGCTGTATGGGTAGTATCGGTTAAATCTCAATCTGCCGCAGACAGCTTGTCAAAACTATTTTCAAGTTTACTTGTCATAAACAATTAAACCCATTCAAGTCTCTTTTGCGAACATAGCCTTAAGATTAATTTACAATGTCCAATCCGGATATCGCTTCACTAAAAAAGCAACGATCGACGGTTAAAAGTTCGTGTACACTGATCAAAACATACGTCGACGGAGTCACGGTTCCCACTCCGGCCGTTGCAGCTCAAGTCGAGGAGCTTAGACTAAAATTAAATGAACATTGGTCACAATATAATAACCTCCAATCTCAGATCGAATCGCTCGACGAGACTGAGGGCAACGACCGAATAGCCTTTGAAGAAGCATATTATTCCCTCTGTGCAAAAATACGCGAACTTTTTAATCCGACATTAGCCTTTCATGCACCACCGACATCACCGTCTACTTCGAATGCGTCAAATCGTTCAGAAGGCCATATTTCTGTTCGACTGCCCAAGTTGAATCTTCCTTCATTTAATGGTTTCCCTTTTTCGATTCATTTAATTCAATCATTCATTCAATGCCTCTTTGAGTAATGTGCAAAAATTGCAATATTTAAAATCGTCAGTCACTGACGCCAGCAGTGTAATAAGTTCATTAGAAATTTCTGACTTAAATTATAACGTGGCCTGCGATCTCTTAAGAGAACGATATGACAATAAAAGAATTATTATTCACACACACATTAAAGCACTAATGGAGTTGCCGCGTATTTCAAAGGAAGATTCATCTAAACTGCGTCGCATTGCAGACGGGGCAGTTCGACATGTGCAGGCGCTCAAGGCGCTTAGATGTCTCACGTCGCATTGGGATGATTTGCTCGTGTTCATCTTATGATTTGCTCGTGTCAATCTCAAAATTAGATACGCTCACCTTACGTGAGTGGCAGTCTTTGCTGGTAGGCACAGAGCCCCCACTTTTAAGCAATTTAACGAATTTATTTCTCGCCATTGTCAAATGCTTGAGACCATAAACAAATCGAGTACCGCTTTCAAGGACGCTACTAAGCGTTCTCAAAACAATTCAAAGCGGCAAGCGTCGTGTGTGGCCACTGTGAAATCAAAATGCCACTATTGCAAAGGCGAACACGCCATATACTATTGTCAAGATTTTTTAGGACTTTCAGCAAAACAAAGGGGTGCAGAAGCACGTACACGCAAACTTTGCACCAATTGCTTGCGTTCTTCGACACATTCTGCAGATAAGTGCGTTGCCAGAGGATGCAGAACCTGCAGCACAACACGTTGCTCCACTTGAGCGCCAACGCACCAGAAGAACGGAACAGCACCTCAGATAGCACAAAGAGCCCAAAGCAGGAAGGCTCGACGTCAACGGTAGTGACACATGCATCGAGTGACTCCACTAAGGATTTTATGCTCTCCATAGCAGTGGTCAACGCCATTGACGGCAATAGAGCCGCACGGCCTTGCCATGTGTTGCTAGATTCAGGCTCACAGGCCAACTTTATCACAACAGAATTCGCAGAGGCTCTTGGCTTACCATCGCATTCACTAAATGCATCGATATCCGCCATCAACAACTTCACCATGAACTCCACTCAAGCAGTCAAGGTAACATTCCAATCTCGATTGAATTCCTACTCCAGGATATTGGATTGTGTAATTACTGAACAAATAATAGGTAAATTACCAGCATTGACAATGAATCGAAGGGAGTTTAATTTACCTTGCAATATCCATTTAGCAGATCCCGGTTCAACGTTTCCTCAAAAATTGACGCACTGTTCGGAGTAGAAATTTTCTGGGAACTACTCTGCATAGGCCAAATCAAGGCCACTCCAGATCATCCGACGCTGCAGAAAATAAGGCTTAGATGGATTTTAGCGGGACGTCACATCAATGTGACCTCACCCACAAGAACCTTGCAGACTTTCACCACAACCATATCAAATGCGCAGCTGAACGAGCAACTAGTTCGATTCTGGCAAATCAAAGATGTCGGTGAAGTTGTCATTAATAATAAAAACGATGCTTATTGCGAGGAGCATTTTTTAACCAACGTGTCGCAGGACCCCCATGGCAGATATGTCGTAAGAATGCCAGTAAGGGATCACCTGATTGATAAAATTGGAAATTCAAGAGATGTCGCCTTGAAGCGGCTGCGAGGAGTCGAACGGCGGTTTTCTCGAGATGCAACCTTGAAGGAGCAATACATTCATTTTATGAATGAATATCAGACGTTGGGACACATAAAGGAAGTCGAAGTTAATGCTGACGATAACCAACCGTCCTTCTATCTACCACATCACTGCGTATTCAAGAAAGCTAATCAGTCGTCAAAAATTTGCGTCGTTTTCGACGCTTCGTGTAAAAGCGACACAGGAGTGTCACTGAATGATGCCTTGAGAGTCGGGCCAGTGGTGCAACAAGACCTGATGTCAATTGTTATACGCTTTCGGACGTTCACTTATGTGCTGATTGCCGATATCATCAAGATGTATCGTCAGGTACTCGTTCATCCCTCACAAACATCTCTACAAAGGATTCTGTGGCGCAATGATACGGAATCTGACGTCAAGACCTACAAACTAACAACAGTCACTTATGGTACAGCATCGGCGCCGTTCCTCGCAACGAGGTGTCTCAAGCATTTAGCCAATCAGCACTCTTCAGCTTACCCAATCGGCTCGAGAGTCGTCAAACGCGACTTCTATGTTGACGTCAGGAGCCGATACCATCTCTGAAGCTAATTCCGTTCGCAATGAGGTGATTCAACTGTTGAGGCTGGGCGCATTTAAATTGAGCAAATGGGCATTCAATAGCCCAGAGTTATTGGACTCGCTAAACAATAAGAACGAGGAACCAGTAGTCATCAGTGACAACGTGGACACCAATATCCTTGGTATCAATTGGCATCCTAAAACGGACACGTTGCATTTTTCCTATGAGCCTGACCAATCACACAAGGTGATGTCCAAACGTACAATTCTTTCAGATATTTCAAGATTGTTCGATCCTTTGGGACTTCTGGGTCCAACGATCGTTATCGCCAAACTAATTTTGCAAGATCTTTGGCGGTCAAACATCGGGTGGGACGAATCCATACCACAGACCGTCCACACACGCTGGTCCATGTTTCAATCACAGTTAACCGAGCTCAACCAACTGACAATTTCAAGATGCGTCAAATATGGAAGCAATCGTCAGGACTCACAAATACATGGTTTCTGTGATGCCAGTCAATATGCATTCGGAGCGTGTGTGTATTTTCGAACTGACCTTGGAGATGGCAATCTTCGATGCGAACTAGTGTGCTCGAAATCAAGGGTAGCACCGCTTAAGGCAATATCCCTACCAAGGTTAGAGCTGTCGGCAGCATTGCTGCTAGCACGGCTGATGAACAAGCTAAAGATAGCAGCGGATTTGACTAACATCAAGGTATACCTTTGGTCAGATTCAACTATCACGCTAAATTGGATAGCTTCAGAGTCACGAAGATACTCCGTGTTTGTTGCAAATTGCATCGGCGAAATACAACGACTCACATCCGACATGAGTTGGCGACACGTGCCATCTGGCCAAAATCCAGCCGACCTGCTGTCACGAGGATTGAACCCACACGAACTGATCCAGGCAACCACGTGGTGGAATGGACCCAACTTTCTACAAGCTCCCGAAGACTATTGGCCCTTTGTCGAAATGTCATCTCAAGAGGATGAACCTTTAGAACTTCGAAAAATCCATGCACACGTCGTCACGATGAATGATAACATAGTAGAAACACTACTTAACAACCATTCAAATCTCAATAAGGCTTGTCGCATCCTAGCGTACTGTCTAAGATTTCTGCGGAAAAAACCAAGAGCCATCACTCATTTCATTTCACACGAAGAAATCAAATCAACACTGCACCTAATGTGTAAGATTGTGCAACAAACTACCTTTCCCGAAGAGTACAAAGCCTTAGAAGGAAATCAGACTGTCAGTGTCTGCAGCAAGATTTTATCACCCGTTCCGTGATAAGAATGGACTGATCAGGGTGAGAGGCAGATTAAAACATTCGCCCTTAAATCAGGACGCGTGCCATCCAATTCTCCTGCCGAAGAATCATGAGCTAATGCGCAAAATCATCACACAAACACACGAGCGCAATTTACACTCAGGCACTCAAGCCACCATAGCTAGCGTTAGACAGCAATTTTGGCCCCTATCCCTCCGGTCAGTAATGCGGAGTCTTATTCTTAAATGCATCAAATGTTTCAAGGCCAAACCTATCCTTTCCGAAGCCCTCTTCGGATGGCCTGCCAGTCGCGTTACGATCTCCAGACCATTTTCCCACTGCGGCGTGGACTACGCCGGTCCACTGATATTGAGGGAAGGTAAACGTCGCAACGCGCGGAATCATAAGGCGTATGTCGCCATATTCGTGTGCTTCACTACGAAGGCAGTGCACGTAGAATTAGTAAGTGATTTAACCTCAGACGCGTTTTTAGCAGCACTCAAAAGATTCATATCGCGACGGGGCAAGCCTGCTCAAATGAATTCCGACAACGGCACCGCCTTCGTTGGAGCTTATAATCAATTGCGAGAATTTTTTGAATTTTTAAGTAAGGCCAATGTACAGGAGTAGGTCAAATTATTTTTGCGAGAACAACAAATTGTTTGGAATTTTATTCCTACGAGTGTCCCGCATTGCGGAAGGCTGTGGGAAGCTGCCGTAAGGTCTGCGAAAACCCATTTGTATCGAATTGTCGGGAAGGCGCATTTAACATTCGAAGAAATGCAAACAATCCTGTGTGAGATAGAAGCGATATTGAATTCGCGACCTATATCTCCATTGAGCGAGGATCCCAATGATCTCACTTATCTAAGCCCGGGACATTTCTTGACTGGTACTGCCATGAATAGTTTCCCTAATCCCAATCTAACCAACGTCAACGAGAACCGACTTATTCGCTGGCAACGTTTGGAACAATTAAAACAACATTTTTGAAAACGTTGGAATTTAGAATACTTACATACACTGCAGACGCGTTCCAAATGGCGAGCAAGTAAGGGCGATCAATTGAAAATTGGGCAGCTTGTCCTCATTCGACAAGACTTACACCCTCTCCATTGGTTGTTAGGGCGAGTACAACAGGTCTATCCTGACAGCGAAGATGTTATTAGAATCGCCGCAATAAAAACGGTCAAGGGTGTACTTACGAGACCGCTAGTTAAATTGGCGATACTACCCATCGAGCCGACAATCAGCAACGACCCTTAGACATTGTAGCACCTGTGCGTAACTTGTTATGTAAGCAACTTAAGTATTCCATAATCATATCTGTATTTGTTTTTAGTTTAAATAACATTTAAATAACCGGAGGCCTATCTGCGTTTACGTACAAGAAATAGACAATTATGTTGGCTTCGCTTTAATTGTATCGGTTACTTGAAAGTCAAGCCTTTCAAAGGGGGCGGCGTTGTAGCGTAAACATCACAACACAATGTTGCTTAGATAAGTTTCGCAACATTCAGCTCGCATAGGCGAAACATTCGCATTCGCGCGTGTCTACATGTCGCTAGGCAGCGGTGCGTTTCGCTCATTGGCCGGTTGCGAATTGGCGCGAGCCGTGTATCACTGCGCTCGGGTTAGAAAGAGATAGCAGGAGGAGAAATTCAGAACGGTGTGAGCCCCTGCCGAGCGTAGACGAAATTCGTGCGATCTGTTCTGTGCACTCTGTGAGCATTGTACCGGTGAAGAGTTTCAGTAAATACATAAGTACAAATTGAGGTGGATAAGCATTTACCTCTCCCACATCGCTCCCGATAACAATCTTTCCGGTGGTACGTGTGGAAGGCGGAAGAGTCACGCTCACGCGTTACAGTTACGCCACACATATCAAGTCTGAAACTTTTATATTAGTCACATGGTGTCACGAGTCGGCTGCAGATGTCGATAATTAAACTATAACTTTTTAATCAACTTTTGTTTTTCGTATTAAATTATAGTTTCCAGCAAATATTTTTATCACTAGTTTAATCGTGTAAAAGGATTTTGAGATCAATAAAGCCAATTAAAAAAAAAGCAATTTGAATAAAAATAATCGTATATATATATATATATTGTGACGTGGCAGTTTTATCTGCCTCGCCACTTCGTCCTCCGCCTAAGCGTAGCGCGAGGAGGCGCGAACGACCGGGCCGGGCACTCAACGAGAGAGCGAAATCTCCGGCGGGACTGCGTTGCGTGTTATTTTATTTATTCATTCGCGGCTTATTACATGTAACCGCGGGCACCTCGACAAACGCTGCCGAAGGACCAGCAGCGGCGAGGGAGACGGACCGCGACAGGAAAGAGAGAGGGCGATCGTCCAGGGCCGGCGCACAGGAAAACGCCGACGGAGAGGAGGACGAGACCAGACGTGGCGACAGATAAGCGCCACGCAAAGGAGGCTCGCGAGTGTCACAGCTGATGGACAGGCTGGGGCGGACGAACGGCCAGGACGAGGGCCGTCGAATGCCGGCTGTCCATCGAGGAGGGTAGCGGCGAGGAGTCGCCGCTGGAAAAATTCTGCTGCTGTTGTCGTCCGCGAGGACGACGAGAACGACAAGGATGTTGGATGCCAACGGGGACCGCACGACACCTGCGGAGACCCGACACTGCGCTGCCGTGACGTCACGGCTAGATAAGGGCGGCCGCTGATAGGCCGCGCCGCTAGGCGCAAGTATATCGCGCACCCTGTGGGAGGGGTAGCGCTCATCGATCGCGCATTGAGCGCGATCCTCTCGGCTTTTGCGTGCGACCCGGCGATCCCTGCGGTGCGAAGCGTGAGCGAGCGTGCGAGATATCGGCTGGAGATATCGGGAGCGGCTATCGTCGAGTGTGCCAGGCCCGGACAAGTCCCGCGGATCGAGGAGCGGAGGAAGAACCGTGCTGAAGTCGAGGTGACCCGTCTAACCGCTGTGTGAAGCCACGAGCTGTCGGTGTCGACCGGCTCGCGTTCTGAGGTGGAGCCATTAGGTTAGTGTGCGAGTGCGTCCGCCGCGTGGCGATTGAACGCACTTTGCTTTTTAGTGTTTGGCTGGCTCTCCACCTCAAGCCCGAGACCTCGTCGAGGCACCCAGCTGTCGGCTGCCGCGTGTGTTTGAGCCGTCCCGCCATAGAAGCTCGCGAACGACTGGCTTCTCGGGAAGCCGCAAAGCCCTCGCGCACGTGCGTGAGTCGTGTTACGACCGTGATCATATGGTCGTCCGAGATATCGGTGACTTGGTGTATCGCGCGTGGTCTATTAATTTTGTAATGCGGTTCCGGTGACTACGTTGTCGTCGGCGCGAATCTTTTACTGTACGCACTTCCGTCTCAGAATTGCGTTGCTCGCCTTAACGGAGGCTCTGCATATTGTTCTTGCCGCGCCGGTTAGAGCGCGCGTGATTGGCTGCCGCGCTTCGCGCGGGACCAGTCGTCGTGATCGACGCGTGTAGCGTAATTACGGTCTGAGTTGAAATAATTCCCGCGTCTGGATTATTAATTCCTTTGCTCAATGCCTTATCGCTGTGTCTTTCTTTCGTACGTTAACCGCTTTTCTTTTTTTTTCTCTGATTTCATTGTATGCTGTTTCTATTATCTGCAATATATGTGATCTCTGTCTGTTACCTCGGCCTGACGTTATTTAGTTTCTCGCCTACCCGTCGTCTCCCGTAGGAGAGCCGTTTCGTCCCTGTCTCCGCTTCCCCGCCCCTCTACCGGTTAGAGGAGCTAGGCCGCGTGCGAGCGACGATTTCGCGTTTCAGCATGACCCGTTCTCGCGTGTTGTGAAGCCGTGTTTAGCGTGGAAGAGTGAACCAGGAGACGCGACAGGTATTATCGCGTCTGGCGCCCAATCTCGCGATTTGGTGCGAGCGTTTGATGTTGCTCGGTTCGCTCATCGCTCCCGCGCGTGTTTCGCGAGTTATCCCGTTGTTTGATCGCGTACTTCGCCGCTGCTCTCCAGCGTCAGGAAAAGTACGTGACAATATATATATATATATATATATATATATATACAGGGTGATTATTAATGAATGTCCCCATTTTTTACCATAAGAGCATGCATTTGTAATTTCTAATATAATAATATGTTAGAAATACATATCCGTTGGTAAATCATGTTCCTATGGTAAAAAGTGGGGACATTCATTAATAATCACCCTGTATGCTGTCCAGCATCGTTTTAAGGATATATAATGCATATATATGATTTACAAAATATCAGTACGTTATTACATACTATTACACATCAATATCGTACACGTACGGATAAATTTTTGTATAACCTCTTCGTATTAATTAAGGTGTCTATATCTAACTCTAAATGCTCAACGTTGTTTCTTCGTGTAATCTACATGTTTGGAGATTTCAATTTCGTGAGTACAAACTGTAGAGCTTTTATATTAAGCAAATATTATGACGACTTGATAACTCTAGATACATTCGTCTAAAAAATAACAAAAATGATCTAAATTAAAAAACTTTTTTGTTTTTTGCATAAAATCTATACTGCAGACATGTACACCCGCGGTCATCGATTCTGTCCTTCGGAAAATTTTCCAAATTGAGAAATCACTATCTTTCTACGTACTTGCAGTTTATGATTATGCCTAGGGTGTCTCGTCCGGATGGACAATAGTGTAGTTATGTCTCTGCGTGCGCTACGCCCAACAATTTTAGATCTGCCTAAAAATTTCGAAAAAGGCAGAGAGGTCACGTGACTCGTGACTCTGCGCCATGCACCGATACCGGCGCCGCTCCTGGCGCTAACTTCATTAGTTCAGAATTGCAAATCACCTGAAAATAATCTACCGGGTGGGAGAAAGAGCTCCTAGTTGCAGGGTGGGAAGTCCATCCGCACACCCGGCATAATTCAAATCGAACTTCACTTGCCAAGTTTGTTTGATTTATCAATTATGCCTACGGTGTCTCGTCGGGATGGACAATAATGTAGTTGTTTAGATCCCGGTGATTTGCACTTTATTAAATCGTGATATTGTGTTCTTGTTATAAAAAACCGTAATATTATGTTCTTGATATAAACCTTAATTTATAAGAAGACTTAAATAACATGTAAGCTCTTACAATAATATAATGCAACGCATAGGAAATAATGGGGTGATTTTATCGGGCTAACACTGTTTTTGAAAACTCTTTAGGGTTTATTAGAGGACGGTTGTAAAAAGAGGCGAACATTCGCGATTGACCTGTCCATCCTGCCGCGTGTTTAATAGTCTCTAAAGATACACCTTTCTGTGCCGCAGATGAGGTGGAAACATGACGTGTGCTATGTGCGGAAAAGAAATCAGACCTCACTCCACACTCTTCTAGGCTCGATCTTATCCATCGACTAACTGTTTGATGGTCTACTGCTTTATGTGGCCTTGACCAGGAAATAAATAACTTGTCACAGAAAGATGCTCGAAAGCTTTTTGTAGCTTCTAAATAGGTCTTCATTAGAGTAAAGATGCACAAGGCTTCGTTATCTCTAAATGGAGAAAAAATGAATAGGGGTTGAGATCGACCTGGTGCAGATGTTTTTATTCTATCTGGCACCCTGATTATGAGTTTATTTTCGATAGAGATTTGTGAAACTTTGATTGACGTGAGCGTCTGTACTCTGTGGCCTGTACCCAAAGCGAGGAGGAGGGCTAACTTCTTTGTGATTACGTCTAGAGGTAATGTGTCATACGGGTATAAAGTCGCAAGTTTTTCTAGGATTTTCTAGGAGCCGGGTCCCACACGTAATCATATCGAGGACGAGGGGGTTTAAGAATCCCTATTCCCTTACAGAATAGCTTAATTAACTTATGGTTTCCAATCTCGTTGTCTGAGGTCAGAGATATTGCGGATCGGGTGTTATTAATTACCGAGTAAGAGTTCGCTTGGTTTAGTTTCTCCGCTAAGAATTGAAGGAGCTGCGTCGGGGTTGGTGACCATATAGAGGCAGATGCCGCTTTACAAAACAGCCACCAGCTGCAAAAAGGTTTAGTATATTGTTTGATAGTCGAATCTGATAAAGATGCCATAGTGATGTCTGTCGCTCCTGGTGGCACTCCTCGGGCCATGAACGCCTGCCTGATAAAAGCCCTGCTGCCAAGGAAAGTGTCCGCTATGCTGGGTGGAACTGCCTGAAAGGTGAAGAGAGGAGGTTATAAGCTGGATTGAGAATTAGAGGGTCTCCTATCAAAAGGCGGCGGAATAATGGAAACCACGCTTGAGAAGGCCACCAGGGAACGACAACAACTCATATTGCTTGATCGTTTAGAATTTTCTTGAGTACACGAGGCAAAAGAATGAACGGGGGAAAAGCGAAGAATTTTACATTTGACCATGATAATGTAAATGCATCAATCGCAATAGCGCCTGGATCCGGAAACCAGGATATGTAATTTGTACATTTTGCGTTGATAATTGAGGCAAAGAGGTTAATATCGAAAGGACTAAACTCGGAAAGTATCCGAAGGAAGGCATTCGCTGAAAAGGACCATTCTGTGTCTATACTAATTAATCTGGATTCTCGATCAGCTATGACGTTATCAACGGAAGCAATGTATGAGGCAAAAATCATGATATTCCGACTTTCGCACCAGGACCAGATCTGTCTCGCCATTGATAAAAAATGCGGGTACTGGATGGATCCAAAACGATTTATATTTGCGATAGCTGTCGTGTTATCTACTCTGTGGAGAATCTGGCAATCTCGCTGATCCGATGCGAAACACTGAAGGGCATAATAAATGGCTTTAAGTTCTAGAAAGTTTATGTGAAAAGTTTTGTTCTCTTCTGAATGTGGTAACTTTTAATGGCTCGAAGAACCTCGGGGTCTTTTGTTATCTCTATCCATGGGTTACGATTAGTACCACAAGAAGCTCCCCATCCTGATAAGGATGCTTCGGAGAATATTTCTAAGATCGCTACATCTGATCGGATAAAGTTCGCCTGTTCTGTATCTGAGAATATCTTCATCCACCAATCAAACTCTTTATTTAAATGATCTGGAATGTACATCTTGGCTGAGTAGTTGTCATTAGAATTAGATAAAGCTAGAAACTTGGTTCTCTCAAATGCTTTGGTATGAAAGGGGCCATATTGGACCGCCGGACAAACCGAAATTAGTGATCCGAGCATGCGTGCGAAATCGCGAATTGAACATTCTTTTTTCTTTGAAAAACTTAATATCAAATTATATAAATTTTTGCGGCGCTCTGGGGGAATCGTCACAGATTGATGCACTGAGTCAAAGATGAAGCCTAGATATTTGCACTTTTGTGTGGGTGACAGTTGAGACTTAGAGTAATTAATATGGAGTCCCAGCGAAGATAACAATTCAATTGAGGCGTCTGGATTGTCTATACAGTCTTTCTTTGAGGCGTCTATGATCAGGAGATCATCCAAATAAATAACTGAACAGTATCCTCTTGCCCTTAAATAAGCAACTACTGGACGTAGAATTTTTGTAAAAATGAAAGGGGCTGTAGGTAACCCAAAAGGAAGACACGTAGATTGTCTTCCGCCATTTAAAACGGAGAAAATGATGATATTCTTGAGCTACAGGGACTAGCAGATAAGCGTCTTCTAGATCAATTGTACTCATCCAGAACTCCTGGATCATAAGTTGGACTACTGTACGCCAGTCTTCTAGCTGAAAATGCTGTGGACAAAGGAAGGTATTGATATCCTTAAGATTTAGTATAAATCTCATTCCTCCTGACGATTTTTTGATTAGGAAAAAACTGGATAAAAATTGATTTTCGGATGGAGACGTAGCCATTATAGCTCCTTTATCTATTAGTCGCGAAATTTCCTTGTCGCATGATTCCGCCATAGCAGGTGAGAAGTTAGGTTTTTGCAAATACGCGCGGGGCGATGGGGGGTAAGCAAACGAAATGTGGTAACTTTTAATGGCTCGAAGAACCTCGGGGTCTTTTGTTATCTCCTTCCATTTATGAAGGAACAAGGACAGATGTCCTGCCGATCTTACTTGTACTAACGGCGCGTTCGGGACCGGGATCTGGAACGGCAAGTTCGGCTGTGGCTCGTTGGTCGCTTCGCCCCTGTCCGGCGAGCCGAAGATGAGATCCGTTGCACAGGGGCTTTGTAGTTTGACGGCTTCTGCTGGGGAACGTGTTGCCGTATTGGTTAATTGCTAGCTTTAACTGTCTTTGGCTGGGCAAAGATAGACCTTGATATTAACCGACCTGTCTTCTCACATGCTTGAACTGCCTTCAAGTCTTCTGAAAAATTAGCTCCAATGAGCCAGTCGTCGACTTTGGATGAATCGGCTGCCGATTTACCAACAAAAGTCAGACACGGTTTTATATACGCCTGTCTAGCTAGGGATAAACAGAACTGTAAATCCGCCATAAGGTGAAGTCTCTCTGCTAACCTAGCAATTACATTTTTTCCTGGAAAGCAGCTTGATGAAGTTTCAGAAGGTCGGTTATACTGGAACCTAGAGCATTCAAGCAGGCTCCAAGCTGGACTTGCCTGTTGACCTGATACTCGTCTCTTTTTAAAGGAGACTGTTGCTTGCCAATGGCTGCCTTTAGCTCGTTGCTGATTTTTGGCGGGCCTAGACTCAGAAGGTCGCCCTTAAGCTCATATTTTGACAGCAAACGTTGACGCAGAACTTTTTTGAGCCCTAAGCGAGTCTCAGATTTTGTAGACGTAAGGATGATAAAATCCCATTCTAAATTACCTGTCGAGTCCTGCTCTTCGCCAAACAATTCACTAACCAGGAAGGTTATTTCACCTTCCTCCAGATTGGCTGCCTCCTAAGGCTCCTCCGGGATGGAAAAGACAACTCTGTGCCTGTTCGGCACCTGAGCTTCTAGAAAAAGGAAAGAGAAGCAAATGAGGTTTAGATGAGACAATCGGCTATATTTTCTCTTTGCCTTAATGAGAAAATATACCTGGTCCAACGCCCCGGCTTCCGCAAGCCGTTTGCTCATCTATTGCATACTCAAGCTCTTGAGGAATGCTTTCCTCTGAGGGAGGGATAACCTCGCCTACAGGTTGTGGCACGGGGGGGAGGGAGCCTGTTTCCTTCGTGCCTGTCTCGTCCTGCGTGGTATGGCGTTTCATAAAATCCAGGATCTCTCTTAGAGTTTCAGTCAGGATTTTACCGGATGTTTCCTGCCAAAGGGGTGTGTACCTCGAAGATCCCGACGAAGATGATCGCTGACAAGAGTGTTACGCAGTCTCTTGCGAGCGCGGCGTAGGCGACCTAACCTCCATTTCTCGAGCTCGCAACTTTTCCCTATCCCTATGCTTTTTCTTATAGGGGGGATAGTCTGAGTGATTCCTGCGACGATAAAGATGCTTCTCCTTTGGCATCTTGTGCTGGGAAGTGTAAATCTATTAAGTAGAACTGGAACCTTGGTGCTCGTACTGTTGGTTGTTGCACAACAGAAACAGAATGGAGTTAGCGCCAGGAGCGGCGCCGGTATCGGTGCATGGCGCAGAGTCACTAGTCACGTGACCTCTCTGCCTTTTTCGAAATTTTTAGGCAGATCTAAAACTGTTGGGCGTAGCGCACGCAGAGACATAACTACATTATTGTCCATCCGGACGAGACACCCAGCATAATTCAAATCAAACTTCACTTGCCAAGTTCGTTTGATTTATCAATTATGTTGTAATTTGGGGATTCTTGAAGTAAGATTCACTTGGTTTCAGTAAATATAATAAACTTTATTAATTGCAACACACCGGAACGTGCGTGGTGCAAAAGGCAGCAAAAATCAGAGCGCCAGCGTGTTCACAAAAACATACAAAAGAAAATGCGCATTTTTAAACACATAAAAGCATAACGCACCAATCTGCCATTGACTCTTAACAGATTAACGTAACGTTAGAGCTTACGGCTGCGCCGGCCGCTTGGGACCGCATTTGACATAAAGGCAAAGTAATCTTTATGTCAAATGCGATAAATTTTCATAAGTTTATTAGCAAATTCGAGTTTTAAAGATTAATATTTTCTTGTAATGAAAAAGAAAATAAATTAAAGATAAATTTTTAAAAACTATTAAACTATTATTAAATAATTGTATTGTTATTGTTCCAGTGTCATTTAATTAATAATTTCTATGTTAATCATGAATTGTAAGTATGTAGAAAAATAGTGACTTCTCAGGTTGGAAAATTTTCCGAGGGACAGAATTGATAACCGTAGGTGTACATACACTTTAATACATACTAAACAAAACAGACGCGCGTTGAGTGTGCGCTACCAAGCTTTTAATATTACAATAATTTCATACAAATTACAAATCGAATATTATATTATTAACCAGGGAGGTGACACTGCTTATAGTCCGCTATGCTTTTACGCGTCCTTCAAATGTCTCTTTACGATCAGAAAATCCGCAAGAGGCACTAGTTCCTACTGGCATCTTTTGATTTGACGGGAGTGTTCCAGTTGCGCACAGACCCAATTGAACACCACCAACCATAGCGACCAATGCCTAGAATATTTCCGTTTGTTGGGTTAGATTAGATTAAGTGATTGGTGGTGTCCGATCGGGTCTGTGCGCAATTGGGCCTCATCCAATTTTACAAATTTGACTGATTTGACATAGACCTGCTGAACATGTCAGATTAAAACGATTAAAATTGTTAGAAAACTTTATTTGGTTTAGTAAGATTGAATTGTGTTTTTTAACCTGCATTTTCTAGTAAAACAATAACTTTCAAATCGTTTGTAAGGATGCAGATCGACTTATGCGCCACCAAGCAGCTCAATGTTCTTGTGAGACAAAATCTAGACGCGTAAATCTCGACAGTATCACCCCCGTGGTATTAACTCAATACACATAGTCAAAATACGTACGTCCGTTTGGGGCCGCTTACAGGTTCGGACGTGTTCGCCCGTTACCCATATTTTTGTACCAGTCGATTGCATCACAATCGGCCGCCGGGACAACGTCGTTGTCCTTGTGCTTTGCATTCTAAAACTGATTTTGAAGGATAGCCGTATCGATCCCAGTTCTGTGGCGTGGGATCGGGTGCCAATAACCATAAGAAAAAAAAGAAAGTCAAAATACGTGATCTTTGATGACAGCTATTCACGAAGTAAGCGCTGAATAACAACCAATTAGCAGATCAGACAACCGACAACAATAAACTTTGAGAAATCATGAGTATCGGTGTAATGCACTTTATCAGATAGAGAAACTAAACAAAATAGATGTGCGCTACAGAGCTTATAATATTACATACTTTCATATAAATCATCCAAATTTAATGTTACACTATTAAGAGGATGCTAAAGTACCACAAAACCGATATTTACAGCATCGAGACATCTTCGAATTGGCGTTACAGAATCACAAAAACTTTTCATAGAATTGAAATACGCGTAAAAAGAAAAAGTGCTTGGATAAATTTTATAAGAAAATCAAACAAAAAGTTAATAAATCATTAAAAATTCAGTCGTATAGCCGTCCTTATAATTAACGTTACTTTAATACAGAAGTTGTGTAGTTTGTACGTACAAAATGAGAGTAGAGCACCTTTCAGAAAACATGTACGAATAATACTGACCAAGTGAAATTATAACTGAACGCCTAACAAAAAGGATATCGTAATGTGCTTTTACCGCATGCATCTTTTGCCCAGCGAAGCTGAACTGTCATAAATAGAGCAGTAATGGTGTCCAACAGTAGTTGATAGGTTTTTTCAGATGGCGATATAACTGAAGAACAAAGACAAATCTATGAGTTGGACAAAGAGTGATAGGCTGATCTCGAAAAATAATCTGCAGTACCGACGTCGAGAAAGTTCTTCCGTTACTTTAGCATCCTCTTAACCCTTAATACACATAACTGTCAAAACGCAATCTCCATGATGACAGCAGCTCATGAAGTAAACACAGCGGAGAACAAATCAGCATTACGGACAAGTGTTAACAATAAACTACAAGACTTTCGAGATCAATTACGATTACGGTTATCAATTTAATATCCATTTTTTCAGATAGGATGATGATAATAATATTTTAATTCTGAAATAAGATTTCCAAATCTGTAAGAGTAATACATACGAAAAGTTATTTATTTTGTTTTATTGGTAAAACAGAACAGATATTCTGGTAAAAACAGAAAGTTTATAAAATGTTTGTTTAAGTGTTGAGTAGATGTTTAATTGAAGTTTTAAAGCATTGAAATGTTTCTAAGATAGAAATTTAAACATGGAATTGTTTATAAAATATTTATAATTATTTGATAGACGTTTGAGAAGTGTTGTGTTTTCAGAATGCTGCAAATGTTCAAAAGGTGTTTTGCAAAACACATGACATTTTTAAGAAAACATTCCCCGAACATTTCTAATGTCTTTTGAACTTCGTGAACAATCTCATAAACGATTCCATGTTTAAATTTTTGTCTCATAGACATTAACAAATGTTTAGACAATAACAAATGTTTAATAAACGTACCACTTTTGTCAAGACATCAGGTTTTTCCTAATATATACAGTAATATTTCTTAGACATGTAACATATATAAAAATAAAATTTTAGTTTTAATTAATATTTTTGAGGAGAATAAATAAAAAAACTTTTAGATCTTGTTTTGTTCTTGTAAAAAATTTAAAGTAAATTTAAAATTTTTTTATAAAATCTCTCCAATCCACGTTTTTTTAAATGCGTACTTTTATTCTACAAAAAAATTTGTGATTTGTCAAATCACAAAATCCTTTTGTAGTATGAAAGTACGCATCAAGAAAAACTTAGATAGAATAGACTTTACGAGAAAATCGAAAAAAAGTTAAAAGTTTACTTACTTTTGGCTCTAGGATCTGTTACTCGAGGTTAATTTTTGTTTTTTAGTGATGTTCTGTAGCTCGTATATATGAAATGAAAACTTTTCCAAGTGCGTATATCTAACGAATGACACTGACTTGAATGCCATTCCAAATAAAAACTGAAGAAAAACGTTTAATCATTGAACAGTTGTACACGTATTAATTTGGCTTAGCACATATAAATGATAGCAAACAGAACAATGATTATGTCCAACGTAGTTGATAGATCTTATCGCAGATGACGCTACAATTGAAAAACAAAAACAGATAATGTTTTTACGAATGCGTTGGACAAAGAGCATTAGCCTGGTCGCCTGGTCTTAGCGCTATTCCCCTAACACTTTGCCTCGCGCGCGATCACATGCCACTCGTCTCTCGCTCCAAAAATAATTTGCAGTACCAACGTCTAGGAAATTTAGCTTTAGGTTTAGCATTCTCTTAATAGGAACAACTTTGTTAGTTTTTGCAGAAATTTTACATTTACTATTTATTTATATGTAAAAAGTAACAAAAGATAATATAAAATTAGGGAGAAGTGTGAGTCAGCATCGAACTTTGTGTGTAAGAGATATATAAAAATCGCAAGAATTTATTGAGCAATTCTATATATACATATTTAAAATCCGATGCATAAATTTATTTTTTGCCAGACTATTAAGACTCGTTTTTGTGATAATAGCATTATCCTCCGCGCCAAGTATAATAAGTTAACCATGTTTATATTCATGAGGTTGTCCACAAGCTGCTACCTTCTCGCACTTTATCGAGTACAATATGTAATCTACGTATTGTAATCTCCATTAAAAATGGCTTTTAAAGTAAATCGAAACATATCCGGTAGGAGAAATAAATTGTAATTTATAAATTAGTTTTAACTAATATATATGTGCGGAACTGTTCATTAAAATTCTTTAATTTTGTAAAACGCTGGTATATTAAATTTTGCATTGACTCGTATTTCTTCATTTTTATACAGGGTGACCAATGGGAATGTGTTGAAAGTAAATAGTTATTACTTCGTAACAAATAGGCCGAATAAAATGAATTAAACGCCATTTTGTAGAGAAAACTTATCAATTTTATTACCATATATATGAAAGAGAAATATAATAATTTAACAATTGAAATACACAATATTAAAAAAAAGAAAAATTTTGCTTGCGCATATGAATTAATGGTATATGTTTTCAAAGTTGGCCATTAGAATTAGCACAGAACTGCAATCGTTTGCAAAAACTTTGAAATACATTATCTAACATAGATATAGGAATGTTGCGAGTGCATTTTTTAATACTATTTATCAGCTCTGCGGTGTTTTGAGGTTGTACGGCGTAACATTTGTCTTTGAGGTAACCCCAAAGAAAAAAATCACACGGGTTCAAATCAGGTGAATAAGGAGGCCATTCCAGACCTCCATGAGCAAATTTCGGGTATCTTAATCCAATTACTCTGTTGCCATACACTTCATGTATCGATTCAAAGACTTCGCGTATACGATGTGGGGTCGCGCCATCCTGCATAAAATGGAAGTTCTTTACTAATCCGCGTTTCTTTGCATGGGGAAAGAATTTAGTCTCCAATAATTCTTTATAACTTTGACTAGTCACAGTTCCTTCAAAAAATTGCAGGTAGACCCCTTTTACAGAAATTGCAGCCCACGCGGAAACCTTTTGAGGATGAAGAGGAACGGCAATAGACACGTTTGGATTTTCCTGTCCCCAAAACCGATAATTTTGTTTGTTGACATATCCGTTTAACCAAAAGTGAGCTTCATCCGTAAATATTATTTGTTTTTCATCGAGTTCCTCACTTTCAAATTGGTTATCACCTTACAAAACTCAACTCGTTTTTCCATCGCTTTCTCCGTCAGCAATTGATGTGTAGTGATTTTGTAGGGATGCAGTTTAATGACGTCTCTCATTATTTTTCGGAGAGTTTCTCGCTTTAAATCCAAAACCTGAGCAGCTTTCCTAATCGAGGTGTTTGGATTTTTGTCAAAATAATTTCTAACGTCATCAATTGTTTCGTCCGTTGTAACGGTACGAGATGGACCAGGTAAATTATGTCTACGATCGTTCAAAGTGCCATACATACCAAAATTATCAATAATCCTGCCAAAAAATATCGACAAATAAAAATAAAATCTCACCTAACCAACATTGGAATAATGACGCGATTCCAGGGAGAGGAAGCGTGGGTAAAAAGTATCAAAAACATATCTTCTGAGTATTGTTTCGCTTGAAACTTTTTTAGATCCATATTTACTACGGAATCCACGATACGCTTGACTATAGTTTTTGCCTCTACTATAGAAGCACTCGATGAGAAACACTTTTTCTTCGATGCTTAGCGCGTCCATCCTATAACTCGCAAATCGGTTTATACGACGATTCAAATGAAATTGACGGGTCTTAGGTAGCGGACCCTAGTCGGTAAAACAGTTACCGTAATCGAGGAGGGGATATATAACCGTTTACTTTCAACATATTCCCATTGGTCACCCTGTATTATTTATTGTTATTTTTTAAGTACTGTGAATGTTGTGTTAATGACTTTTGTTTATATTTATATTTTTCGTTTTCAGTTTGATTCTCAAAACAAAATTGTTCGCGATATGAAGTTTTTCGAGAATGATTTGGCATCATAACACAGATTTTTAAAAATGTACTTATATAGTTTTTGCACTTGTGGTTTTTATAGAAAATCTTTCAATTGTGAATTATAAATTTTCCATCATGAGATATATGCAATATATTCTAGGATTTAGACAATTTACGTTGCGAACATTCTGATTGGTACCTTCGGTAAGTGTAATTACCACGCTGCAATTTGAAGCTTTGACCTCGATAATATCGGCGTGCTAATGACATTGTTTACCACATTAAAATTGACGTTCCTATTCGACTGACGCAAGTCGATCATTGTGCCATGCTTGAATAGCACACAGGTGGGTAATTTCTCATTAATTTATGAAAGGTGATCCTAGTTGTTAGACAATTATGCTTCTGAGTAGAGATTACTGTTAAATAATGAATCTAAATGTTTAACAACAAGTCTCATATTTATTGCGTAGTTATGTTTATTCACAAATCTATGATTTTGAAATTAAATTCTAAATTCAAGAATTTCTTGTATCTTTACAAAATCATAGATTGTTCCATACAACGATATAATATGTATGTATAAATTGTAAATTTGTACAGATTTTATGCTACTTCTAAATGAATAAAGCAGTATTTTTGTAACATTAAACAAATTTTTTTTTATAGAATCAAATTTTTAAAAACGTTAAAATTAATAGTGTATAAAATATAAACGTTTTCAAAGCAAGAAAGAATTCGGGAATTTTTCTCTCTTCTTTTTGAAGTCTAGTCTTTCTCACTGTACTAGAATTATCATATTCTCATTTGTTTTTAATTGTGGGGGTGCTAGCTTCACAAAAATTTTTTATCAAAAATTTTTTTTCGGAAATTTTCAAGCGGTTACCCATCCAAGACAAAATCGCTACCAACGTTGCTTGACTTTTGTATAAAGAAACTCATTCTTGAGTGATGATTTGTGAACGCTTTGTGTAAATAAGTGTGTATCATTGACGGATCAGTTCAACATATGTTGTCGAAAAGATGAAACATACATAATTAAACTATATTTTGTACATAAACCTATATAAAACATATAGAATTAGAGCGTCTTTACCAACTTATTCCAAATGTGGAATAGTATCTAAAATAATTTTTTTGTTACATTTGTTTAAATAAGAACACAACTCGAAAGAAAAAATGTGATATAATAATGAGATTAAATATGAAAAATTTTTAATGTTTTATTTTAAATCGTAATTTAAATAATTAGAGAAATTAAAGACTCTATACACAAAAATTAACAATATCTAAAAGAGGTATTTTTGACCAATAAGAGTCAGCACCGGATGTTTTTGTAAATTCTTAAATATTTGTTTATTAATTAAAACGATTATAAAGAGGGTGTTCATATAACGCTAATAAAGCAAATTACAATATTTTTGCAAACATTTGGACTCACAGTTTGAATCCTCTTCAGTGCAATTTTGTATCAAGAGCAATGATCACAGAAATCCTATTAGACTGTACAGGGCGTTTGAGATGGGTACTAGTTTTCTTTTTTTATTATGACAGCAAATTTGTCAAGTTGTATTGTATACAGATTAAAAAACGTCTTTGGGTCAGTAAAACTGTTAATTTTGAAAGTGAATATCGTAGTCATATTAAATGTATGTGTCCCGAATCTAATTACAGACATTTTTTACAAATTTAAGTAATGAAATAATTAATGTAAAATAAAAGGTAAATTAATGTTAATTAAATATTAGATAAATATTTTTTATTACTTTAAATGCATAATTAATTGAAAGGAGGTATTAATGTGAAATACGTTTTTATTTGCTACTTCAAATAATGATTAATATAAAAGAAGTAGATACTAAATTAGCGCTAAATTAATATTAAAAATAAATGAACTTGAAAAGGCATATAAAATCACATAATAAATATCAGCACTAATCTAACTAGACTGTTAAGGCACTTCGTTTATATTGTTTTTACATTATCGGTCGAATAAGTTCTCTATTTTAAAAATAAATGTTCCTTTAAAACATTATTTCAAATGAGTAATTAATGTCTTGAGTAATAAAACTACGTACTAAATGCATATTTATTTTCTAAACCATTATCTCAAATAAAGCATTAATATTAAATGAACATGTAATTAATACGAAATAAATATTATTTTTGCAATAAAGCTGTACAATGTATAATTAATAAAAAATAAATATAAAAGATTTAAAAAGATTGTTTATTCATTGGAATTGTGTTAATTGGACAATTCTGAATTAAATCTGAATTAATGTTAAATAAAAATTAAAGTAATATTGAATAAATGTAAAATAAATTTTTTCTCAAAATAATCTCTTCAACAAATAATTAATATAAATAAACATTAAATTATTCTTAAATACACGCACATAAAAAAAAAAGATTTTTTAAAATCATTATTTCAAATAAATAATTAATATTAAATAAATATTAAATTAATGTTGAATAAATGTTAAATAAATATTTCTCCAATTCACTGTTTTAAATAAATTTAATAATTAATATAAAGTAACAATACAATG
The DNA here is from genome assembly GCF_016802725.1 of Solenopsis invicta. NCBI lineage: Eukaryota > Metazoa > Arthropoda > Insecta > Hymenoptera > Formicidae > Solenopsis > Solenopsis invicta. The sequence continues at coordinate 13,353,863 of NC_052674.1, read as the reverse complement.
ATAATAAAAAAGCCTTCTTCGGTCGCAGCTAGATCTAAGTGCTTATATTTATTCGTGTGATTTTATGTAATTATATAAAGTAAATTTTAAATTAAATAGATGTTAAAAGTAAACATTTCATTATTATCACAAATAAATAATTAATGTAAATTATTAATATTAAATATATATTTGTTTTAAAACATTTTAAATCATTATTTAAAATGAATAATTAATATAAAGTAAATATTTAATTAATATAAAATAAATATTTTTTCATTCAAGTTGCACAGTGTATAATTAATAAAAAATAAATATTAAAAAAGACATTAAACAGTTGTCTGCTTATTGAGTATAATTGAATAATTTATTGGATATGCTACATGAGATATTGCATAATCTAATATTTTTATAAATTAATGTCATTTTAATGTTCTATTATCGTAAAATACAATAGTTTACAACAAAATTAAGTAATATTTATTTGTTATTATAAGCATATATTTAAATACTTAATTTTGGTAACAATCGAAAAGCTATTGAATATATGATTATATAGTTCTGCTTTAGAAACTTTTACTAACTTATTAACTTACTAGTTCGAATGAATTCAATCATCGTAACATCAACAAGATTTCCCTATGATGGTCTTCTCTCTCTCTTTCTCTTTCTCTGTGTATGTACACATAGTTCAGTTACGATAACTATTTGATCTGTATAGACTATTAGATTGAGGTCCAGTATGATATTCCATAAATGTAAATGTATCGATGAAACAGTAGCTAAGTATTCGTCGATTACCTTGAGAAAATTAAATTTGCAGGATTATGTTCAATGAAACGTAATCTTACTCATAGGATTGAAATTGATATTTCAATTCTTAAATGTATCTACGATCAAGTTCGTATATTTTTATTACGATATTATGTCTACTCATGCGTTGGTTTAACAAATTTGATTTTCAATATATTTACAATGTGTGTTTTGATAATTTGCTTGACTTTTGATGATCTATAATTATCCTCATATTCGCGAAATTTTTTTATGTATAAATTACTCGCATGGGCGCTTTTGACATTTTAATATTACATTCCAATCTTCATGCGGCATGCCGCATTAAAGTATGAGTTGAGTGAGCTATAGCTCAAGACAGTAATTTTGGCATCCAGATGATGTAGATAATCTAATCTAAATAAATAACTATTTTTTTTTTTTAGATTAAAGAGTGGAAGGGGATGGTGCAATACCATTCTTAAATAGAAATATTAACGAGATCAGTAAATATTAACGAAACATAAAACTCTTGTCAATATCAGTTTGTTATCCATAGAATTCTACCAATCACTCTATAGGTAAAAAGTTCATTGGGATATTGGACGAAAATGTATATTTTACCGAAGTGACAAAAAATGCGTTTGTGAAGTAGCAGGGTCGTGGAATACAGTTAATGTTATAAAAAACAATTTTAATTAGAAAAAGATACAAATTAGTGATCCTTCGTAGATTTTACACACTATAAGTGTTACACAACAAAGTTTTATAAACATTTTAAAATATATTTTATTTGAAAAAAAAAAAATTTTTATAATTTCTTTGACTTAAAAACAATTAAGAAAAAATTTTGTTAATAATTTTTTTGCTGCAAGTAAGCATTATACAAAAAGAAGTACAATGGACTGTAGTCTGCGTGCCACAGACGGATCTTCGGCTGAGAACCGTCTCCTTAGTTTATTATTATTATTATTATTATTACTAAGTGTTACGTCCTGCGGAGTAACAATTCTTTCGAAATCGATGCAGCCAAGCGACCAAAGATCGCGAACAAATAGTCCACCTTAACCGCGCAAATAAGCTAAAAATTATTCGATCGATATGGTTGGCCTACGCTTGATCGTGCCGGTTTCACCGGAAGCAAGCGTTGAAACGGACGATTGACCCCTTCGATACGAAACACTTGTTGTGCAATTAATAGGTAACGATCTCCTAAGGAACTTAACCGATAGGATGGATTAGCCAGATGAAAAACAGATTAGAAACCGAAATTCTGAGAACGCGTGGGCAACAATAAGAGATAATACACCTGCGGATTAAAATTATATAAGAATCATAGGCAGAATCGGGTATAAAAAGAAGGAGCTCCGGAGTAGATTGCTCATTTTCGCCATTTTGCCATTTGCTGTTGTCACTCGCGATTCGTAATTTACTTTCTCATACTCCAGTTTGATCCGTCGCACATTTCGTGACATCCCTTACGGAAATGAACTACTGGAAAGACAATAATCACTATTGACTTACAATAGTGATTATTCTCTAATAGTGATTATGTAGCATCTAATGATTAGATTATTCGCAATAATCATTTCCTAATAGTTTCATAATCAGGTTATTTGGAATTACCTTTTCAAAAAAAAAGGTAAAAAAAGCGCCTATGTGTGTTGCGCGCAACTTATTTTGAAATTGTGTAATTTAATAAAAATGATATACGTTTATTAAAAAAAAAATGTGTGAAATCTTTTAAAATGCACCTATTATAAAGAGAATATACTTTTTCTACAAAATTAAAGTAGTCGTTTGTAATTTTATATTTGTAATTTCTTTGAAAAACATTCCTATTCTAACCCAACTGGTAGTATCTTCAATTTTTATACAAAACCCACGTGGTACTATCTCTGTATTGTTATTGAAAAATCTTCGTATTTTAAAAATTCAAGTGATAGCATCTTTAATTCTCATTGAAAAATTTTATTCTAACCCAAGTAGTATTTCCTTAAATATTGTGTAATTTAATTCAACCTAAATGCATTTTTCCAAAAAATCTTTTAAACAATCAAAGTACTATTTTTGTATTTTTATTGAAAAATCTTTCAATTTTAACCCAAGTGGTTCTATTTAATTTTAATAAGTTTCAATGGAATATTTAACATTTAATTTAAAAGATTAAAGAGGAAACGGTACAAAATGAGAAAATTTTATAAAAATAAAAAATTTTTGATGTACAAAAACATGGCGCTGCTAGATAGGAAAAGCAATGAGAAGAATTGAATAATTTCTGTACAAAACCTAATTGCTACTATCTCTGTATTGTCATTGAAAATCTTCCAAACCAAGTGGAATTTCTTATGTCTTTTCTGCTTTTCCTATCTAGCAGCGCCATGTTTTTGTACATCAAAAATTTTTTATTTTAATAAAATTTTCTCATTTTGTACCGTTTCCTCTTTAATCTTTTAAATTAAATGTTAAATATTCCATTGAAACCTATTAAAATTAAATACCACTTGGGTTAAAATTGAAAGATTTTTGAAGATACAAAAATAGTACTTTGATTGTTTAAAATATTTTTTGGAAAAATGCATTTAGGTTGAATTAAATTACACAATATTTAAGGAAATACTACTTGAGTTAGAATAAAATTTTTCAATGAGAATTAAAGATGCTATCACTTGAATTTTTAAAATACGAAGATTTTTCAATAACAATACAGAGATAGTACCACGTGGGTTTTGTATAAAAATTGAAGATACTACCAGTTGGGTTAGAATAGGAATGTTTTTCAAAGAAATTACAAATATAAAATTACAAACGACTACTTTAATTTTGTAGAAAAAGTATATTCTCTTTATAATAGGTGCATTTTAAAAGATTTCACACATTTTTTTTTTAATAAACGTATATCATTTTTATTAAATTACACAATTTCAAAATAAGTTGCGCGCAACACACATAGGCGCTTTTTTTACCTTTTCTTTTTGAAAAGGTAATTTTGTACTGATTTCACGCGTTTTGTAGTGTTAAGCATATATAATACGGAACGTATTTTATACGTTGAAAAATGGTTAATAAAACGCCTGAAATGTATTTACGTTTATAACACGTATAAAAATACTATAAAATACTATCATATACTAATTAAACGTTTCTTAAATATGTTTATGATTTGTAAAAGTTGTCCCTTTAAATAACGTATCAAAAATAGGATTTAACATCCAGGTATGATATAGTTTTTAAATATGTTAATAAAAGTTTAAGCGTAAATTATATTAATACGTTTTTATTGCAGCAATATTTAAACAAATAATAAACGTATTTTATACACATTTGGTATAGCTAATTAAAGATTTATTGAAAACGTATATTATTTATGAAATGAAAAACATTTATAAATTATTTTAGAAATACCGAATACGCTTAAAATCCAAGACTTTCAATTATTAATAGTTATTTTACACGTAAAAACATATTACGGTGCTTTCAAAAATCGAGCGATTTGCTTTGGTTTTGAGTCTCAAACATAAACTTTGTACTATGTCTATGGTCTCAAGGTTTTTTCGCGACGCTAGTCTTCGCGCCTTCGTGGCTTGCGCGGCTTCCACTAGGTGGCCATGCGGGGGATTTTCTCGTGAGTCGAGTGCGGCTACAGGCATTATATCTGGGCGTCACCGTGATCATCATTTTAAATCGCACTTCAGTGAAACTTTTGGGAAATTGTTGTTGTAACCTCGAGACGAATTTCGATATCGTTTTTTTTCAAATGTGATGTGTATATATGGTTCGCTGTTCGACATAAAATTTTATATTTTTACATGCAAAAATAACAATTTGTACTGTTATTAAATCTTGTAAATAAATGTTTAATTCAAATTTAATCTTTATTTAATCCTTTTGAACGAAAAAGAAGAAATATTTCTTTTTGGAAACTATAATTTATTACGTTTAATTTATTGATTTATCATATTTTATATGACTATATAAATTGTAGTGACTATTGGGCTCAAATAATTTTTCATTAGTTCTGTGTAATAGTTCGTCCCAATAATCCGCGAAAAAACTATGACGGAATAATCCAATAGTTTTATTAATAGCTTTACTAATAGTTACAATAGTTCATTTCCGTAAGGGATTATATATCCGAGTTTGTGATGTTCGGATTTGTATTCATTCGTGACACTTAAACTCGACGCGACGTTGTGAAAATTTTCACAAGTTCTGAAGACCCTGAGCGCCAACCGTTGATCAGTCGTCCGCCGTTCTTTCCGCTTCGTCGAACGCCGGATTATTCTCACCTCCATAAAATTCTCAATAAATAGTAAGTCTTTGCCATTCGCTATTTTTTTCCTCTTCATAAGACTACCTTCTTTTTCTAGCACTCTTCATATTTATAATTTTCAAAATATTTATATACCCATTATTACTTCACTACCCTTCCTTTTCTCTCTCTATTACTATTCTTTACTTTCTGCTGGATAAAATCAAGCTTTCTTTCGATTGAATTTGCAACTATCCTTTACTTTATGCTGGATACAATCGAGCTCTCTTTCAATTGAATTCGCAACTATCCTTTACTTTTTGCTGGATACAATCGAGCTCTTTCGATTGAATTCGCAACTATCCTTTAAATCCGGCTGGATTCGATTGAGCTCTTTTTCGATTGAGTTTGCAACTTTCTTTGCTTTGATTGAAAACTAAGAATCCTTTTTTTTATAATCTAATTAAAACTCTTTCCTTTTTCTTCCTTTTCTCTTTTCAAGTAGTTACGATCTAGATTTTATTTTTCTTTATTAGAAAGAGAGAACGTAGCCGTAAATCTTAAATTCATTCTAGTGCGTAATCTAGTCCCTAAATGTAAGTCTTGAAGAGCTATTAAGACTTGTCGGAGTCGTCAAAATAAGAAGGCCTGGAAGCTAGAAGCACTGCTATCTCTTTCCGCGAAATTAACCGAAATACGAGGAGAAAATTCTGTTTCTCCTCTATAATTAATTTAGGAACCATCGACGAATCGACCGATTCATGCCCGTCGGGCCCAAATCCGTCTCCCGAATCGTTCTCTCTTTTCCCTGTTGCCTTCCCTCTCTTACTCCCCTGAATCTCACATAGAAAACCAACATTCCTTCTCGTCATTTACGCTCTAAGAAATAGAAAACATCGTGAATAAAATCCCAATAGAGCGAATCGAAGAATTAGCCAATGAATTGGAAATCTTCAATTCGCTCCAAGAATTAAATTAACAAACCTCATTACTACCTGAATAACTAAAATTTCCCTGACCACAATACACACGCACACCCGCACATTTATGTAAACTTTATTAATCACAAATGTAACCGATTAGAATTTAAGTTTTATAATTAAATTCTCTACAAAAATTTTTTGTTTATTTCTTTTATCACACATGTTTTCTGTGAACAAAATTGTTATTCATAAATTACTTATTATTATTTAAATAATCACAATCTATCAATGTAATCGTTTATTTTTTTTATTATGTTAGAATAAATTGTAATCTTTAATTTTAACCATTTTGTTTATTTCTACCATCTCTAATTCCCACTCCGACAAGATTACACTTGGTCTGATCCCGCGTAAAAGAAACTTAATTCGTTTACGCAAAATAAGGACTACACGAATGCATGAGTTTGAATGAGAGTCATAGGCCGTCATTCTCGACACCTATATTCTAAACTCACCTGACGCATCGACTCGTCGCACTCGCCCGGAAACATGTGTGCAAAAGATTAGGCCTGTTCTGTTTTTCCTATCTCACTAAAATCATTTCCATAAGTTTCTACCTGCAAGTCGACCCGAGAAACTTATTTCGAGAATTCTGGACATAACATAAGCATTATACAATATCCATGCTAGTAAGTATTGTACAACATTATGAGAGTGCAAAATCACAAGAACGCTCTTAAAGTAAATGACTCACGACTATCTCATAATCTCTCTCACTACATGATATAATTTTATTTACCAAAGTCATACACACATTATGAAACACATATAAATTCAATTACATAATTTAAAAGGTCGTACATTCAAGATCTTTAAACTAGTATGAAGGTAAAACATTAATTATAATATATTAAGTGTTTGCATTAATTTTAAAGGATTTTAAAATAAACTTACGGCTTTGCTGTGACGAAATGGTTACCAAATTGATCATTCAAAATATTTCCCATCCCTAGCCACTACTTTTTCCCATCTTTCTGGTAATAGATGGATTCCACGTCAAAAGAATGACATTTTTAGAAGCTATCCACGAATCGACCCATTTTTTGATATCTTCATAATAATGGAAACGCTGCTCTGTCAGACCATGAGCCATCGATCGAAATAGGTGGTAATCCGAAGGAGCAATATCTGGAGAGTACGGCGGGTGTAGTAGAACATCCCAGTTAAGCGCTTTCAATGTTTCCTTGACCGGTTTCGCAACATGAGGCCGAGCATTGTCGTGCTGGAAAATCACTTTTTCGTGTCTTTTCGCGTAGTCTGGCTTTTTTTGCTTTAATGCTCGGCTCAATTGCATCAATTGTTGTTGGTAGCATTCCCCAGTGATAGTTTTGTTGGGTTAGAGCAGCTCATAATACAGTACACCCAGCTGATCCCACCAAATACAGAGCATGAGCTTGGCGCCACGATGAATATTCGGCTTTGCCGTCGATGGTTATGGTTCGGCTGGCCTGCACCATATTTTTTTGCGCTTTGAATTGTAATGTATCTATTTTTCATCACCCGACACGATACGATGCAGAAAACTTTTTCTTCTGTGTCTTTGAAGCAACAATTCACAGGTCATTTTGCGCCTTTCGATGTCCCTTGGCTTCAATTCGTACGGCACCCAATATCCTCGCTTTTGAATCATTCCAATAGCCTTCAAACGTCTGGAAATCGTTGATTGATCAACATTTAATGATTCTGCGTTTGACTCGGGTCTTGTTCAAGGAAAGCTTCCAATTCCTCATCCTCAAACTTTTTCGGCTGGCTTAGACATTCCTTGTCTTCCGTGTTAAAATCACCTTTTATAGCGTCGAAACCAGTACTCGCATGTTGAAATCGATGGAGCATAATCACCATAAGTTTCCGACAGCATTCGTTGATTTTCAGCAACACTTTTCTTTGAATGGAAGCAAAAAAGCAAAACTTCCCGCAAATGCCGTTTTGTTAGCACAAATTTCGACATATTTAATGCTCAAAAAAAACAATGTTGTTTACAATTTGGCACCGTGGCGCATACAGAAAACTTAAACCACTTGATGGTAACTTAAACGATTTGACATGAAGTTAGCAACAATTTGGCCCGATGCGATATAGTACTAGTTACGCCATCTCTTGTAAATTCTTTAAAATTAATGCATACACCTAATACTTTTTTAAATTATGTAGAGAGTAAAGACTAGGACGGGACAAAAAATAATCTCCTTTTTAAAAAAGTGTAACTCGATCAGACATTATCTTTTATTCTGAACCAGAGCCCCAAAGTTGCGATATTTTTTTTCAAAATAGCAAAAAGCTTTATGTTAACAAAAAATTTACCTTAACAAAAAATTTGTCGTTTTTATTGCATTTATTCGCACAAAATATGATTCAGAGTTTTTGTGAAATCCAAATTTGAAATCCAAATTGTTTAGAAATCATTGTTTGACCGAGCTTGAACAGGAGGGAAAGCGTAAAAAAAGTAAAATGTATCAAAATTTCGATTATATATAATATGTTTGTACAACTATTTTAATATCTTCTTTCTTACAAAAAAATTTGTGCAATCTATTGGTTGTACAACTTAGTTCGATTTGTTTTCAAAAGATGGCTATAGGTACTATAAATGGTTGACGGCGACAGCTGATTTTTGCTGTATTGTTAACATCTCTTGACCAAATATTGTTTACAAGACTTTGAGTTTTGCACAATAAGTTTAATTTTTTCTGCGTTGAAAATGTCGAGTTTTATTTCAAATAAGCGCCATCTGCGGGAAGTTTTGATTTTCTGTTCTAATTGGAAGAAAAGTGCAGTTGAAGCGCATTGAATGCTTGTGAAAATGTATGGTGAATCTGCACTATTGGATAAATCTTGCAGAAAATGGTTTCGACGATATAAAAGTGGTGATTTTAGTGTTGAAAACAAAGAGCGTTCGGGTCAACCAAAAAAGCTTGAAAATAAAGAATTAGAAACATTATCATACTCGATTAAGATTTGTGTCAAACGCAAGAAGAGCTTGCAAAAATATTGGAAATTACTTAACAAGCTATTCAAAACTACTCAAAGCCGCGGGATACATTCAGAAGCAAGAAAATTGAGTCCCATACGAATTGAAACCGAGAGATATCGAACAACAATTTTGCATGTCCGAAATGTTGCTTGAACGGTACAAAGAGAAGTTTTTTTCTGCATCGAACCATTACCGGGGACAGAAAATGGATTCACTACGACAACCCAAAACGTAATAAATTGTATGTAAAGCACGGCCAACTGAGAACATCAACGCCGAAGCCGAATATCCGTGATGCCAAGGTAATACTCTGTATTTGAGATCAGAAGGGTGTGATCCACTTTAATCTACTGAAACCTAGTCAAACCATCACGGGAGACTTCTACAGGCAACAGTTAATCTGTATAAAGCGAGCTATAGCCGAAAAACGTCCAAAATATGCGATCAGACACGAGTCCATAACCTTTCACTATAACAATGCTCGGTCTCATGTTGCTGTTCCGGTTAAAAACTATTTGGAAAATAGCGGATGGAAAGTTCTGGCTCACCCGCCTTATAGCCCAGACCTTGCCCTTTTTATTTGTTTTGATCGATGCAGATCGCTTTGACTGGAATACGCTTCACTTTAGAACAGGGTATCAAAAATTGGCTCGATTCATTCTTGGCTTCAAAAGATGAATACTTCTTCCGCGACGGAATCCATAAATTGCCAGAAAGATGGGATAAAGTAGTGGCTAGCAATGGACAATACTTTGAATAAGATATTAATTTATTTTATCGTTAAAAATAAATGCGTCTTTCAAGCAAAAAAACGAAATTAAGTTGTATCGAATTAAGTTGTACACCCAATACATATATATTATATTTGATAAATTGCAATGCAATCGGTAAATTCAAATTTATTTGGATTTAAAAAAAGTCCTATTTGGATTTTCAAAATTTTGTGAGTAATTTTAAAGCAGGGCTGCGTTCAGAATGAACATCCGGGTGCACCTAAATATCATTTTATCCTTCTTGTTTATGGAACATTAAACAAGGAGAAAATGATACCTGGGTGCACCCGGATGTTTATTTTGAACGCACTCCAGCGTTTCGACCGCTGCGATGTGTTGCCGCGGCGTTTGAACATTGTAGTTCGAAATATGTAATTTTTCGACAAGACATCAGGTGTCGTTTTTCCTCACATAAGAAGTAATGTCGTTTGATATATTTGCTAGTTTTGTATTGATATGATTTTTATCTCGAAAGTAATACGTACAATGATGTGCATGAATGAGTTTTTTTTTTGTGTAGGAACTTATTTATCAAATGTGTAAGAAAAAGCTTTAGCTAAAATAACACATTATTTGATTTATGCGGTGCGGTGAATTCAGACTGTCGCGTTGTACCAATTCAGACAACGACTTGTCACCTTTCCCGCCGCGCGCCGTCGCCTACGAGCTAAGCGCGATGACGCGGCGTCACCGCACATTGGCTCAGATGTTTTATTTTATAACTTGATAATTATAATGAATATCGTAAAATATTAGGAGTATAAATAAGTTTCCGCCGTTTCACAAAAAATGGCGCCACTAGTATGTTATGGTTGAAATTGTCTGTTGTAAAACGTTATATCGTAAGGTTGGACATCTGGCAACAATATAACCTTAAAATATTAGCGATTTTGTATCAGCATCATATATCTGTTTTCGTGCGAAAATGTCGAGTTTTGAGCCGAATAAGCGTCATTTGCGGGAACTTTTGATTTACTTCTTTAATTTGAAGAAATCTGCAGCCGAGGCGCATCGATTGCTTGTAGAAGCATATGGTGAGGCTGCCTTAAGTGAGAGAAGTTGCCGTGAGTGATTTCACAAGTTTAAGAACGGTGAATTTGGCGTCGAAGACAAAGAACGTAGCGGAAGGCCGAAAGTGTACGAAGACGCGGAATTGGAAACATTATTAGATGAAGATTCGTGCCAAACACAAGAAGCACTTGCACTCACATTAGGAGTGACTCAACCAGCAATTTCACATCGCTTAAAATCAATTGGGAATGATTCAAAAACAAGGAAACTGAGTTCCATATGAACTGAAGCTGAGAAACGTTGAACGCCGATTTTTCACATGTGAAATGCTGCTTGCCAGGCATAAACGAAAGGGTTTTTTGCATCGTATAGTCACTGGTGATGAAAAATGGATCCACTACGATAACCCAAAAAAGAAGAAATCATGGGGACCACCTGGCCATGCTTCAACATCGACAGCCAAGCCGAACATTCATGGAAAAAAGCTCATGTTGTGTTTGGTGGGATCAGCTTGGTGTCGTGTATTATGAGTTGCTCAAACCGAATGAAACCATTACTGAGGCTCTCTATCGAACACAATTGATGAGATTGAGCCGAGTACTCAAGGAAAAACGTGCCCACTACTACTCCAGACACGACAAAGTTATTCTTCTGCATGATAATGCTCGTCCACATGTTGCGACGCCGGTCAAAACCTACCTGGAAACACTCAATTGGGAAGTTTTACCCCATCCGCCGTATTCACCAGACATTGCTCCTTCTGATTATCTGTTTCGATCGATGACGCATGGCCTCTCTGAGCAACATTTCACATCATATAAAAATACAAAAAATTGGGTCGATTTGTGGATAGCTTCAAAAGATGAAGCATTCTTTCGACGCGGTATCCGTATGCTGCCAGAAAGATGAGAAAAAGTAGTGGCTAGCGATGGACAATACTTCGAATAAAACATTAGGTACCGTTCTTTCACAATAAATGCTCAATTTTTGATAAAAAAACGGCGGAAACTTATTTATACTCCTAATAGTATAAGATTTTTTGTCCTTTTTCATTTCCTCTATGTTCTTAAAACGGTAAATTTCCTAGTTAGCAAACATCCTATATAATTAATATAACAGAATAAATATATGCTTTATTTCGCATAATTACGATGCGCTATTTAAAAGTATGATTACGCGTATATTGTTGCAATTACAAAAATTATGCATAAAAGCTTTATTGTATACAATTTCAAGAGCTTTGTTTTTTATTTGACACTTTTTCTAGGAAAGCATCATGTTCCGAGATATACGTAAAAGAATAAAAAAAACCTGACTTTTACCTCAATTTTTTACCTTGAAGATAACCTCGTCGTTGATTTTTATTATATATTCGTAATTAGCGCACCAAAATGTAATAGTATACCAATTGGCAACCAAATCGGAGAGTTCATTTTTTCGGAACTCTACTTAAACAGTACTTAAATAAAAGAGAATTTGAAAGATTAATACTTATTTCTTATAAGCTAAATATTTTTCATAAACTGTACAACAAATTGAGTCGCATGCATGAACGCGAGTATTGCCTTTAATATATGATTGTATTGCTTTGCCAACGTTAAGTGTAACGGGATTTCCACGCAACACACGTAATAAATTGAGATCTTAAATGCAAGATTTATTGCTACAGTGCCAAGTAGATCAATTTACAATGTTCGTTCGCTCGCGTCTCGTTGAAAGCAAGAGTGTTAACGCTTCGAAGTCTGGAACAGGACTCACTTAAGAAAATGATCGAAAACAATCACCGGCTCATCTCTCCACGCATCTTTATTCCCGGAACTCGCCGGATTTTCCCGAACGAGACGAAGAAAGGAAAAGTGGGGTCACCGCAATCGGTGCCCGGTGCAAGGCGTTATATTGTTCGGTTACGTACCGAACATCCCGCCCCCCTTGAAGGGCATGCCTTCAACGAACGTGAATAGTCATTGCGATCATAATAGAACATGCAATTAAAATAAGGAAATACAAATAGAAATTGAGACGTACTTATTGCGCTGCAATGTATAATTGCTTTGTCAAGTGACACAATAAATTATAACAATGTCGATATCTCGCGATCGATCTACTCGGGGTCAAATTGGTCAAATAAATTACAATAAATAAGTTAAAGGAAAAATTTGAAAATATGTAACACGCGTTAATCGGCAGATGCCTTGGGAGGATGGCTAGTATTGTCAGCGGCCTTGTTATTTGACCCTTGGCGGTCCTCAGTGTAGCCGTCCTTGCAATACCATCAGGGCCCGAATGAAGCTGTTGCACCCAGCCTAATAACCATTGCAGCGGCCCTAAGCCTGGTTGCTGCACTATGGCGAGTTGACCGACCTTTAATTGCTGGCCCTTACTAGTCCTCCATTTCTGTCGCTCAATTAAAGTGTGCAAGTATTCGATGCTCTAGCGCTTCCAAAAACGTTGCCGAAGCTGCTCTACACGTTGCCATCGCAGCAGTTGGCTCGGATTCTCCTCTGTGAGATCTGCAACTGGAAAGCTGTTTAGCGCTGCACCAATCAAAAAATGTCCCGGTGTGATACAATGTAGATTGTTTGGATCTTTGCTTAACGGGGTTAACGGTCGCGAATTTAAAACAGCTTCTATTTCGCATAACACGGTTTGCATCTCTTTATATGTGAGATTCGCGTTACCCAACATTCGATTAATGTGAAACTTCGCCGACTTCACGGCCGCCTCCCACAAACCTTCGACATGCGGAGCGTGAGGTGGTATGAAACGCCATTCGACTTCGTTGTCTCGCATAAAACTCTGTATCGCAAGTCGCGTGTCGTCATTGTTGATCAAGTCATAGGGTCAATGCACACAGGACGCGTCAACGCGTTACGCCTGGCGGATAGCGGATAGCCAATCATTCTTTTGCTTTCTTATTTCTTTCCATAAAAGCGAAAAAATGATTGGCTACCTCGCCCGCGTAACGCGTTGACGCGTGCTGTGTGCATTGAGCAATACAGCTCCTTTATTTGTTTACGCGCGCCGACAAACGTTGTGCCATTGTCCGAATACATACAAGACGGTCTGCATCTGCGCGACATAAAGCGCTTGAAGGCACCAAGCAACGTCTCTGATGTCAAATCAGTTACAATCTCAAGATGTACGGCCCTGGTCGAGAAACAGACAAATACCGAAATATATGTCTTGTGCAACTTGGCATTACGTCTCCTACCATCCTTTAGGAACATGGGTCCGGCATAATCCACCCCGCTATGTGTGAACGGTCTCGAAGCCGTAACGCGTTGTATGGGCAAATCCGCCATCAGTGATGCAGCCGGCCTGTACTTGAAGCAAGTTACGCAACTATGAATTATTGTTTGCACAATTGAGCGCGCCGCCAGAGGCCAAAATCGCCGACGCACCGCGTGCATCGTGGCCTGCAGACCTGAATGCAGATTTCTCACATGTTCTCGCTGTATAATCAAGATTGTCAATCGGTGACTCTTCGGCAATAGCACGGGGTGTCGCGCGTCATATGGCAATGCTGCATTGTGTATTCGGCCCCCCACTCTAATGATTTCGTGCTCATACATAAACGGGGTTAACGGCAAAATTCGACTTCCGCCGTCGACGCTCCGGCCCTTGCTCAGCTGTTTATATTCTCTTAAAAAAGCGTGCTTCTGCACGCACCTTATGGCGACCCGCAGAACGGCTGTTATCTCATGATGCAAAATAAACATTGTCTGATACTTGGTTTCTTGCGAACGCGTCACTCGCAGGCAGTAAGCAATGATTCGAAATGCCTTGTTTACATCGGAATGAATGTCCAACAAATTCTGTACGATCGATTGTTCCAAAGATACCAACGCCGCAGTTACCCTTTTTTGTTCCGATAACTCGCCCGACAAGTCGACAAGCAATTTGGCCGGCCAATGCTCCTCAGTTAATCGCAGGATTGCAGGTCCGTTCCATCGACGATTCCATTAAGGCGATGCTGGAGCCAGTGATGTGAGCTCGGCCCGGTTTTTCGCGCATGCGCGGCGCATACGGTAACAGTAACGTACGTAATATCAAGAAAAAGATGTGCTGTTGATCGCCCGTACATAGTGATATGAAAATGTTTATAGAAAATTTAATAAATTTGCAACTTATTATTTATTAAAAATTAATCTATATTTAATAATAATAGAATTAAAGATACGCTGAAAGAAAGGGAAAGGGAGCTGAAATAATTCAAGAAAACAAATAAAGATTTAAAATAAAATATTTATTTTGGCAGAATTATTAAAGAAAACCAACATTTGTTGCAAGGGTAAGGAAAACTGCCAAAAACCTTACCAGTTTTCAATAAAAAAATACATTTTAAAAATACAAAATTAACATGTTACATTATCACATTTTTAACATAAACATATTTAATAACATAAATAAAAAATAATTTACAAAATAAAATATTGCATCTTTGGCTTTTATCACATACTTATTACTATATCACATTTTTATTGCATATTTTATTACAAATGTATAAATAATGCATAAAAAATAAACTCTGAAAACCAAAATAAAAATGTAATATCTTATAATAATTAAACTCTGAAAAATAAAATAAAAATTAATAATAAAAATTATAATGTGCAGCATGCAGAAAGAAAATATAGGCTAGATGGGCTAGATGTAAAAACCAAAAAATGTTATGCAAAATAATACAAAAAATATTAAGCATTATCAGATGTGCATTGATTTTTATATAAATTTTGCGTGTTATGCAGTTCGAAATGCTTCACGTCAGGTTGAAATGTAAAGCAATTAATGTTTTTAGCTTGAAAACTTGATCGAATTACACAAATTGAGGAAAGAGTATTATTACACAATCGATTTCTTTTTTTACTTTTTACGTCTGTGACAATAGAAAATATTCTTTCAGCCTCGGCATTGGAATGAGGATAACAAAGGACTACTTCAACTAATAATTGTAAATTTGGAAACATCTTTTCCCCGTCAAAATTTTTACATTGCAATACATTATTCCACATTTCATCTATTGGTAGAGAAGCTAACTGTATTTTTTGTTGTTCGTCAAAACTCGTTGGTAATATGTTCCACTCGAAAGCTAAATCTGATATATTAATATGTTCAACTTGCTTAGCAATATGAGTTAAATATTTAATTTTATTTCTACCGTCTTTATAAAGAGCAATTTTAGGATCTAGAAAATTTAATTGTTTAAAAAATTCATCGTTATAAGGTAGACGTTTTAGCATTTCTCGAACTGCCGTAACATAAAAATCCAAACATTTTAATTTAATTTCTTGCGCGCATTCCACAGATAATGTTTCTAAAAAACTATCACATTCCGGTCCTATTCGTATGTTATCTATATGTTGTACATTATTATCTAAATCTGAAATTGAAATGTTTTCTACATTATCGTAATTTAAAAAATTGTCGGCTAATTGACGAATTAATTGTTGACTGCTTTCGTATAATTTATGAATTAAAATGTTACGCGATTGAAACAGTGCGTTAAAATTATTAAAATAATTTAATGCGTATTTTAGAAACAACAAATATGCTTTAACCGAATTATCATTTAAATATTGTAATATATTTTCCGCGGATTTTAATTTATCTTCTACTGTTGCTAACAAAAAATTATTTTTTAAAACGTCCCAATTTTCTAACAATTTAACAACGCACTTTTGTAAGCAAAGCCATCTAGTATCTGACAATTTTAATATTTTTCTTCGTTCAACTTCAAAAAAATCTTGGAATTCACCCAATATTGCACATCTCTTCGCACTGCCCGAAATGTAAGTGGCAACTCCTCTAATTAAATCTTCGCAAGAAGAAGGTAACTTTTTGCAAGCTTTACTGGCTACAATCGCGGATGAATGGCAAATACAATTTAACGTTACTAAATTTGGAACTTCTTCTTTAAGACGACTCATAAAAGAATTTTTGCGTCCAATCATAACTGACGCATTATCAGATGCCATTCCAACAACATTTTTTATGGGAATATGTTTTTCTTCTAAGCATTTTATAAATATTTCAAAAATTTTATTTGCGGAACAATCTCTTGCATCTAAAGATATTAATTCTAATAATTGAGTTGTAATTTTTTTATTCAAAGGTGATACATATTGAACAAGAAAACACATTAATTTAGTATCTGAGATATCCGTACTTTCATCTATTAAAATGGAAAATTTACAAGTTTTTAAATATTCTACGATTGTCTCAATTTCCCGTTTCGCAGTGACATTATTAACAATATTTGCGCACTTATTTCGAGCTAGTGAGAAATCTTGCACAACTTTGGGATCTATAAAAATATCTTTTATTAAAGGTGTTAAATGATCCGCGATTTGAAAAGCTATATTATGCTCGGCAAAAAAAGTTGATAATTTAATTTCTGCGCGTTTAACTTTATCTTTATGTGACAAACTATCTTCGGTATCAATACGGTTAGCAGTCTTACAATTACAAGATTTTACGTTCTCGATATGTCTAACAGTTTGCGAATGTTCAACTATATTTGTTTTGCAACATCTGATAGTTTTATTGCATGCAATACAAAACGCTTTATTTTCTGAAGGATGAGGAGCTAACCATCCTTTAAAGATATTTTCATCTAGCCAAGCATTTTGAAATTCTCTACTTCTACGTTTTTTAGTAGCTCCTTGACCAAAAGAATCCATCATGCAGCATGAACAAATATATAAATAAGTGTTATACTTACTAACTTACCTTGTGTAAATATTGCACTGAAGCTTAACCTCCTTCGACGAGCCCGTCATTTTCGCGCCAAGACACGAGTCACCCGAGACTTTTGCGCCCATAACGGTCGCATTATGGCCAGTACTGTCTAGCAGCTGTTTTTGCCGCGCATGCGCGAAAAACCGGGCCGAGTTCACATCACTGGTTGGAGCGACAGCCGAACTGCAAAGGGTTTTGGCCCTCATTTGGACGGAACTAAAAATATTGATCTGTCGGTAATACAATCGAATTACCATATAATGAGATCTACCTTACCATGAGATCCACAATCGATACTCACATATAACATTTTGGTGCCCGGGACCATAAAAATCCGATTATTTTGGATTTTTATAATTTTTATGATTACCAGTTTTGTTGTTACTTCCAGAGCCGGAATTAAACAATTTGGTCCCCGGGACCATGAAAATCATAAAAATCCAAAATATTCAGAATTTTATCATTTTTATGATTACCAGTTTTGTTGTTACTTTCAGAGCCGAAATTTAACAATTTGGCACCCAGAACCATAAAAATCTAAAAATCCGATTACTTCGAATTTTTATAATTTTTATGATTACCAGTTTTGTTGTTACTTCCAGAGCCGGAATTAAACAATTTGGTCCCCGGGACCATGAAAATCATAAAAATCCAAAATATTCGGAATTTTATCATTTTTATAATTACCAGTTTTGTTGTTACTTTCAGAGCCGAAATTTAACAATTTAACGCCCAGAACCATAAAAATCTAAAAATCCGATTACTTCGAATTTTTATAATTTTTATGATTACCAGTTTTGTTGTTACTTTCAAAGCCGGAATTAAACAACTTGGCTCCCGGGAACATAAAAAACATAAAAATCTAAAGATTTCTGATTTTTAACAAATTTGTGCTATCGTTTTTTTTTTTTGTAGGAAGTAGAGTAGCTATTTCTTTTGGTTTGCAGACTTTGGTTTGTGACAACTGTCCGTTATCTGTAGCATGTAGTTTTGGTATTTCAAATGCCACAGACATTTAACCAACTTATGACAAACGCTTTTGGCAATGCAAACAATATTTTTAATTATAATATAGAATGGGCCCCTCCATCGCCCATTCTCGTGAAACGCAACTAAACTTTTTAATTGTTTCTCCGTTTATGTGCCTACGATATAGAGAAATACTGCTTTTTAAAAGTAGTATTTCTGTCCATGTAATATATTACAACAATATGTATATACGTTATACACGTTATATATATTTTTTAGACGGTTATATCACATATACTTTCTGGAGAGTACAATTACACTTCCATATGAAAGCATTACAATATTTTTTGAAATAATATTTTATTCAAGGAATATTTATCGTCTCAGAAAAGGCAAGAGTTTTT
This sequence comes from Solenopsis invicta, assembly GCF_016802725.1. NCBI lineage: Eukaryota > Metazoa > Arthropoda > Insecta > Hymenoptera > Formicidae > Solenopsis > Solenopsis invicta. The sequence goes on along the minus strand of NC_052674.1, from coordinate 13,335,012 downwards.
TTATTGCAACGATAGAGACAAAATAACATCTCACTATTTGTACGTCTTTGGAATACGTTTCTTTACAAGGATTTCTTCATAAGACTATATCTGTTGCAAAAGCGGCAGCATATATTCCACAAGATGTACCATCCGGTTGCGTTTGAACTTTTTCAAAACTTATATCGGTAGGTACAACTTGTGGAAAACGAGCTCTTATGTATTCTTTTTCTTTTGACGCCATTTTTTTGTACGTACAGTCAGGTATGCTGTCATATACATACAGTTTTATACCGTCGAAATAAATACAACGCCAGTGATCGGTACAATTTCCTCCTATTATTTGTACACTTTTATTACAACTGGCTAGAATTAGATCTGGATATTCTATGTACAATACACTTTGTGTTTCGAAACAAGAAGTTTCTTTGACAATACGTAAGAATAGATTCAGTGAATCGTCGTTTACTTTGCTATGTTTAGGCAAAACATTATTTCTCACCAAACAAAGAGAAATGTCGCGTTCTTCTAAAATTTTTCTGCGACTTTCCTTTTCATCTGCTGTCGGAATATGTTGAGTTACATTAATTATAATGCAATCGTCTTCTTCTACAACAGCAATAGGAATAGTATTTGTCTTGATTGTAATATTACTTTTCAATCGTTTATCGCCAATCGTTTCGTTTTCTTGTGAAAACTGTTCATCGATTGATGCTGTCCTTTGTCGCTTTGTGTTTTGATTTATTTCATTTTTAGATGACTTTTCTTTGGCTTCTATAATATATTTCGGATCTCTGATAGGCATATGTCTGTTATGTGCCGACTATCCAAAATTTCAGGAAGCTAACATTCGTTATAAAAACGTGTTAAGCAACGCAACATGTTATTTTATCAAAAAACGTTGTCTCTGTTAACACGCAATATTTTAACGCTTTTCGGCGTCCATATAGCAAAAATGGAATAGTCACGCCGCGTTATATTTAGTTGACCCTGTATTTGATAAAAGTGATTTCGATTCATCATATTAGAATCTTTTTTATCACAAACACTTTTCCATTGAGGCAATTTACAAACAGCTTCCTCTGCTGTTAAATTTTCTGCTTGAAAAGGACATTTGATCTCTACTAAACCATCCTTATTCAGAAGTCTGTCTGGAGAAGCACCTAAGCATGGATTGTTACAATCAATAAACAATCCGCATGGTTTTGTATCTTTCTTTAATTTGACAGATAAATCTTGTTTTGCCTTTTCCTCCATTTCGCGACCATATTTTGTAGCTGCGGTATCAATGGATAAAGGAAACAAAATATTCTTGACAGTCGTTGCACAAGATGTCGTTGGTCTCAAACGGCATACGACTCAAAAATTTGACGCTGTCGACATTTCTTTTTTCAGCGATTGCCAATATTCGCATTTACTTTGCTCTCTGGTATCGCGTTCTATTTCTTTCAAGTTTCTTGCATTTTCGAACAATTTTTCTACATGCTTTTCTTTAAATTGTTCGAATATGTTAGAGGAGAGATCTGGTTTTTGCGATTGAAGTCCGTAATAACCATCTGTTCCTTTATTTATTTTGAATTTTTTTGGTTGTCCTTTTGCTTTGCGATATTCTCTGGTTCGAGCTACTTTTATTTGTTGTCGCTTCTCCAGACTCTCGATGACAGAAGGAACAATCTCACATACAGTTTTATGTACTTCTGTGAGAACTTGTTGCGTGTTATGTTAAATAACAACCGCTGCTATTCTGACATTATAGGAACCTGGCATACCATAATTAACGCGCTTTCCGCCAATTTTTTCGCAGATTATCGAATTAAACGCTTCTACACTATTGTTGTTCACATAGAGCAACAAACTATCGGTAAAAACGCTTACATATTTGATTACATCCTGTATCTTAGGGTACAGACTGTACAATTTAAGATAGGGAATATAATTTTCATTATTTGGATCAGCGATGTTTTCACATTTATGATTACGTTCCTCACATCGCTTGCGTTCACCAAAAATATGGCTAGGAACGTTTAATATATCTTTGCGTAATTTCGTAGCTATACAATGCTGAGGCTTTTCACTTCCTTTTCTACGTGCAGCTACTTTCAATATTTTTTTTTCGAATTTTTAGAATGTTTCCATTCACAATCTTTCGTAATTTCGTAAATTTACGATTTCTACGCAAGTTTGGCACAGTTGTCTGCGCGATTACTTTTAATTTCTTGCATAGATTTCGAAGTAAATGATTAGTGCATTCTACTTTCCGCACTTTTATCATTTGTTCGTGATATGGATCATTATTAATTATAGACTGATATACATTACTATTACCATCAGCAATGATTGTTCTATAAATCAATCCATGCATTTCAATGCTACAATTAAATCCTTCTACAATTGCATCACTTTCCATGCGTGTAGAACTTGCATTACGGTCAAAATTTTTGTAGCATTTATGAACTTTTGACCTTTGTGTTCCGTCATATGGCATACCATGTAAAATTTGTTGCGAATGCCAGCAAAGAGGACTTTCCTTGTGCAATAACCAAGAATGGCTCCAATACCGGAAAGCGAATCGTAGGCAGTGCCGTACGACCTCTTTGCCCAACTACCATCCGTCACAACGGTTATGTATGGAATGCCATTGATTGTTTCATTTCTCTCCAGAGCCATTTGCTTTTCAGCTTCGCCTGCCATTTTCATGGTTTGACGAGATGTTTTCTCAAAATCATCGATTATTATTTCTCGATGTTTGATATACGTCTTTTCGGACATAGATGGAATATTTGCAGATGCAAACATTTTTTGCATTTCTGTATATCCAATTCCAGCTACGATAGTTCCTGCTGTGACAGCCGAGTTGACGTCTTTCTTTTCACTCTGGTGGGGTGTGACCAAATGGTTGCTTCATAATTGCACATTTGGCATTTATAAAAAAACTGCGTTTTAAATCCCATACGGTGGACTTTTACAAGTTTCCAGTCTCTAAACTGAAATTCGATTCCTCGAATATGTTCGTCAAATACGCGATGCAGTTCTTTATCATGATAATTCATCAGGCATTCTTCATCACTTTCAGGCTCATTTGCCTCATTAGTTTCCAGAAGGCCTGTTTTTTCAATGACAAGACTATCATCTTCTGAAAGAAGACTGTCATCTAAGCTTTGTGTATTTTTAATACTGATCTTTGAATCTGTCAAGTCGGGCAGTAATTTCACTGACTCCAGATCACTGACAGATTCGTTATCAGTATCATTACATATCTTTCTGCTTTCTTCAGTAGCCAATGCCTTCAATCGCCTCCTGTAAACAAATAAAATATTAACAAAATGTTTTTTTGACAAATAATATTGTAAAATAAAATATATCTGTATACCAGTACAATAATTTTAATAAAAATTTAATAAGTTTGAAAAGACCTTTGCTTATTTTATTATTAAAATGCTTAATTAATATTTATGACATTTACTTAAAAGTAGCAGTATCCTAATGTTTATATTTTGTTATAACTAGCCATCGCACCATCACGGTTGTGGTAATTTGTTATCACTTGTTGACAATGAATGTCTCAGATATTCTGTTATAACTAGCCATCATCAAGGCTGTGGCATTTTGTTATAACTAACTTGTCAACGATAAATGTCTCAGACATTCTATTATAACTAGCCATCGCACCATTACGGCTGTGGCATTTTGTTATAACTAACTTGTCGACAATGAATGTCTTAGATATTCTGTTATAACTAGCCATTGCACCATCACGGCTGTGGCATTTTGTTGTAACTACTAGTCTACAATATACGCTTTTAGCATTTACAAACTAAACAGATTCGTATATTCTTATTACTACGATTGAAAAATTTGTTCATTGTTAATTTTTAATCAATAAAAGAAGCAAAGGTCTGCAGATGTTATTATTCAATAACATATTTAAAAACGTAAGTAAAATAAAATTCTTTTTTTAGTATTTCAAAAAAACAAAAATTTTATTGTTTTATTAATATTTTTGCTAACTGATAATGAGTGAGGGATTTCCAAGATAAGGATGTCAATTTTATACTCGCATTATTTAAAAAATTTTCTTCAAAATAATGTAAAACAATTGTTTTGTATTTTTTAAACTTTTTTTAAATATTTAATTCAGCGTTTAAAATAACATAAAAATATACATTTTCAAAATTGTATCTAAAAAAATTACTGCTAATTTCTGCGTGAATACTCCCTTAAACTGGAATTCCCCAGTGCAAATCAAATTTTAACTAGAAGAAAAAAGATAACTAGATATCCATATGAAATACTTGTCATACGTTGATCGTTCTATGAGAGAACAATTTTTAACATGAACCCTCTACCGATAGCAGCAAGCTCTAATATCATTTTTATTATAATATTTTTTTATTTTTCTACTTCACAAATAATTATGAGAAAACGATTAGTATTTGAAGCATGGAAATTTCTTATACATATTTAGAATACAATTTTATTTAAACAAAGGAGTCAATTTTTACATGAAATTATCGAGTGACAAACTTTTTTTAGCAATATCTGTACTTCATTATTTTAATTCTAATTTTATCATATGTATTTTTGGAAATAACTCAAAGTAAACATATTAAAAATATTGTAAAAATGAATACTTTAATTTTTTGACGCTGAAGAATTACTTTTCTATTTAATTCACATACATTCTACTCTGTTTACATGCATTATAATAATTATAGAATAATATGAATTTTGACGTACACAGAGTGTTTGCTAATTACTTATGCTCTCGTGAGTTGATAGAGCAGGAAAAAGCGAGAAGAAAAGTCCTTTAGTATTTATCATTATTCACAATAGTTTAACGAAATGAAAATTAGTAAAGTTCGGTGAATAAGCGCGTACTTTCCCTGCTTACCGAACGCGGGAACCGCTTGTCGGTCACCAAGCTACAGAGAGTCGCAGCTGGCAACGACGCGCGATGTAAGGAGAGAGAAGCAGCATTCGCTGGCGCTCGGCTACTACACACCCACGCAAAGCCGCGCACGTACGTGTCTTGTGGCTGCGCTGCGGAGATCGGGGTGCGGAGGGAAAGTGGTTACGCATCCTTCTTGCTTGACTCTCGGTCGAGAGAGAAGCATGAAACGACGTGATGTTATGGAGAAACTTGGTGTCCCCTGCTATGGGGCCTATATGAGCGGTATACGAGTATAAATACCACGATTGGTTGCGCGCTGTTTTTTTCTATAAAGAAATTTACTCGGATACGAAGATTTGTTTGAAAAATAATGTAAATGGAATTTCGATTCTCTGTAATATATTAAAGTTATGTCATCACGACAATATATTATAGTTTCAATTTGTGAAACTATTATTTTATGTCGAGACATAATTTTAATTAAGTAATGATACTCGTAAATCTCTTTAAACAATTACTTTTCAAAATAATCTGTATTAGAAAATAATTTTAATTCGATAAATTTATAGAAATGTTAACATTATCTGGCAAGCCAGTTTACTTTGTAATTGGCGTAAAACAATACTCTGAGACTGAACCTTGACCCTTATGAAAAAGTATTAGTGCTCAAAAAATTACACATACAAAAATATCACAGAATCTGCTATTTTCTGTGATTTCTTTAGATTGGCAGTAATACGACAGTAATTGTTCACTCTTAAAGTATACTTTTACGCCAATTACAAAGTAAACTGGCTTGCCAGATAATGTTAACATTTCTGTAAATTTATCGATTTAAAATTATTTTCTAATACAGATTATTTTAAAAAGTTATTGTTTAAAGAGATTTACAAATTTTATTAATTAATTAAAATTATGTTTCGACATACAGTAATAGTCTCATGAATTGAAGCAATATTGTCGTGACATAATTGATAACATAATTTTAATACATTACTGAGAATCGTAATTCTATTTATTATTTTTTAAACAAATCTTCGAATCTAAGTAAATTTCTTTATGGAATTAAAAATTAAAACAGTGTGCGATCAAATGCCGTGATACCTATACCGCTTGCATAACGCAGAGTAGAAGACACCGCATTTCTCTTTACTAATTTTTATTTTGCTAACAATTGCTGAATAATAATAAATAGTACAGGACTTTCTTTCTCAGTTTTACCTGTTTTATCAACCTACGAGAGCATAAGTAATAATTATCAAACACCCTGTATAATAAAATAATATAAATTTTGATTATTTTTGCTTAATTTTCTATTTACAATATTGAAAATTTATTAATATCTTAGTACATGGGAATTGTGTTTTTATTGGACAATAGTAACAAAAAATATTTAATGTAAGGGAGGGTGGGGCACTAGGTGACAGGGGCACATAGTGACAAAACATCGCTCAGCGCTACTTCTTTAGTCCCATTGCTATCTATATACAAAAATAAAAAGTTTTAAATGTATAAAGAAATTTGTCGATAAAACAATGGCGCTATGATAGAAAATATGCCGTCGTTATAGGCTCTAAAGTTTTGAGTTCACGAAAATCAGGTATAAATTGCATTTTTTTTAACAATTAAATGGCAGAATTTCAATATTAATGAAAAATTTTAGTTTAAATGCTGTTTGTGGTAGCATGTTTACTTATTTCTCGTACTTTTGACATGTGTAGCAAAATTATTTGAGCCTTGGTATAATTTCTATTGCTTTTGTAATGTTTATCGACCTTCGGGGCAGATAGTGACAGTTTTTGACGGGGCACATAGTGACGACACTGCACATGCGCATCTAGCCATAGGACTCGCATAGCGCTGCACGTCGGTGATATGACAGGTTTTCTAACCTGTACTATTGTCAACATCAACGATTAATATATCGCTTCAAGGGACAGAGCGACACTTTTTCTGCCAGATTCTTCGTTTCGTACGAAAACGCAGATTAAGTGGAAATTGATCAAAATCGGAGGTGAGACCTTTAAACTGATAATTACTTCAAAATAGAGATCCCAGATTGCGAATTCTATCGTATGCTGCATACAAGCATGAGACAGGATCCGTAATCTGAGATTCCTGCTTAAGAAACTGTTGATTAATATTTATATGAATAATTCTATAGCCACTGGATCTTAAAATGCTTTTTTTACCAAATCAACATAGTAAGAACATATAAAAAAAAAAAACAGAAAGGAAAACAACAAGCTCTGATAAACTTGAAGCTGGCATCCAGTTATTAAAAGCAGGATGGACTATTAGAGATACTGCCTCGCATATCGGCATAAATCGTCAAACACTGTATCGAGTTTACTCAAAATTAAAAGAGAATCCTAATTCTGCTAAATCTTTTAATTTGAGTTACCAATCCAGATGTATCTTCACTAAAGAAATTGAAGAGAGTATTGTCCAATACTGCATGCAGGTAGCTCAAATGGGTTATGGGCTTACAGTTCATATGGTAAGAGAGCTAGCTTGGCAAGTTGCTGTAGAAAATAACTTACCAATACCAGAAAATTGGAAAAAGGAATGCAAAGCCGGAATAGATTGGTTTCACGGTATATTTTTATTAGTCTTTAAAAATTTTACATTAGCCTCTTAATGCAATGTATCCATGTTATCTTTTTCATTATAGGCTTTAAAAAACGTCATCCAGTTATTTCAATAAGAGTGCCAGAAGCTTGTAGTATTGCAAGGGCAATGGCTTTCAATAAGACTAACGTTGAAATATTCTTCAACAAATTAGAAGAAGTACTTTTAAGGAGTGATTCATTCAAGAATGGATCTCGAATTTATAATTTGGATGAAACGTGCACTTCAACTGTCCAAAATCAGAGAAAAATCGTCTCACCAAAGGGTGTAAAACAAGTTCATCAAATAAAGGGCGCAGAGAGAGGGACATCTGTTACTACATGCGTTATTATTGGTGCTTTCGGTGTTGTTTTACCTCCTGTGCTTATATTTCCTCGAAAGAAACGTATACCAGACTTAATGATAAACGCTTTTCCTGGATCTCTTGGATTAGGAAATGAAAAGGGGTACATGACAAAAGAATCATTTTTCCATGTTATGGAGCACTTCATCAATTGCACTAAATCATCTAAGCAAAATCCTACTCTTTTATTGTTGGATAACGTGGAAACTCATTTTTCTACAAAGACTTTAAATCTTGCAAAAGAAAATGGCGTGGTAATATTTACTTTTCCTCCTCACTGCACTCACAGACTTCAGCCTCTAGATGTGGGAATCTTTGGTCCATTTAAGGTTCATTATGATAACGCTATTAATTCATATCTTATGAATAATCCTGCTAGTCCTCCTACATTATATCGCATAGCTGGTTTTGTCAAAGAGGCACTCTGCAAAGCAGTAACTCCTCATAATATCATAAAGAGTTTTGAAACAACTGGAATCTTCCCATTCAATAGGAATGTATTTCAAGAATCTGATTTTATCATGGCTAGTGTAACAGAAAAGCTTGATTCTTCTAAGGCAGATTCCATTTCCTCTCCTGAAATAATGACACCTACTAACATTCTTGTTGATATCACTGAAGAAGGAATCAACACAAATAAATTTGATATCAATGTTAATGTCAGTGAATATCCATCTGCTTCCTCTTCAAATGAGCCTTCTTTTCGTGGTCCAGCAGATATTCGAGGTTTACCAAAAGCAAAACAGCAAGAAAATAAGCGAAGGAATAAACGAAAAGGAAGATGCATGATAGCAACTGATACGCCTGAAAAAAATGAAATAGCTCAGCGAGAAAACGAAAAAGAATTAAAGAAAAACAAAGCTGAAGAAAGAAGAAAAAGACAAGAACAAAAAACAGTAGAAACTAAGAAAAATCAGAAAGGACAAAAAAAGGTGAAAAAGAATATATGTTTTGATAATGATAACATGAAAAAATCTCAGAAAAAGGAGAATTTATCTTAGTGTCATTAAGACTAAAGAAAGCAAGTTTTTTGTAAAGAATATTATAAAGAAAAATCGGTTTGGAAGCCTGGAGATAATAACGATCGTATTACCTACTAATGTTACATATTTCTATACAGTACTTGTGATAATTTTTTTTCTGTGATCTGCAGTGATCTTTATATGTTTAAGCAAAACCAAAGAGAGTTTGTTTTATAATGATATATTTAAAAAATATATCATTATAAAAGTTTAAAAAGATATTATAAAAAGATATATTTTGCTGCCAGCAATATTTTCATTAATTTTGAGATCTGACTGTAATAGGCAGCCATATCTTTTGCTTGAAAATGATATGTTAAATAAATTATATAAATTTATGTATGTGTATCTCTTTCACACCGACATTAAACCTAATTTAAAATTTATTTATTTCAGATAGAAAGCATATTTCTTTATTTTAATAAATAATTTTTAAAATGTTTGTAGTTTTTTTCTTCAAATTTATTTTTTTAATGTTACATACGTTAATATAATACCTATGGTATTTAATAAAAAGTTTAGTGATATCTTGCAGTCTCTGATTTTAATGATAATGGAGTTGTCACTATCTGCCCCCGAAATTGTCACTATGTACCCCAGCCTGGGGTACGTAGTGACAAATGCAAAGATCTTTTTGACGACGTATCTTTCCTTAAATACGGCTCATAATATTAATATAAAAGACAGATTGTGTTTATAAAGGTTAAACGAAAATGTACAAATGAAAATATTTGACTACCAACTTAAAAAATGGACTTTGATAACGAATTTCCCAAAACTGTCACTATGTGCCCCACCCTCCCTTACATCGAATATCGCGAATATCCAAATGTAGAAGAAGATGCTCCTATTGTTACGAAGTTAATAAGGCCAACAACTCTTTTCGACAATATAATCGAGATACAACTAAAAGCATTTAATCGTATTTGGAAACATTACTGGGCATGTACACACATTTTAGATAAGATATCTAACGAATGTGTTAATTTAACCAATGAAAAATATCCAGAATGGTTTGATAAAAACAATGCGTGTTATAGTCATCGATTGCAAGCATTGAAATTTCTGATAAGTGTTAAATTATATGCTACTACAAGATATAACAATCGCAAAGACAAAAGCAGCAAAAGTAGCAAAAGCAGCAGTAAACATCGAAAAGTAAAAATTTTACAAAATAAATAAAAAAATGGAATTAAAAATAAAATTGTGATAAGAAAATTAAAACACAGCCATCTTGCATCATCGAGCACTATTCTATAATAAAAGAGAAAACGAAGTATATAAAATAAAATAAGGCATAAAAAAACTGACGAAAAGCAAATAAGAAGCAGAAGAAATGACAAGTATAAGATACTTCAAAAACTGGGCAACTAAGAATATTAAAAAATAATATATATTTATCTTCAAACATGTTGAAATATATTCTTTGTGAAATATAAAATGTAGAATACATATCGTGTATTTTATTATAATTAACTGTGTGCAGGGTACAATATTTTTTATATATTAAACTGCGTAAAACACAGAATACTTTATTTAACAATTTACTGCGCATAGCGCAGAATATTTATTACATTTCACTGCGTAAAACGCAGAATACTTTATTTAACAATTTACTGCGCATAGCGCAGAATATTTATTACATTTTACTGCGTAAAACGCAGAATACTTTATTTAACAATTTACTGCGCATAGCGCAGAATATTTTGTTACATTTCACTGCGTAAAATGCAGAATACTGTATTTAACAATTTACTGCGCATAGCGCAGAATATTTTGTTACATTTCACTGCGTAAAATGCAGAATACTGTATTTAACAATTTACTGCGCATAGCGCAGAATATTTATTACATTTCACTGCGTAAAACGCAGAATACTTTATTTAACAATTTACTGCGCATAGCGCAGAATATTTATTACATTTCACTGCGTAAAACGCAGAATACTTTATTTAACAATTTACTGCGCATAGCGCAGAATATTTATTACATTTCACTGCGTAAAACGCAGAATACTTTATTTAACAATTTACTGCGCATAGCGCAGAATATTTATTACATTTCACTGCGTAAAACGCAGAATACTTTATTTAACAATTTACTGCGCATAGCGCAGAATATTTTATTACATTTCACTGCGTAAAACGCAGAATAAATTTTTTAGCAATTTACTGCGCATAGCGCAGAATATTTTCTTATATTTCACTGTCTAAAAAGACGCAGAAAGGATTTTTTTAACAATTTACTGCATATAGAACAATAATGATTTTTAACATTTTGCTGCGTAAAACGCAGAATATATTTTTTAACAATTTACTGCGTATAACGCAGAATGTTTTTTTTACGTTTCACTGCTTGACATGACTCAAAGCAGAAGATAGAATTGCTATAAGGAAGTATATACAAGTAAGTATTTTTAAAAGTTAAATGTGTTAATTATTTACGCTAATTTTTTGGTTCATTTTTAAATGGTTAAAAAATTTATAAAATATTACATATTAAAGCCATTATATCGGAAATATTAAAACTACGAGGTGTGTTCAAAAAGTATCGCGAATTTTGTGTTTTTTCAAAAATTATTTATTTATTCATGAATATCTATTTTGTCCCCTTCAAAGTAATCCCCATGAGATATTATACACTTGTGCCAACGGTTTTTCCAATCTTCGAAGCACTTCAAAAAATCATTTTTTTTTATCTTGTTCAGCTCCTCCTTCGATGCCGTCTTTATCTCGTCAAGCGTAGCGTAACGTCGTCCTTTCATGGGCCTCTTCAGTTTAGGGAACAAGAAAAAGTCACAGGGGGCCAGATCTGGGGAATACAGTGGCTGCGGCATCATTAGTGTGTTGTTTTTGGCCAAAAAGTCGCGCACAAGCAACGATGTGTGAGCAGGGGCGTTATCGTGGTGCAAAAGCCAATTTTTGTTCTTCCACAAATCCGGGCGTTTCTGGCGGATTGCTTCGCGCAAATTGCGCATAACTTGCAGGTAATATTCCTTATTGACCGTTCTACCCTGTGGCAAGAACTCATGATGCACCACGCCCCTGCAATCGAAGAAAACTGTCAGCAAAACTTTCACATTCGACCGAACTTGGCGCGCTTTTTTCGGTCTTGGTTCGTGCGGCAGCTTCCATTGAGATGATTGAGCTTTGGTTTCCACGTCATAACCATAAACCCACGATTCGTCACCAGTTATGACTCTCTGGAGCAAATTTGGGTCGTCGCGGACAGAGTCCAACATCTCATTAGCAATGTTCATGCGATGCTGTTTTTGGTCGCAATTGAGCAATTTTGGTACGAATTTCGCGGCGACCCGTCTCATGCCCAAATCATTGATAAAAATCGAATGGCACGAGCCAATCGATATGTTTAGGTCCTCAGCAACTTCTCTAACGGTGATTCGACGATTGGCCAATACCATTTTCTCCACTTCATTAATTTTTTCGTCTGTTGTTGAAGTGCTCGGGCGTCCGGCACGCTCTTCGTCGTTCACATCTTCTCGGCCTTCTGAGAACATTTTGTACCACTGATAAACGTTGCTTCGGTCCAAGGTAGCTTCTCCGTATGCCACAGTCAACATTCGGAATGCATCCGCGCACTTAATTTCGTTTTTCACACAAAATTTGATACAGGTTCTTTCATCCATTTTTTTGAATAGGTAAAAATCGAAGACGATCCAAAACACGTGCAAGCAAAGCAGCTGTCAACAATTAAGTGAACATTCAAAATGGCCGAGCTTGTCGGCATAAGTGAGAGACATGAGTACCAACATAACGCCACAAAAAGATCAAAATTCGAATATACGTAACCCGCGAAAATTCAAAATTCGCGATACTTTTTGAACACACCTCGTATATATAATACGTGTGTGCGTGCATACGTGTGCATATGCGTGTTTGTATGAAAGCTTTCTAAAGTCTTTGTAAAATATATATTATAGTCTCTTTCAATTATTCAATTTTCCAATATTTATTTTCAGTATATATAAAAAATCAATACAATATAAAATTGTCTATGAATTAATTACAAATCTTTTAATTTTAATTGCATATTAATAAATATAAAATATATAAATCATATTTTTCGAAAAGAATATATTAAATGTTTAATTCATACAAATATTTACTAAAATTGTTTTTTTATTTTTGTTAATATTATATTTCTTTGTAATAAATATTAAAAAATTGTAATCTTATAATTTATATTCTACAGACCCGCAACTTTTCTTTGGTGCGTCTCCACCCACTCCCCCTCCGCCCCCCACCCCCGCATCACGACTGTCTGCCGTCAACAGTTGACAAACGGTAGCAGCATCCGAGACACGCCAGCGCGACCGCGAGGAATCATTCAGTCACTGGTCACTAATTCGTTAAGTAGCTACTGATAATCGTGCTCAGCGGAACGTGCCGAAAAAATGTAAGTAAAAACATACATTTTCTTTAAAATAATCTGGCAAGTATTGAGTCACACACAATCCTTGCCAGATTATTTTAAAGAAATATCCAATTGCGCTTCTAAAGATGTTAGGCGCTTGTTTTTGTCATTATATCCTTTCGTGTAATGAATACTAAAGCTAGACTGACAAAAACACGCTCTAACATTTTATAAGGCATATTATCTGACGTAATATAATAAATTATATATATTTACAGATTTATTAATAAAATGTACAATTATTTACAGGTCAGGACGCAAGACACAAGGAAAAGATAAAGAAGACGGAAAGAGATTTAGATGCCGAGTTAGATAAAGAAATACAGGAGGGAATGAGAGGAATAGAGATAGATGAGAACGTGATAGAGAAAGGGGAAGAGACAGAGGAAGAGATAGAGGAGGAGGAAGAGGAGGAAGAAGAGAAAAAAAACAAAAAGAAAAAGAGAGGAGGACGTTTGCTGAAAGAAAGAAACGTGATGTAAGTACATGCTTTTATAATTAGTAGTAATATAATATTTTTCGGCATATTATAGCAGCTCTTTGATGTTTTACACATTAAGATATATAATATATATTTTTTTCTGTTTGATTTAGATATGGAAAACCACGTGGATATAAGTGGGGAGGAGGATGGACAGGAGGATGGAAAGAAGTATCGAGAGGAGGATGGAGAGGAGGGTGGAGAGGAGAGTCGAGAGGAGGATGGAGAGGAGAGTCGAGAGGGGGATGGATGAGAGGAGGATGGATGAGAGGAGGGTGGAAAGGAGAGTCGAGAGGAGGATGGAGAAGAGGAGGCAGAGTTCGGTAAATATATTTTTTTTAATTAAAGTTAATAATTTAAAATTAAGTTAAAAAAAAACTAGGTATTAAGTTAAATTAATAGTTAATTTTGAAAAATATTCATGTTAAATTTGAAAATCGTAAATTTTTAAAGTTACAATTCCAAATAATTATAATAAAAATCCTCAAATAAATTTAATATCTTATTTGTAAATTAAGTCTATATGAAATAACAAAGAAATATTGTTCTATATGTGGGAATGTATTTTTTTCTCTTATAAATATTTTGTTTACATACATACATTTTTAATTTATAAAAAGTTCATAAATTAAAATATATGTTTCAAAAATAACGAAAGTTAAAAATTGAAGCTGAAAATTAAATTATTTTAAAATAATTTATTAATTTTTGTTTAGCTACGACCCAACTTTCAGCAGTGAGGAAAGATGGCAAGCGCAACGGACAGGCGGATGCAACTTTTATTTCAACTGTTGTTAATATATTAATAAAATTAAATTTATAACTTATAACTTAATTTAAGTACAATTATTTATTGCCTTATTACTGCGAATATTTCTCTCTCTCTCTTTCTTTTTTATTTGGTATTTTTTGTTCTATATATATTTTTCACTTTATAACTTTATTATTATATTACTTTTATTTTCTCTTGTGCTCTTATTCTTCGCATATTTTTTGTTTCGTTGCTGTATTTTGTTTTAATTTGTTTCTTATTATTTTTTGTACAATATTAAATACGCGCGTATTATTTCTAAATTATACATATGCGCGCATATGCCATTATAACAAAATATAAAAACATTTATAAAGAGTGGGCGCTTTCCGGTCTCTCTACGTCCCTGCCAGAAGTCGCCCGAAATCCTCTTTCAGAATTTTACGGCTGAAAATGTAACGTGGAAAACGAGATGGGTGAGAGGGGGTGAGGAGAGGAGGGTATTCGCAGAGACAACATCGTCGCTCGCTCGGCTCGCTCCGTGTTACAACCGCGAATGTTTCTCTCTCTCTCTAGCCGATGGCGAGACAAAGGACGGACAGAGATTGATCGTCCGTCTTTACCTAACTAATGTGTCTTCTCGCTCTTTCATGTACCACGGAAGAGAACCACAAAATTGTCGACATTACCACGTAGCACGAAACGGAACCGCAAAATCGTGCACATAACGACGGGAATCATGCACATTGGCTACGTAGTTCATGTGCACGTTTTGTGCACATAGAGGCGCCAGTGGACGGAAAGACCTCAGGCTCGCCATGTCCTCTCTCAGTTTTCTCTCTGGTGATAGCACTGTGCAGGCACAGTATGATACGCATGCATGAGGGCAATATGAGGTCGCACGAATTGTTATCTGGGAAGGTGTGCTTGTTTCTTGAACGCATTTTCGTCACGTTCTGCGCAGTGACTGAGATCCGCCATCGTGCAATCATACATATCAAACGCGCGTAATTTTGATTTTACGATGCCGTGTGCAATAAAAAAATTGTAAAAATAATTATCGAAACACAAAAAACCAAAAAATCAGTTTTTTGACATTTGCGAAGAAAACAGAAATGATCGAGAGGTGGAAAATTGTATGCAAAGAAAATGTTAACCCTAAAATTGGTATGTACACATACCTTCGTTGATATGATTTATTTTTATTTATTTAACACACGGTATTGTAATTAATAAAATATAATTAATATTGATTTATTAAATGTATTATTGATTTGTGTAGCTCGTGTTTGTTCGGAGCATTTTCATTATACACAATTTGAAAATCAATTGTGATTAAAAGATTTAATCGGAGAATCTGGGAATGTACGAGTAAAACTTAGACATGATGCAATTCCAGTCGAAATCGTAGAAGACAACGAAATTTCTACGAATAACGGTTTGGGTATACATATAGTCTATTTTCAATATTTAAAATGATTATTATAACCCAATCAGCACACAATATTTAAAAAATGTTTTTAAAACACATTTTTAGAAACATTTATAAAAACGTTAAAAATAATGGGTTAAGTGCCCTTCTTTTCATTAAAATATCTTTATTTAATATTGAGGTTAAAAATAAAATAAAAAAAATAAAAAATCAATATTGAAATCTTTTTTTAATATTGACGTTTTATCTTAAGAATTATTTTTCGGAAATTTCCACGTGGTCACCCATCCAAATCGCGACCTCGGTGAACGTTGCTTGACATCTGTAATCTCTGCGAAACTGATCCCTCGTGATGATCTGTAAACATTTTGTGCTAATACATATGCATCATTGATAGATTTGCTCAATATATGTTATCAAAAAGACAAAATATATATAATTAAAATATATTATTTATATAAATATATATAATTAAGTTAATTTTTTACTGATTTTCATAGATGTTATTGAAATATTTTTTAAACAAATTTTAAAATCAATAATAATTGAAAATTAAATAGCTTAAATGTTAATAATGTAAGTAATAATGTAAGTTAATAATAAATAAAGATAATTTTATAGAAATAAAAAATAAGTAAAAAAATTAATATTAAATAAACATAAATAAATATTAAAAAAACATTTAAAAAATATTGTGTGCTGTTTGGGAATATAAAACATTTTAAGCGATATTTATAATATATATAACGATACGTCCCTCCACCGTCCGTGCGCCTCCGTTCCGTCTACCGAACGACGAACGCCGAGCGTAGCGGGGGAACACGTGCGCGCACGGCCGAACCACAGTATACAGTAGCGCAACTCTCTGTCGGCACTTTTGATGTTGGTGAAGCCAAAATCACAGCGCGCAGACGCAAGCTCGGTCACTTTATACAGTATCGCCATCTGCACTTCTCTCTCACTTACTCTTTTACTTTGTATTTATGCTCTCTTTCTAATTCATAGCAACGTTAGAGAAATTGGTTTATCAGATTATAAATAAGTATAAAATTATATTATAATATATATTTGATGTATGTAAAGAGCAAATTCTTAAATAAGTGATATAGATTGAGCTTTAGAAAATAAATATGCAGATGAAAGATATTTAATAATTTTAGTTATGACAAATTAAGATAAACTTTAAGAGCAGCTAAATTTTGTATTGAAAATAAAAAGTATACCCTTTTGTAAATAAAAAAATATATTTTTTTTTTATAAGTACATAGTTATATTTTATAAAATACATTCATATCTTTAGTATTTTGTATTTAAAGATACATTTGTTGCATATATATATATATATCTGTGTGTGTGTGTGTGTGTGTGACTGAATAATTATTATTTAAAATTAATAATTTAAATAATAATTATTATTTTAATAATAATTTTTTATTAATTATTAATTTTTATTTCGTTAACTATGGCAAATATTAAAAAATGGTAAAGGACTTTTGTGCTCATTTTTACTTGATCTATCAATCCACGAAACCACGGGCGATCGTTACCTGACACCCTATGTGTATGACTAAAAGTTTCTTTCATTAGATCGTACTTCAGCTACTCGGTCCACCTCTGTACGATCCAGAAAAAAAGAAAATAAAGTTAAAAAAGTTGTTGAGCACAAAATGTAAAATTATTATATAATAATACATACAAAATCGATAAAATGCAATGAAACATACTTATACATTGGAAATTTACATATCGTTTAAAAAAATACTTGAGTTTTTTAAATGAAATGTGTATTTGAAGATACGCATTTTGTTTCAAAAAATTCTATTATTACAATTATAAGTATAAATTGAACGTATAAAACCCAAATTAATAATATCGACGCATAATATAACTAATTCGCTAATATCTAACTTACAGTCATACTTACTTTCTTCTTACCTTTTCTCTGTCTTTCCAGAGCGTACTTCAGTTATTTACGCTGAGTACAATCCAGAAAGAAAGAAAAGAAGAAAGAAGACAATATAGAACTGGAATACGACCGTTCAGCTTTTTACATTTTATTTGGTTTCCCCATAGTCCCATCAATGCTACGAAAAAAAAATTGTTTAATACATCTTATCAAAATATTCTTATTCTTATCTTACCGTTATATTTTACATTAAGCATTTCTTATTTCTAACTTACCTTTACATGTGATATTAAAAATATTATTATATTTCTTATCTCTACACGTGTACAAATTACAAAATATCTTATAAAAGCAATATGCATGCAAGAAACACAGAAATTAAAGATGTAAGATATTCCACATTTTTCTATTGTTTTGACCAACCCCTTTACATGCTTTATTATGTTGTATTAGTGCGTGATAAATGCGCATGCGAAAAAATAATTTATTGAGAAAGTCTGTGGGAAAGACAGGACATGGTGTTTGAAACGTGATATCTTTTACTAAAGAAAGTAAATAAGAACCAATATTTTTTTTATAACAATTACTTTCGAAATTTTTAACAAATATTTCATCTAATTTATGTATGTATAAACAAAATTCATTACTTGGAATATTCAAAGCTCCAAAAAGTTTTCCATTTTCAGATTCGTAATCGCGAAATGAACAATATAAAGTAGTGTTATCCAAAATATGAGTAGTTTCATTTATATAATCTGTACACGTTTCACACGAATGTATTGCTAAACATCTTTTGATTAAATAGCCGCAAACGTATTTTAATGCATTTTGTTCTGGCAGGTCCATAGAACGATACTCGTGTGTAGGAACATCTAAAATTTTATAGGTAGGTGATGATGTATTAAAGTCGGAATCTGTAGATTGAAAGTTTGATGTTTCCATAAGATTTAATAATTCATCGGAATCTGGAGCACAATTTTTTGTATCACAATGCTGTAATAATTTAATACTATATAATTTTTTAAAAGCGCGTGAAAACTGTATAGGAGTCGGATTAACAGAATTACCGCCTTGTTGTCGAATAGATCCAAAAAAATTTTCGAGGCAATCTTGATTGATTCTACGAGTTTGTAGATGTGGAAAATTAAAAGTCTTTAATTTTTCCCATAATTGGATAATACTATTAATAGTGACCTGCCAGCATTCAAAACATTTAATTTTTACAATTTTGCCCTTATTATTAGTAGCTGTAATATCTTTTAAAAAATTTAACGTTTCTTGCAAAAATTCCAATTGTTTTGTACTTCCGGTAAAAATTTTTCCATATTCTTTTGGACTGTCCATAAAAGATGAATTTAAAATATCAAATAATTTATCGAAACGATCAATAAATTCTACTGTCCCAATTGCTTCAGATGGTAGGTAACCTACAGATATTAACGTGCACATACCTGCAGCTACATGATTACTTAATACTTGTACGGCATATTTAACTTTCATTTTCGAAAAATTATTAGGTTCAATATGAATCGGAGATAATTTAGGAGCTGCTTTAAGCCATTGTTTTGTATCTTTTAAATAAAATTGTACAATATAAGACCATGACGCAAATTTACCGTTACTTGATTTCAAAATATATTTTAACAAATTGTTACGCGTAGCTTTGATTAAATGGGGAGTGTCAAAAATATATAATATATTTTGGTCATCAACAACAAATACTGAATTTTGATTTGATATTTCCAATTGACGAGACAATTGCAAAAAATTGGAACCCATGTCCGTAATTAACGCATGCACAGTAGTACCACATTCTTTTAATTTTCGTATTGCATCAAAAATAATAGTTTTTAATGTATCGCTTGTACAATTAGTCGCTGCAAAACAATAACAAAGTGGAACTTTCCAATTGCCTGCAATACTGCGTGCCATAAGAACAAACGCACTTTTTGCAGCTATTGGTGATTTCTTATCACCAACATCCTGAAATCCTATTACTTCATCTCGTGAAACATTGTAAAACAAATGAGATTTTAAACTCATTTCATCCGCGGTCAAAATGCAATGTCTCTCTATAAGCGGTAATGAATTTAATTTAATTTTTAAAGCTTCAAAGATTTTTATATTAATACCAGGCTCAACATTCCAATTATAAGTGAAAGATTGTAAAGTGCGTACAGAAGGTAATGAAAATGATTTTTTTAATTCTCTATAATTTCGCGGACTTAAAAAGTACATTGATAAAGCAAATTTTTTAAATTCATAATTATATCGGATGCCACGTTTGCCTTTTGTTTGCGCGTCTATTTGTACTGACAATAACATATTAAATTTTTCCGATAATAACTTATTTCCTAATGTTCTTAAAGTTTTAAATTCTTTCCTCTGTACCTCATCTTTTTCGTTTCTTCGTGATCCTTTAGTGATGATTTTTTGTTTCTTCTCAAGACGTCGCAGTTTTTGTTGGAGAACCTTATTCTTTAATTTTAATTTCTCTATCCTTGTACGTAATTGTTCCTTTGTAGGGCTATTCTTTCTTTTCGATGTCATCGTTGCTTTCGACATCATTATTTTGCAAAATGTATTAGACGTGCTTCTAAATAAATACACAATTCAGCGTATTAAAAAATAAGAAGAGAAAAAATTACAATAAAAAACAAAAGTATTTATTTCAGTCATAAAGTCACGAATAATAGGTATATGAAAGCATAATAAATAATAATAATAAAAAAGAAATTAAGAAATAATCATATAAGAAAATAAAAAGTATATATAAGTTTTTTGGTGGCCTACCATACTGGTACATCTGTATACATATACTGTATATACTATATTACTCTTTTAACAACAAACATATGTTATATTATATTACAATACAAAAGTAATTCTAAGTAATATGCACTTGTTATCTATTTTTCTGTTAACAATTTCATAATAATTTCATGATAATTTGACATTTACTATACTAATTGTACAATCTGATTTTTATTATTCCTTTCATATTTACGTACAATATTTATAAACAGAAAAAATATATATAGTAATAGGTATACAAACTTACGGTTTCACAATTTCAAAGTCCATTTCCTTTTCTATATTGTTGTCAGTTTTATTTCCTTCTTCTTCTTCTTCTGTTGTAAAGCTTGTTTGCTCTTGTATGCTTTCTCCTTCATTCATGCATACTGCGTCCTTTTCTGCTTCTGCATCTGTTTCTACATCACTGCAAGAAGATTTCAAATTGCGTGATTTAGTATATTAGTACAACAATACATCGTATTAAAAAAATATTTTTAAATAACATTTTTAAAGATGCCTTACATTCTGATTTCGGACATATATGCTAACTGAGTATGTACATGTTTGCATAATATATTATAACATTAAAGCAATGAAAAGCTGTATTAGTAATTGAGTAATCTAAAGTATAATTATATAATTACATTATTTTAGTTGATGACTCCTGCAAATCTTTTCCAAATCTTGTGGGTATGGCATCTGGCTGAAGAAGAATTCTCTTTTTATTAACTTTAAAACATTTCTTCTCAAAATGTAGACGACATAGTCGACAATTTCTAAAAGAATATTCTGGACCTTTTTCTTCTAAATCCAGTCTTCCACTTAAATGCACCCATTGCAACCATCTGTTACAACATGCAATTTATTAAATATAACAATTTATGTAAAAAATATAACGTAATTAGAAAATATTTCTATAAAATAATAAAATAATAAAATTATGAAAACCTGTCATATTCTTTTGGAAATTTAAATACATGTCTTCCTTTCTTCAGATTTCCAGGACAACCTCTTATAGAACACTTTTTTACACTTTTTTCACTCATTTTCTCTCTAATTTCTGTGTTTTCTTCTTGTATCTGAAACAGAGCTAAGATCAAAGTGCAAGAGTTTTCTGAAAGAGAATTGAAAATCTGTACAATATTATATGTTGTACAGATTCACAATTCTCTTTAAGGTTAAATGTTATTTCCTTTCTTCCTTTTATTTCACTGCACTTTATTTTACTTCACTTCACTTTACTTCACTTTACTTCACTTTTGCTTATTCTATTTCTCTTTAAATATCTAAAATATTATTTCGCAAAACATCAACGATAGGCAAGCAGCTAATACCCGCCAATTTCTAAACGAGAAAGACGGAAAACAGAAGAGTAAGTGAGAGAGAAGTTCAGATGGCGATACCGTGTAAAGTGACCGAGCTTGCGTCTGCGCACTGTGATTTTGGCTTCACATATCAAAGAGAGTTGCGCTACTGTATACTGTGGCCGAACTTCGCCGTGCGACCACGCGGCGACACGCGCGCCGACCGTGGCGTTCCACAACGCTCCCACTCCGGCTTGGCCGACCGAGCGCGCGGATTAGCTTATCCAGTCGCGCGTTCGGATATATAAGCCGGCAGTGGAAACGCACAGACAGATCCGTCCGACTACCCGACCGGTCTAGGGACCGAGCATTCCCGATCGCTCCCTTAAGAGGATGCTAAAGTAACAGAAGAACTTCCTCGACGTCGGTCCTACAGATCACTGCAGATTATTTTTCGAGCAAGACCAGGCTATTGCTCTTTGTCCATTGCATAGATCTGTCTTTGTTTTTTGATTATTTCGCCATCTGCGAAAAGTCCTATCAACTACTGTTGGGCTCCATATTGCTCTGTTTATGACAGTTCAGCTTTGCTGAGCGAAATATGCGCGTGGTAAAAGCACATTAGCGTATCTTTTTTGTTAGGCGTTCAATCGTAATTTTGCAAGGTCAATGTTATTCGTGCATGTTTTCTGAAGGATGCTCTACTATCATTTTGTACGCACGAGCTACACAACTTCTGTATTAAGGTAAAGTTAACCTCAGGTGACGGCTATATGAGTGAATTTTTAATGATTTATTAAATTTTTGTTCGATTTTCTTATAAAATTGACCTGAGCACCCTTTCTTTTTACGCGTATTTCAATTCTAAAAAAAGTTTTTGTGATTCTGTAAAGCCAATCCAAAGATATTTAATGCACTGTAAATGTCGGTAATTCGTAGTACTTTAGCATCCTCTTAAGACGAGCATTTTCGTCGCACTCCGATATCCTCTACGGGCATTCCCGTCGATAACCTCGGCCGAGTATCCTCGACTAGTCGACTCCGATAGGATGATGGCAGAGAACGAGACGTAACTGACGTGACGTGACGTGACGTGACGTTGAGTAAGGTAGAGAAAAGCCGTAAAGACGTAAGACGTGTTGTGTTGAATGTCTGATGATCTATTAAGTGCGCGGAGAGACGAGGTGGGTAATAGTAATATATTAACTTAATAATTTATAACTAAATATGGTCTGGAATAAAATAACATTTTATTCATAATAATTTGTTTCCATTTTGTTTGATGTTGTGTTATACGCGAATTGAATTACCGGAATTCACTCCGAAGAGAGCGCGAGTGAGAGCTGCGTGAGTGATTAGTCTTCTCAGCGCTCGGACTCGATACGGCCCTGAGCGCGCGATTGCGAGAGCGATTTGATGCGAGATCGCGAGCGACGAAGGTAGCGTAAACCTTTGTATACTGAGAGGAGTGGGAAGCGGGAGAAACGAATTAAGGTGAACAGAATGATCACTCCGTTGAATTAACTTTTGCAATTCACTCGTCTTTAATTGTAAAATTGTTTCTCAGATTTCTATATTTAATTTAGCGGGCGCATAAGTTCAAGAAGCGCGTGTCGATAACGAGCGCATACACGCGCACCTTCTCACTCCCGATACTTCCCGAATTTGTCGTCGCTCGGTTCCGGCTGTTGTGTATTACTCGCGTCGCTACTCGAATCTGAGGCTGCGGATCTCTCGCAGAGAGCGCGAACCTTCCAGGGGGCCTATTCTTGAATCTGTACGCAACTATACGTATACGCACGTTGCGAACGGTGGAAAAGCGTATACGCTTCTCATGTCGTATTCTTGAGTATTGTTTTGTAGTACTCGCAATTGGAAACGTATACTCTTTCTGTTGCACTGATTTACATTTGGCAACGTCGCGAAAATATATGATCCTTTCAACAAATATGGTTTAGAGATACGACGTGTATGAAAAGATAGTACAATAACGAGAAAGAAGAAGGAACTTGCAAGGAAAAACGTATGTATATATAAAAATGTTTTTATTATTTTAAAAAATTTTTTATTATAATTATAATTATAAGTATAATTTTTTTATTAACATATATATGAAATTGTTTTTATCCCAATAAAAGATATATATATATATATATATATATATATATATATATATATATTATTGTGATGTGTAGTGTGTATAGGTTAGAAATTAGTAGAACGTTATTTGTATTGTCAACATTTTTGTCTTATACTTTCAGATAAATATTTTCTAAAATTGGAAATACAACATATTAATTGTATAATTTTTGAAAATTATAATTTAACAAAAAATGTATTTGAATTCTTTATCCACTTTACAAAGTAACTTTTGTAATAAAATACAATTTTATTATTAAAGGTACATTTTAAAACGTCCTCTTCGAGGAAAATTCAATTTTCGATATAATATAATAGTAAATGTTACTTGTACTACATAGCTCGAGTAAAATTTTCCTCGGAGAGGATATTTTAGAATGTAGCCTAAGACAGGTTTAATATTTATAAATTTTTTTAAAAATTTGTTCTGTATTACAGATGGATAACTTACAAAGAAAAAAGAGAGGTGCAAACATTACAAACGAGCAGAAAACTCTCTTAATAGAATATATGAATAAACATCCTGAATTAGTAAAAGGAAAATTAACATCTTCGTTTACTTTAAAAGATTCTGTACGTTTATGGAACGAAATAAGTGAAATTTTAAATTCAGCTAATGGAGCAAAGAAAGACTGGAAAGATTGGCGTAAAGTAAATTATTTCTATATTAATAAAATAAAAATATAACTAGTTTTATAACAGTTATTTAAAAAAAGCATATGAAATAGTCTTATTAAGAAGCTTAATATGTGTAAAAATAAACATATTTTTTTTGTTTTATTTCTTATTTATAATAAATGAATAATAATAATAAGTATAGTTTCAATTTAATCTGTCATAATTGATGAAAAAATGCTTCTAGTGCTGGCATGATATTCAATCAAGGAGCAAAAAAAAGTATAGTATTATAAAGCAATCCAGAGCAGCAACAGGAGGTGGTGAACAAAATACAGAAGTTTTAACAGAACATGAAGAGCAGGTCCTTAATACAATGTATTCCACTAGTATTGAGGGACATCCTGATATTGAAGAATCCATTATAAATATATTGAGTGATACAGAAGTAAGATTTAACAAAGCAACATTGATAGTTCTGATTTCTTTTTATTATTTATATTAATTTGTAGAATAAAGTAGATACTAAATACATCTGTCATATTCTATCTTCATTAAAATTAAAATTTAGGAATTGTATCATAATATACGTATATATACAATGTACATATATGTGTGTGTGTGTGTGTGTGTGTGTGTGTGTGTGTGTGTGTGTGTGTGTGTGTGTGTAGAAAAAATACATAGAAAAAAATATATATATTTTAATATATACTATTAAAATATATATATATTTTTTTTTCTATGAGAGTAATAACATAATATTATAATACAATAAATTTTATTAAATATAATGTGTATTTACTTTGTAGGATGATGCGATGCAAGTGGAATATTTAGAAGAATATGAAGATGTCTTAAATTTTACTGAAAAGAAACAGGATAAAATTGAAATTCAAAAGAAACAGATTGCTACCTGTACACATTCTGATAATAACCGCAATATGTTATTTCTTCAAAAAAATAAAGCAACTATAAACAGTAATAAATTATCAAACAACAAAGAAAATATTAATAAAAACAATAATGTAGAAAAACAGCCTTCCTTCGAAATATCCAAAGCTCTTGGAAAGTCAATGAATACGAGTTCTTGTGAACAAAACAAAACTACAACTGAAAAGAAAAGAATGACCAAGAGAGAATTACTAAATACTGTTGAAGTATCGACAAATTTAAACAGTATTTATGAACAAACATATGAATTAAAAAAACAGTATTATGAAGCAAGGTTAGAATATTTAAAAAGATCAGTAGAGACACAAGAAAAAATGGCTACTATCCTTGAAAAATGCAACGAAAATCTGATAAATATTACAGATAAGTGTAATATGTCTTAAGAGGATATATATTATTGTATTTTGTTATCTGTGTTATATATAATGGCCTTTCTACAATAAGCTATTAGTTGGTATCACAAGTCATAAGCTGTAAGAATTGACCAATCACAGACGAATATGAAGAGAATATTCGACTGTGATTGATCAATTCTTACAGCTTATGACTTGTAATACCAATTAATTGCTTATTGTAGAAAGGCCATAATACTTATAAAAAGATACTGTGATAATTATATCTAAGTACATACAATTATCTATTTAGATATAATTATTCTTCATATATATGTGATTAAAACAATTGTGATCTCTTAAACTTACCAAAGTTAGATTATAATAAGATATAATCAATTTGATTGATAGTCCATTAGACTGATAGTTGGTACTTTATTTTGATACTCCAGTTTTTGTTTTTATTTTAACTCTATTATTTTGTTTTCTAGCTTATTAAACGTGTTAAAATGACGAAATTCAACTTCGCATAATCATTTCGTTTAAATACGCTCATTTAAAATAAGTTTATTTTGTTTTTCCATAATTGTTCTAATTATAAGAAAATTAGTAATTTTGTTTTTACCTTTATAGATGTTTAAGTTGAGGATGTTATGTCAAAAATAAATAATAATATTTAAAACTTCTAATATTTTTTTCATTATATCTTTTATTTGTATTTATAATTTGTGAAAATAAATAAAATATTAAATCTAAAATACAGTTTACTTGGATCACAGTTTCATCCTTGATTAATGTAAAAATTCACATTTTTTGTTAAACGCTAAATAAATGTTATTAAATTATAAATGATATAACTTGTAATTTTAAGAAGTACATGATATATTTAAGTATACATTAATATACGAACATAGAAAATAAAAATTAAAGTACGAAGAACACATTCAAATATTATTTATGATATATATATATATATATATATATATATATATATATATATATATATATATATATATATATATATATATATGTTTATATATTTCAAGTGAAGAAATTTGCAATCATTTGTCGTTGCTTATTTCTACCAGCTGCAAGATCTGGATCAATTCTACGAACGTTTCTTTCAGGTATATTTTCTTCATTTTCGATATGATCATTTTCGTTATTGTACATCCCAAAATCTAAATCGTCAATATCATCGTTTAACATATACAAAGGCACATTTTCATTAATGCACATATTGTGTAATACTGCGCATGTATATATGATTTTAGATGCTGTTGGTGGAGAATAGTGGAATACTCTGTGCTTCAGTAGACATCTAAATCTCATTTTTAGAACGCCATTGCATTGTTCGATTAATGAACGACATCTCATTTGCTTTCTATTATATTCAGCTTCTGGAGTATCTTCAATAGCGCCTATTATAGGAGTCATCATCCAAGGCCGCAGAGAATATCCTGAATCACCTACATTTCGAAACATTTAGATGTAAAAATGTTTAACGTAATATTAATTATTTGTTTTTGAGTGTAATTTATTTAAACTTATTTTTTTTAATTAATTAATTTTTAATTTTTTTAATTAATTAATTAATTATTTTTTTATTTATTTTTAATCTTTCTTTTTTATTTTTTTTTATTTTTTTCTATAAACTCAGAAATTAAATATAGATGAGTCTGGCATATAAAATTTTAATAAAACAAGACTTTTGATTAAAAAATGATTTGATAGCAGACCATGAACATTCTTTTATAACATTGCTTGCAACTTTATTTCAATCTTACCTACTAAATGAAAATTATTGTGTGGATAGCGTCTATAAAGTTGAATCATAGCGTTTTTTGCATTCGAGTTATTCCAAATAAATGTGTCATGAGTGCTTCCTGGATAACGTGCGTTAATATGCATTATTTTTAAATGCCAATTACATATCTATAATAAATAAATATATATATGCAGACTATATAAAAATTTGTAATAAATATATATAAACTATAAAAATGTATTTATGTATAATATATAAAATTAATGTATGTACTATGTTTAATATAAAACTTATTGTTACCAATTGAGTATTTATTGAATGATATCCTTTTCTATTTATATAAATATGTTCAGGATGAACATTATTATTTGCTGTTGGTGGTACAATAGCAATATGGGTACAATCAATGCACCCTATTGTACCCGGAAATTCAAATTTTCTATAGAATCTGAAATAACAAAATTTTTATATTTATATTTACATTTATATTTATATTTTTATATTTATTTTTATACAGTAAAATAACAAAAATTCATACTGTGTTCGCAGTTCGTTGAATTGTGCTAATGTACTAGGAAATTTTATCCATTGATTCATAATTTCTGGTCTTGATATTATATTTATAATTTCATGAATACTGCGAGATACAGTTGGCTGACTAACAGCCATGTAAATATTTTTTCCAATATTCATCTGATAGGATCCACTTGCAAAAAAACGCAATGCTATCATAACCTATATATATTTGATATATATTAGTATTCATAATTATGTTATTTCATATTTATTTTAATGTGCGTTTTATATTATACAGGGTGCGAGAAAAGTTCCGGGACGGCGAAATATCTCGAAAACTAAGCATTTTAGGAAAAAGTATTTCAGACAAAAGTTGTAGGGTTTTAAAAGATCTATTTACTGATCTTATCAGTTTGACCTTGGATGGCGTTGCCAAGGTCAGATCGAAATCACATCAACTTTTTTAAACGGAACTGTCTACTTTTTATTACATATTCTTGTAGCTTATCTCGAGACCTTTCCAAAACACTACAAGAAAGTTTATTTTTGTTGAGTACTTTTCGAGTTGTGAGGCTTGAAAGCTACGGTGTACTGTAAGTTTCAAGCGACACAACTCGAAAAGTACTTAACAAAAATAAACTTTCTTGTAGTGTTTTGGAAAAGTCTCGAAATAAGCTACAAGAATACGTAATAAAAAATACAATATTAGAGTATCGGTAGTTCCTTAATTAAAGGGTATCCGTACTTCTCTAACAATCTATATTTTTTATTACATATTCTTGTAGCTTATTTTGAGACTTTTCCAAAACACTACAAGAAAGTTTATTTTTGTTAAGTACTTTTCGAGTTGTGTCGCTTGAAACTTACAGTACACCGTAGCTTTCAAGCCTCACAACTCGAAAAGTACTCAACAAAAATAAACTTTCTTGTAGTGTTTTGGAAAGGTCTCGAGATAAGCTACAAGAATATGTAATAAAAAGTAGACAGTTCCATTTAAAAAAGTTGATGTGATTTCGATCTGACCTTGGCAACGCCATCCAAGGTCAAACTGATAAGATCAGTAAATAGATCTTTTGAAACCCTACAACTTTTGTCTGAAACACTTTTTCCTAAAATGCTTAGTTTTCGAGATATTTCGCCGTCCCGGAACTTTTCTCGCACCCTGTATATACATAAATATACACATTTCTTCCATAGAATATTTCCTTTTGTTATAGAATCACAAATATATATAATAATAAATATTATTATATACAATATGATATATTATTTATTACGTTATATATATTATACTTTTTCCTTAAAATATTTACTTTTGTCGTAGAATCTATCGCCGATATTCTTCTTTGAGGAATCAAATACGGTTCGATTATTTCTATTAAATTTCTGGCAGCAGCTTTATTTAACCGAAACAATTGTATAAATTGTCGGTTACTTAGCTCGAAAGGATCGTCCCGAATATGAAATCGTCTTCTTGGTCGGATTTCCACATTTTCTAAAGCACCCATAATCGGTGCATTTATTATAATATCATCTAAATTCATGATTTTTGCTTTCTTTGATCTTCCTCATGCGTGAAACGTATACGTTTTTCTTGAAACGAATGATACGACCCATTCGTTGCATCGTATACGCAAAGTTACGTATACGTTGCACGTTACGATTGTCAAGAATACTGTTCTAGGGATTTTCCATTGCGAACATTCGCAACTTGCCATTTACGTATACGCATCGACGTACAGAATGGACTGCTGATGAGCGTGGTGGGGGTAGAAAGACACAGAGAGTGAGAGGCAGACAATACGAAGAACGTTCGTTCTCTGTCTAATAAGTTTGATTGGTTGTTGTGGCCCCAGCAACCAATCAGACTTAGTAGACAGAGAACGAACGTTCTTCGTATTGTCTGCCTCTCACTCTATGTGTCTTTCTACCCCCACCACGGTCATCAGCAGTCCATTCTGTATGTCAATGCGTATACGCAATTATTTCAAGAATAGGCCCCCAGATCTCGTTTAAGCGAAGGAAAGTCGGGAGAAGCAAATTCGGTGGGAAAATGCCTCATTGGCTCGAATAGACTAATTACTGTCTCGTCATCGACGATTTGAAACAGCGACCGGACCGGACCGGTAAACTTAATATTTGCTGGATTCGACCTTCCTTTGCGGACGACCACGACAAAAACTTATTTGCTTCGCCTGCAAATATTATTCCCGTGACCGTCGAAGTACAATAATACAAGACTTTGCGAATATCATAAATCTTCAATTTAACAACCTTTTGAAATGAATAGCGAACGAACAAAAAAAAAGGAAATTAAGTAACTTATAATTAGTTGAACGCGAAACACGTTTCTTTGATCAAATAGTTAAAATAGAGTAATAATTTTTATTTTAGGTTAATCCACATTTTTCCCTGCTATGTATATACTACCCAGATAGCCAAACATGACGGGAGCACAAAATAAAAATTTATGATACACATTATGCTGGCAAAAATGAAGCAGCAGCCACGCATGATTTGTTGTTTCAGTTAACGTTAGCAGAAAAGTAGCAAAATCACAGCAGAGACTACGTCATAATATGTTTAAAAAAATGCAGCAAAAAATGTAGCAAAACATACTGACATAAAGTAAACAGAAATCGAGCATTGTATGTTGGCATAATAAAACAACAAAAACAAGCAAAATTTATACATACTAAATAACGTCACATTCAGTAGGCAAAATGTAGTTGAAAATCTATCATAAGAACTGTCATATTATGACAGCAGAACCGCGGCAAAGATGCAGCACGATATGTCTCATTAAGTACTGAGAGCAAAAATACAGCAAAAATCGAGCACGACGTGCCGTCATGGCGTGACGGCGAAAACGCGGCAGATATGAAACGCGATCTGCTTTATCAGTTGTTGATTGCAAAACTGTTGCAGAAATCGAGCACAGTGTGCCGTCACGACATGACAGCTAAAACGCGACAGATATAGAACACGATTTGATTAATCAGTAATAGACGGCAAAATCGCAACAGATATCGAACACAAGTTGCTGTCAGAAGTAATTGCAAAAATGAAGCAAAAATTGAGCAAGAAATGACGTATTAATAGCTTTTAATTAAAATTTTTTAATTAAAATTTAACCTTAATTAGGAATTAGGGAAATAAATATAAATGTTTCTTATGTGAAAGGATTTTTATATGTATATATATATATATATATATATATATACATATATATATTTATTTATTTATATATTCTCAAAAATATATAAACATAATTTATTTATTACATTTAATTTGAATAAAATATGCATCACAATAATCTTACCGACGAGATACGTATAATTATTACTGATGAGGTACATATTACAAAAACACATTGCAATAATATAATATTGTACAATATATTACAATAATCTATCTTAAGACAGGGGCCTTATTCTTGAAAACATGCGAATAATTTGTACATACGAAAATGGCAAAATAATCATTGGGAGAATGCCATTGAATAATTCCATTGGCTATTCTGCCACTTTGGTATACGAAAATTATTCGAATGTTTTCATGAATAGGGCCCCAGAATTGACTCCTAATAGTCTGTTTACAATGCGCACAGTAAACCTTCCAGCGAGAGACACGAAAAGACAGTGCAACACATACTACGATTTACGCTTCACCATTAATCGGATTTAATAATAATTGTAGTTATAAAACTGACCAATCACGAGTATTCCTTTGAAGAATGGAATGACTGTAATTGGCCAATTTTATAACTACGAATGTTGATAAACCCGATTAATGACGCGTAAGGGTTGGTTTATAATAGCCGTTACCGTAAGAAATTCACCAATAGTAGTTGATTATTCTTCTATAAATCGACTATGATTGGTTAATTTCTCATGGTTACGGCTATTATAAAACAACTATAAATGTAGCAACAGTGATTCATTTCATCCTTACTTAATATTAACAAACAACAAGGATAAAATAATTCACTGTCAGAACTGTGCCGCTTAATGAGCTTTCTACAATAAGCTATTAGTCGGTGTCATAAGTCGTAAGCCGTAAAACCTGGTTTATGCAGACTGTAACCGCTAACTTATGCCGGAATCTGTAAGAAATTGACCAATCATAATCGATTTATAGAAGATTAATCGACTATGATTGCTTAATTTCTTACAGATTCCGGCATAAGTTAGTGGTTACGGCCTGCATAAACCAGGCTTAAGAATTGATCAATCACAGTTGAATATTCTCTTCATATTCGACTGTGATTAGTCAATTTTTATGGCTTACAACTTATGCCATCGACTAATGGCTTATTGTAGGACTCAAAATGACAAGTTTAATGACGCCACATGCTAAAATCGTTCAATTAGAATTTAGAAATAGAGCATGTTTTAGAGCATTATTAATCCAACTCGGGTTGGGTTAAAACCCGCTGCAATCGAAAACGCTATTAGCATTTTCAATTATTTTTAGATATTTCCGTGTTTCATGAGCGGAAGCTTACAGCGGAACAGAACAACGCGATCAATTACAACCGCAGAAAAGAAAACCAAGCAATTATTGTACAATTGTGATTGGTTACGCTATTCCTGTAAATTTCCGCTCGTGACACATTAGCCTCAGTGGCCGGTATTCATAGTCGATTCTTATTTCAAGATTATCTTAAGTAATGTCTTAAGATGCTGATACAGCTTTCTGATTGATTGATGACATCTTAAGATGATACTTAAGACGATCTTAAATACAGGAACGGACTATGAATACCGGCCAGTGATTGGTTCTACTTTTTCTTATTGTGAATGCGCTCTAATGCGCTCTATGCGCTGCGGTGACACATGTGTGAGCCATTATTTACATGAGTGATCTTCGGTGATTCTGTGCGTGCGGAAGTTTATGTTAGGTTAGATGTTACTTGAGGCTGCGTGCATCCAGAATTTAAATACTGCACCTGTAAAAAGAAGGATATTGGGTAAGTAAATTGAGAAAGGCTTTCCAGCAAGTGACAGAGGCTGAATTCGGAGAATTCGCACGTTATCAGGAGTGCGTTCAGAATAAACGTCCGGGTGCAACCAGGTATCACTTTCTTCTTGTTTAATATTCAATAAACAAGAAGAATAAAATGATCTCTGGGTGCACCCGGACGTTCGTTCTGAACGCAGTCCAGCGCTCTCTCCAAAGCCAGCTAGGGTGTCCTAAAATGTACAAATCAAAACATTATAGCAAGAAAGTTCTTGAAAAATTAAGTAAAATATTATTATTTGTACAGTTTTATTTCATGCTGTAGATACAACGAAGCTAGTCAATCGCAGACCTTAGACGATTGCGCGTCATGCAGTTATAAATATTATCGAGTGACTCACGGAGTGTCTAAACGTAATACTTTGCAAGTTGGGTAAGTTAATATTTTTTTAAAAATTTGCAAATAACTTGATTTTCGAAAAAATTCCTTAATATTAAATTTTTAATCGCGAATTTCGGGACATCCTGCACATAAAAAATAGAAATTTTTATTTAAACGTCATTTTTATTTAAACTCACCATTTTTTTCTATGTTCCACAATAAGATGAAGTTAATTTGCAGCGATTTTTTTAGTCTCTCGCTACCCTCTCTCTGTACTTCATCTTCCTACTGCACAAACGCCATTAAAAGATATGCAGAACTGCGTGCATCTCCAGAGTGAGGAAACAGCATCTATAACTGAGAAAATAAGGTATGAATTATTTTGTTACTTAAGTTATTAAGAAGATGTTAAGAAGAAATTCCTTTTATACGTAACTTCTGTGATACACGTTGCAACCGCAAATAACATACAGCGTTTAATCATCACAGCTCGTGATTTTATTACATTCTTTATTCTTTTTTTTTTTTAGTGGGACGTAGAGGTAGCACGCTAACCCACAAGTGGAACCCACGAACTTGCAGTATCTTTGCGTAGCATTTCCGTACATCCCCCATCCTCTTAAGAGATTAGGGGTTCAGGACTACGCACTTCCCGGAACGTCTTCGAAGCAGCCTCTGTAATTGAGAAAGAAACAATAAGGTAAATTACTATTTTTTATTACTCAAATTTAATGCTACGAATGTGCTACAGTACATTAAGAAATTTTGTGTGTGTGTGTGTGTGTGTGTGTGTATGTGTATACATACATACAAAATTTCCTATAATTATTTACAAACATATATATATATATATATATGTTTGTAAAGAATTGTCGCTAAAGAGTTACAGAATAGGCCTACTGAAAAAAATTTTTTATATACAATTATATTTAATTATACATAAAGCATACATAATTATAAATAATTATATGTATATAAAAATGTATTCCCGGGTAGTCATTACCCAAACTTTTGTGTATGAAAAAAGAAAAAATATTTTACTTACATGAATTAATCCTCCTCATCATGTGAGCTTATAATAGACTCTGCATCATCTTCTTCTACTGCATTTTCTAGATCGTCGTCGCGCGAGTCTTTCCAAAAATCGCGTTCTGTTCTGGCACGTTGTTGCCTGTCACGCTGTACGTGGGTAGCCATCCTGTGTCTTTGTTTCGCCGAACGCAAAGCCTCTCTCGCGTACGCTTGGAATTCTGCTCGAGTCGGACTATTGAAATGTCGACTGTTGCAAGCAGCATCTACATGCCCGTGAGGAAAAGAAGAAAATATGATTATTAGAGCGAAATAAGTTGTGTGCGTGCGTGTGCGTGTGTGCGCTTGTGTCATATACACGGTTGGATAAGTTGATATTTTTTTAAAGTTAAATTTAATGGCATATTAAATTAACACAAGCACTCATATCGTACCCTTTCATTTTATAGAATACCCTCACTACAGCTTTGCTCGCACAAGTACACGGTTATTAGTAGACTCGTGCTGTAGTCAGAGGTATTCTATAAGTTTGGCATTCCGCTCTTATCGCCGCATACGGTCAAAGTTGAGAAGACTCTACTGTACTACCCAACCCTGATCGTGTGTGTATATGCGGACGTACAAATTCTTTATATTATTAAAATAATTAATACACATTCAAAGGGTCTAGCCGGATAAACATGTGAATAAGCATGAACTTGAGAAGATCAGATCAGGGTTAGGATCTTAATTTCAGATAGGAAGAAAAAAATTTTTCATCAAGTTTCGGCTCTTTATCCTTATTATTTATTCCTTTGGAGCGTTTAACGTGTTTTTCAGTTTTTAATTTTTTTTCTGCTCTTCTAGTTAAGTAATTCGTATGGTAAAAATTTATAATATAAATATCATTAACATACATTTTAACATCATGAATATATAAAATATATAATTAAAAAACTTTTGAATTTTTTTAAATATGAAGACAAGCTTTCAGAGAAACCAAAATATTTGTTAAAATATATGTTGATGACAATTATATTGTAAATTTTTTCCATGAAAATCGCTTAACTACAAGAGCAGAAAAAAATGAAAAACTGAAAAACACGTAAAACTCTTCAGAAAAATAAATAATATGATAGAGGGCTGAAACTTGGTGAACAATTTTTTTCTTTCTATCTCAAATTTGGGTTCTAGCCTCGATCTGATCCCCTCAAGTGCAACTTTCACATGCTTATTCAGCTCGACCCTTTGTGATATTACCTATTATATTAAACTTTGAGATGAGACTAAGTTTAAAGAAAATAGAATAAGTTAGAGTCATACCATAAATTGCCATTATTATACGCGTCTTGTATAAGGGCTGTAGGCCCTGTTTAGAGCCAAACCAGGTGTATGCCACCATTAAACCGTCTTTGATCACTTCTTTAAAGGACATATTAATTGCTTCCTTTACCGTAAATCCTCCCACATATTGAAGATAATTCACCTATGTTACAACACGACACGTTAATTATTGTTTAATTGCTGAAAAGATATGTGCGAGGATAACTCTAATAATTTGTCGTACTCTAAAATTGTGCCTATAATATTATAACATTGATTTATAAGCACATAATTATTCATTTTGACTGAGAGATAGACAAACATTTTTTGCTCTAAAGACATTAATAAATTTGTAAAACATTTAATCAAGTATGCATCGAGAGAAAAGACTTTTTCATACAAATACATTTAACAATATTACTTTCTTATGTAAACTGTTAAATTGACGTTTTAAATAATTTTTGTAATCACTTTGTAACGCGGTTATTTATCAAGTCATTCTCCTGTAGTACTAATTTATTCTCTCGATATGTAATTGTTGCTATTGTAAATTGAAAATTATTTTATATGTTATTGTTTTTTCGTAGACTTACAACTTCGTCGTATTTTTCCTCGTCAATCGATTCAAAGGTTTGCATCTCTATCTTAGTTGAAATTGGCAAACATTTTGGCTTTTGTAATGCGCGTCGTCGGTTTTCTCTCACCTGTACACATTTATGAATACGTTCCATAGTGCTATTCAACTTTCTGTAAATAAAATATAAATGTACAATTAAATATATGTAAAGTAAATTTAATAAAATCTTTTTTACATTACATACGCATATAGATACGTATGTACTACCTCAATTCCATGTCTATACGATCCAATCGTTCCTGAGTGCTATAAAAGTTATACTTAAATTAAAAAACAGTAAACGCGTATATTTTAAAAGATGTTCAGCTTATCGAACGTATTAATTCCCTGTAAGATAGAACGACATAAAATCTCAACCGGAAAGAAGAGTTCCCAAGTCTGTAGAAATTTTCTATCCTGCAGCGAATTTACACGTTTGATAAATTTGTCGTATGACAAATGATATCTCAGCCTTAGACTCACCGATGCTCAATATTATTTCGTTCTCCTTGCGCTCTATATCCTGCTGTTGCCTCTACCGATTCGCCTATATTTGAATAAGGAAGCTGAAACTTATTATAAGCATTAATAATATTGTCAAACGCATTATGTTCACTCGGTATGAATGTTGTCGTAGGTCTGTGTTGTGCATAAGGAGTGTTGTTTGTAGAGTACGATATTGGATGTGGTTCTGCATTACTTGTTGATGGTGTGTGTAAAGGATACTGATAATCAATTTGTTCCACTTGATGTACCTGAGTAGATGTTAGCATAGGTGTTTGCGGTTTATTATGTATTTGAGAATTTGTGTTATTGTATTGTGTTGTTAATTAATATATTATGAAGATTATGTTGTGTGTTAACGTCATTAATAGTCGAGGAATTGTCCTGTATAGTTCCTCTTAACTCCCTCATATCTTCTTCCATCGTTGTCGCCGTATCTATCTCCTGTCCGCCAGTTTTCGATGTCTTGCTGAAGGGAGCTTCTTCAGACGACGTAGTCTGGTACATCGATGGTTTTACTATCGGTCTTTTTGGACGGCTTTCTTTCAATGTAGTGGACATCCTTAAATACATTTTTAATATATACATAATAATTATGTAAGATAATTGAAGGGTTTTTCTGCGCGAGCGTGCGACAGTGTACTTTTTAAGTGTACATTTTTTAACAACAATACAATAACACAATGAATACAATGAAGATAATGAACTTTAAAGTTAATTACGACAATTAACTTTAGAGTTTATTTTCTCCAACCATCAAAAGCAATTTATACTTAATACTTTAATTATATTTTATATAATTGGAATGTGAATTTTAACTTTTATTATGTATTAAAGCAGCTACTATATATTGAGAAGTTTGCGTATTATTTTCGTCATCACTACTGTCATCATGAAATCTATGATTCCAGAGAGGCATCCTGTAACATTTCACACGTATTTCACTGATGTGAACGGAAAAAATGTCGGAACTCAATTCAGAACATTTAAAGATACCTAACGCAGAAGATAAAATACCAATATCATAAAAGTCATGTACTTGTAAAAATTTATTTACTACCAAATAATAAGAATCATTGGCCATAAAAATATTAATAATGGTGCAAATAGATCCGTCGTTCAAAATGCAACAGTTATCACGTTTGTCTAAAGTGAACAAAATTCCTTTAAATGTAATTTTACGGTACTGAGAAGGATTATAATCGAGATTACGTGGCAGAGGACCTGAATTATGCTTCATGGATACAGCAATATTAGAATTGTTGTTGCCACGATCAATAATTTCATGTGCTTCCATTTCAGCAATTCTGTTTGTAAATTGTTGAAGAGGAAGGCCAGGTTTCCTGCACAATTTTCTAAATACTGTCATGTTATTTTCGTATGGAAAAGCAGAAAATGAATCGAGAGGACCTAATTGTCGCACGTCATTAGTAAGATGAATGAGACCGTGTACATTGTACGAATTAAATGTCGGACCATAAAAATTTTCCGATCTAATAACAAATTTTTGCAGTGCACAATCTGCGAATTTCAAATACGCTTCCGATGGTGATGTGGAAGCTAAAATTCTTATTGCTGCATGCAAAAATAAGAAATGTACGTACATTTCCTGTTTCAATATACGTTTGTTACAACTGGACCTGTATATAATAAAAATTGACGAAACTCTGTCGCTTTATATTTTATACACGCATTGAGTGATCTAGGCCGTCTGACAAAATCGGATGGACAGTAAGTTGCAAGTGTCTCCAATTGTTTAGACATAGAAAGAATAGCTCTTGCTGATAATTTTGAAACTCGTGAATATTTTCCATGTACCCATGCAATTAATAATTTTTTCATGACTCCTAGGCATACGAGATGCATATATTCAAACGGAACCTGTATAACCATTCCTATTGGTAACGCCGACAACGGACTCTTGCCATCTTTATGATGATCCTCATCTAAACACGCGACATATTCCTCATCTGTGCGAAGAGAATGATTAACACCACGAAAAATATAACGGCTATCACATCGTATACCACAAATTTTACATTTGGAGCATGGTTGGCTGGATGTATGGCCTCGATGGTTGAGAATGAAAGCACGAGCAGGCGCGTCAGCTATAAAACATCTAAGACGGATTGCTATTTTGCTACTACGGTAAGATACACCCCCCTTATTCAATATTCTTTCAA
The DNA here is from genome assembly GCF_016802725.1 of Solenopsis invicta. Classification (NCBI taxonomy): domain Eukaryota; kingdom Metazoa; phylum Arthropoda; class Insecta; order Hymenoptera; family Formicidae; genus Solenopsis; species Solenopsis invicta. The sequence continues at coordinate 13,295,743 of NC_052674.1, read as the reverse complement.
TATCTGCGACAAATTAAAAAAAAAATAAATTTGGATCATTTGGTTTTGTAGAACCCTTATATATTCCTACTATTATTGGTTTTGAATGACTGATATTTACTAGCCGACATTGAATTGGCCAAATGTGAATACTACCTTATCTATCTAAATAACAACCATCGGTATTAAAATCGATGTCTATTTGATTGGGAAGTGATATAACCGAAAAACGCGAGAGAACTCTACAAATTTCTACTTCTAAATCAAAATGTAAATATTCACCTGGTTCTATTTTATATACAATGACTTTTCCTCGCGGAGTATTTAATAGTGTTCTTACATCTTTAGGTAAATTATGAAAACAAGGATGTGTTCGAAGAAGAGATAGAACGTTATTAGCTTGCACATGATTCAAATTATTTTCGACAATACAGGATGCGAATGTGACTCGAAATGACGATGATTCATGCGAGGAAACACTAACAGAAGATGAAGTATCGGAAGTATTGTTACATGAATCATTATCGGAAGGAATCTCGTTACTTTCAACATTTATATACGTATTACTCTCCTTATCATTGTCAATATCGTTACCAATAACATCGTTAATATCATTATTACCATTTATATTGTTATTATCGTTAATATTATCATTGTCATTATTAGGAATGTTAGAAGCATTACAAAAATCTAAAATGTTATCAATTTTACAATGTTGTTTAGTGCTATTTCTTACCAATTTTTTGCTGCGGATATTATTTCGAATTTCACTTATTATATTTCTGCGTTGCCTTTTACATAATTTATAAAAACATTTACGCGAAATTGAACGTTTTAAATAAACAGAATCCATATAGTTACGTATATTATTCCTTTTTTCGATAATATCCTCAGTCGTTCCAGTATCCTTATTCCTCCTTATATCTCTTTATATCTTATTCTCCTTAGATATTCTTATTATTACTGACGCTTCCTTCTGCACCTTAAATCCGTAGGGATGTTTTTCATCGATGATGGATGGCCCACCTGAGAAAGTACAAACAAGATCAATTTGTATATCGTTATCGAAAATATTCTTCAACATTTATAATAAATATATTATTTAAATAACGCGTCCAAGAGCTAATTGGCTGTAATTGAACAGATTATAACGATTTATTGTAAATATTACATAAAAATATTTATAAAATATGTAAAAGTATTACAATAAATATTTATTTTTTATTTTCCATAAATATTGTACAAAATGTCTAGTCTATATTTTTACATTTAAAAAAATGTAGATTTTATGGTTTTTCCTTCGTGTATATAAAATATGTATTTAACAGTTTAAAAAAAGTAAATAGTAATAAGCATTTATCACAAACATGTGCTATCTCAGATATTCTGCATCCGAACTCCAAAATGATACAGAATAATGGTCAAGAGCATCGCTTGGAACATTTCGGAGTAACGCTCAGGATCTTCACCCGAAATATTTCAGAATAACGCTGCGGAGCATCACATTTCGGAGTAACGCTCAAGACCATCACCCGGAATATTTTAGAGTAACGCTGCGGAACATCACCCAGAACATTTCGGAGCAACGCTCAGGACCGTCACCGGGAATATTACAGAGTAACGGTGCGGAGCACCGTCTGGATCATTTCGGAGCAACGTTCATGAGCATCGACCCAGAATGATTCGCCATAACGCTCGATCACGAGCAGCACTCTGAAAGGAGTCGGAGTAATGTCCGAAAGCATTCGTTCGCTGTATTAGAAAGAATATTTCTTACCTTCTGCTGTATCCTGCCGATATGTTTCCTCTTCTGCACACGCTATGTGAGATCCGTACAAGATACATACTACATCACAATACAGTAAAACGATCCTGAGGACGCCGTGTAGCGATGCTCAATTAAAAAGTTGCCGCTCAATTTTACGTATCCTTCTGCTGCCTTCTGCCAATCACGCGCTTCCTCCTCCGTGAGCACCAATCATCACTATGCATAAGCACAGTTTTGGGACGCATTGCATTGCATGCGCGCATTTACGGAAATGCGTCCCAAAACTGTGCTTATGCATAGTGATGATTGGTGCTCACGGAGGAGGAAGCGCGTGATTGGCAGAAGGCAGCAGAAGGATACGTAAAATTGAGCGGCAACTTTTTAATTGAGCATCGCTACACGGCGTCCTCAGGATCGTTTTACTGTATTGTGATGTAGTATGTATCTTGTACGGATCTCACATAGCGTGTGCAGAAGAGGAAACATATCGGCAGGATACAGCAGAAGGTAAGAAATATTCTTTCTAATACAGCGAACGAATGCTTTCGGACATTACTCCGACTCCTTTCAGAGTGCTGCTCGTGATCGAGCGTTATGGCGAATCATTCTGGGTCGATGCTCATGAACGTTGCTCCGAAATGATCCAGACGGTGCTCCGCACCGTTACTCTGTAATATTCCCGGTGACGGTCCTGAGCGTTGCTCCGAAATGTTCTGGGTGATGTTCCGCAGCGTTACTCTAAAATATTCCGGGTGATGGTCTTGAGCGTTACTCCGAAATGTGATGCTCCGCAGCGTTATTCTGAAATATTTCGGGTGAAGATCCTGAGCGTTACTCCGAAATGTTCCAAGCGATGCTCTTGACCATTATTCTGTATCATTTTGGAGTTCGGATGCAGAATATCTGAGATAGCACATGTTTGTGATAAATGCTTATTACTATTTACTTTTTTTAAACTGTTAAATACATATTTTATATACACGAAGGAAAAACCATAAAATCTACATTTTTTTAAATGTAAAAATATAGACTAGACATTTTGTACAATATTTATGGAAAATAAAAAATAAATATTTATTGTAATACTTTTACATATTTTATAAATATTTTTATGTAATATTTACAATAAATCGTTATAATCTGTTCAATTACAGCCAATTAGCTCTTGGACGCGTTATTTAAATAATATATTTATTATAAATGTTGAAGAATATTTTCGATAACGATATACAAATTGATCTTGTTTGTACTTTCTCAGGTGGGCCATCCATCATCGATGAAAAACATCCCTACGGATTTAAGGTGCAGAAGGAAGCGTCAGTAATAATAAGAATATCTAAGGAGAATAAGATATAAAGAGATATAAGGAGGAATAAGGATACTGGAACGACTGAGGATATTATCGAAAAAAGGAATAATATACGTAACTATATGGATTCTGTTTATTTAAAACGTTCAATTTCGCGTAAATGTTTTTATAAATTATGTAAAAGGCAACGCAGAAATATAATAAGTGAAATTCGAAATAATATCCGCAGCAAAAAATTGGTAAGAAATAGCACTAAACAACATTGTAAAATTGATAACATTTTAGATTTTTGTAATGCTTCTAACATTCCTAATAATGACAATGATAATATTAACGATAATAACAATATAAATGGTAATAATGATATTAACGATGTTATTGGTAACGATATTGACAATGATAAGGAGAGTAATACGTATATAAATGTTGAAAGTAACGAGATTCCTTCCGATAATGATTCATGTAACAATACTTCCGATACTTCATCTTCTGTTAGTGTTTCCTCGCATGAATCATCGTCATTTCGAGTCACATTCGCATCCTGTATTGTCGAAAATAATTTGAATCATGTGCAAGCTAATAACGTTCTATCTCTTCTTCGAACACATCCTTGTTTTCATAATTTACCTAAAGATGTAAGAACACTATTAAATACTCCGCGAGGAAAAGTCATTGTATATAAAATAGAACCAGGTGAATATTTACATTTTGATTTAGAAGTAGAAATTTGTAGAGTTCTCTCGCGTTTTTCGGTTATATCACTTCCCAATCAAATAGACATCGATTTTAATACCGATGGTTGTTATTTAGATAGATAAGGTAGTATTCACATTTGGCCAATTCAATGTCGGCTAGTAAATATCAGTCATTCAAAACCAATAATAGTAGGAATATATAAGGGTTCTACAAAACCAAATGATCCAAATTTATTTTTTTTTTAATTTGTCGCAGATATTGAAAGAATATTGAATAAGGGGGGTGTATCTTACCGTAGTAGCAAAATAGCAATCCGTCTTAGATGTTTTATAGCTGACGCGCCTGCTCGTGCTTTCATTCTCAACCATCGAGGCCATACATCCAGCCAACCATGCTCCAAATGTAAAATTTGTGGTATACGATGTGATAGCCGTTATATTTTTCGTGGTGTTAATCATTCTCTTCGCACAGATGAGGAATATGTCGCGTGTTTAGATGAGGATCATCATAAAGATGGCAAGAGTCCGTTGTCGGCGTTACCAATAGGAATGGTTATACAGGTTCCGTTTGAATATATGCATCTCGTATGCCTAGGAGTCATGAAAAAATTATTAATTGCATGGGTACATGGAAAATATTCACGAGTTTCAAAATTATCAGCAAGAGCTATTCTTTCTATGTCTAAACAATTGGAGACACTTGCAACTTACTGTCCATCCGATTTTGTCAGACGGCCTAGATCACTCAATGCGTGTATAAAATATAAAGCGACAGAGTTTCGTCAATTTTTATTATATACAGGTCCAGTTGTAACAAACGTATATTGAAACAGGAAATGTACGTACATTTCTTATTTTTGCATGCAGCAATAAGAATTTTAGCTTCCACATCACCATCGGAAGCGTATTTGAAATTCGCAGATTGTGCACTGCAAAAATTTGTTATTAGATCGGAAAATTTTTATGGTCCGACATTTAATTCGTACAATGTACACGGTCTCATTCATCTTACTAATGACGTGCGACAATTAGGTCCTCTCGATTCATTTTCTGCTTTTCCATACGAAAATAACATGACAGTATTTAGAAAATTGTGCAGGAAACCTGGCCTTCCTCTTCAACAATTTACAAACAGAATTGCTGAAATGGAAGCACATGAAATTATTGATCGTGGCAACAACAATTCTAATATTGCTGTATCCATGAAGCATAATTCAGGTCCTCTGCCACGTAATCTCGATTATAATCCTTCTCAGTACCGTAAAATTACATTTAAAGGAATTTTGTTCACTTTAGACAAACGTGATAACTGTTGCATTTTGAACGACGGATCTATTTGCACCATTATTAATATTTTTATGGCCAATGATTCTTATTATTTGGTAGTAAATAAATTTTTACAAGTACATGACTTTTATGATATTGGTATTTTATCTTCTGCGTTAGGTATCTTTAAATGTTCTGAATTGAGTTCCGACATTTTTTCCGTTCACATCAGTGAAATACGTGTGAAATGTTACAGGATGCCTCTCTGGAATCATAGATTTCATGATGACAGTAGTGATGACGAAAATAATACGCAAACTTCTCAATATATAGTAGCTGCTTTAATACATAATAAAAGTTAAAATTCACATTCCAATTATATAAAATATAATTAAAGTATTAAGTATAAATTGCTTTTGATGGTTGGAGAAAATAAACTCTAAAGTTAATTGTCGTAATTAACTTTAAAGTTCATTATCTTCATTGTATTCATTGTGTTATTGTATTGTTGTTAAAAAATGTACACTTAAAAAGTACACTGTCGCACGCTCGCGCAGAAAAACCCTTCAATTATCTTACATAATTATTATGTATATATTAAAAATGTATTTAAGGATGTCCACTACATTGAAAGAAAGCCGTCCAAAAAGACCGATAGTAAAACCATCGATGTACCAGACTACGTCGTCTGAAGAAGCTCCCTTCAGCAAGACATCGAAAACTGGCGGACAGGAGATAGATACGGCGACAACGATGGAAGAAGATATGAGGGAGTTAAGAGGAACTATACAGGACAATTCCTCGACTATTAATGACGTTAACACACAACATAATCTTCATAATATATTAACAACACAATACAATAACACAAATTCTCAAATACATAATAAACCGCAAACACCTATGCTAACATCTACTCAGGTACATCAAGTGGAACAAATTGATTATCAGTATCCTTTACACACACCATCAACAAGTAATGCAGAACCACATCCAATATCGTACTCTACAAACAACACTCCTTATGCACAACACAGACCTACGACAACATTCATACCGAGTGAACATAATGCGTTTGACAATATTATTAATGCTTATAATAAGTTTCAGCTTCCTTATTCAAATATAGGCGAATCGGTAGAGGCAACAGCAGGATATAGAGCGCAAGGAGAACGAAATAATATTGAGCATCGGTGAGTCTAAGGCTGAGATATCATTTGTCATACGACAAATTTATCAAACGTGTAAATTCGCTGCAGGATAGAAAATTTCTACAGACTTGGGAACTCTTCTTTCCGGTTGAGATTTTATGTCGTTCTATCTTACAGGGAATTAATACGTTCGATAAGCTGAACATCTTTTAAAATATACGCGTTTACTGTTTTTTAATTTAAGTATAACTTTTATAGCACTCAGGAACGATTGGATCGTATAGACATGGAATTGAGGTAGTACATACGTATCTATATGCGTATGTAATGTAAAAAAGATTTTATTAAATTTACTTTACATATATTTAATTGTACATTTATATTTTATTTACAGAAAGTTGAATAGCACTATGGAACGTATTCATAAATGTGTACAGGTGAGAGAAAACCGACGACGCGCATTACAAAAGCCAAAATGTTTGCCAATTTCAACTAAGATAGAGATGCAAACCTTTGAATCGATTGACGAGGAAAAATACGACGAAGTTGTAAGTCTACGAAAAAACAATAACATATAAAATAATTTTCAATTTACAATAGCAACAATTACATATCGAGAGAATAAATTAGTACTACAGGAGAATGACTTGATAAATAACCGCGTTACAAAGTGATTACAAAAATTATTTAAAACGTCAATTTAACAGTTTACATAAGAAAGTAATATTGTTAAATGTATTTGTATGAAAAAGTCTTTTCTCTCGATGCATACTTGATTAAATGTTTTACAAATTTATTAATGTCTTTAGAGCAAAAAATGTTTGTCTATCTCTCAGTCAAAATGAATAATTATGTGCTTATAAATCAATGTTATAATATTATAGGCACAATTTTAGAGTACGACAAATTATTAGAGTTATCCTCGCACATATCTTTTCAGCAATTAAACAATAATTAACGTGTCGTGTTGTAACATAGGTGAATTATCTTCAATATGTGGGAGGATTTACGGTAAAGGAAGCAATTAATATGTCCTTTAAAGAAGTGATCAAAGACGGTTTAATGGTGGCATACACCTGGTTTGGCTCTAAACAGGGCCTACAGCCCTTATACAAGACGCGTATAATAATGGCAATTTATGGTATGACTCTAACTTATTCTATTTTCTTTAAACTTAGTCTCATCTCAAAGTTTAATATAATAGGTAATATCACAAAGGGTCGAGCTGAATAAGCATGTGAAAGTTGCACTTGAGGGGATCAGATCGAGGCTAGAACCCAAATTTGAGATAGAAAGAAAAAAATTGTTCACCAAGTTTCAGCCCTCTATCATATTATTTATTTTTCTGAAGAGTTTTACGTGTTTTTCAGTTTTTCATTTTTTTCTGCTCTTGTAGTTAAGCGATTTTCATGGAAAAAATTTACAATATAATTGTCATCAACATATATTTTAACAAATATTTTGGTTTCTCTGAAAGCTTGTCTTCATATTTAAAAAAATTCAAAAGTTTTTTAATTATATATTTTATATATTCATGATGTTAAAATGTATGTTAATGATATTTATATTATAAATTTTTACCATACGAATTACTTAACTAGAAGAGCAGAAAAAAAATTAAAAACTGAAAAACACGTTAAACGCTCCAAAGGAATAAATAATAAGGATAAAGAGCCGAAACTTGATGAAAAATTTTTTTCTTCCTATCTGAAATTAAGATCCTAACCCTGATCTGATCTTCTCAAGTTCATGCTTATTCACATGTTTATCCGGCTAGACCCTTTGAATGTGTATTAATTATTTTAATAATATAAAGAATTTGTACGTCCGCATATACACACACGATCAGGGTTGGGTAGTACAGTAGAGTCTTCTCAACTTTGACCGTATGCGGCGATAAGAGCGGAATGCCAAACTTATAGAATACCTCTGACTACAGCACGAGTCTACTAATAACCGTGTACTTGTGCGAGCAAAGCTGTAGTGAGGGTATTCTATAAAATGAAAGGGTACGATATGAGTGCTTGTGTTAATTTAATATGCCATTAAATTTAACTTTAAAAAAATATCAACTTATCCAACCGTGTATATGACACAAGCGCACACACGCACACGCACGCACACAACTTATTTCGCTCTAATAATCATATTTTCTTCTTTTCCTCACGGGCATGTAGATGCTGCTTGCAACAGTCGACATTTCAATAGTCCGACTCGAGCAGAATTCCAAGCGTACGCGAGAGAGGCTTTGCGTTCGGCGAAACAAAGACACAGGATGGCTACCCACGTACAGCGTGACAGGCAACAACGTGCCAGAACAGAACGCGATTTTTGGAAAGACTCGCGCGACGACGATCTAGAAAATGCAGTAGAAGAAGATGATGCAGAGTCTATTATAAGCTCACATGATGAGGAGGATTAATTCATGTAAGTAAAATATTTTTTCTTTTTTCATACACAAAAGTTTGGGTAATGACTACCCGGGAATACATTTTTATATACATATAATTATTTATAATTATGTATGCTTTATGTATAATTAAATATAATTGTATATAAAAAATTTTTTTCAGTAGGCCTATTCTGTAACTCTTTAGCGACAATTCTTTACAAACATATATATATATATATATATGTTTGTAAATAATTATAGGAAATTTTGTATGTATGTATACACATACACACACACACACACACACACACACACAAAATTTCTTAATGTACTGTAGCACATTCGTAGCATTAAATTTGAGTAATAAAAAATAGTAATTTACCTTATTGTTTCTTTCTCAATTACAGAGGCTGCTTCGAAGACGTTCCGGGAAGTGCGTAGTCCTGAACCCCTAATCTCTTAAGAGGATGGGGGATGTACGGAAATGCTACGCAAAGATACTGCAAGTTCGTGGGTTCCACTTGTGGGTTAGCGTGCTACCTCTACGTCCCACTAAAAAAAAAAAGAATAAAGAATGTAATAAAATCACGAGCTGTGATGATTAAACGCTGTATGTTATTTGCGGTTGCAACGTGTATCACAGAAGTTACGTATAAAAGGAATTTCTTCTTAACATCTTCTTAATAACTTAAGTAACAAAATAATTCATACCTTATTTTCTCAGTTATAGATGCTGTTTCCTCACTCTGGAGATGCACGCAGTTCTGCATATCTTTTAATGGCGTTTGTGCAGTAGGAAGATGAAGTACAGAGAGAGGGTAGCGAGAGACTAAAAAAATCGCTGCAAATTAACTTCATCTTATTGTGGAACATAGAAAAAAATGGTGAGTTTAAATAAAAATGACGTTTAAATAAAAATTTCTATTTTTTATGTGCAGGATGTCCCGAAATTCGCGATTAAAAATTTAATATTAAGGAATTTTTTCGAAAATCAAGTTATTTGCAAATTTTTAAAAAAATATTAACTTACCCAACTTGCAAAGTATTACGTTTAGACACTCCGTGAGTCACTCGATAATATTTATAACTGCATGACGCGCAATCGTCTAAGGTCTGCGATTGACTAGCTTCGTTGTATCTACAGCATGAAATAAAACTGTACAAATAATAATATTTTACTTAATTTTTCAAGAACTTTCTTGCTATAATGTTTTGATTTGTACATTTTAGGACACCCTAGCTGGCTTTGGAGAGAGCGCTGGACTGCGTTCAGAACGAACGTCCGGGTGCACCCAGAGATCATTTTATTCTTCTTGTTTATTGAATATTAAACAAGAAGAAAGTGATACCTGGTTGCACCCGGACGTTTATTCTGAACGCACTCCTGATAACGTGCGAATTCTCCGAATTCAGCCTCTGTCACTTGCTGGAAAGCCTTTCTCAATTTACTTACCCAATATCCTTCTTTTTACAGGTGCAGTATTTAAATTCTGGATGCACGCAGCCTCAAGTAACATCTAACCTAACATAAACTTCCGCACGCACAGAATCACCGAAGATCACTCATGTAAATAATGGCTCACACATGTGTCACCGCAGCGCATAGAGCGCATTAGAGCGCATTCACAATAAGAAAAAGTAGAACCAATCACTGGCCGGTATTCATAGTCCGTTCCTGTATTTAAGATCGTCTTAAGTATCATCTTAAGATGTCATCAATCAATCAGAAAGCTGTATCAGCATCTTAAGACATTACTTAAGATAATCTTGAAATAAGAATCGACTATGAATACCGGCCACTGAGGCTAATGTGTCACGAGCGGAAATTTACAGGAATAGCGTAACCAATCACAATTGTACAATAATTGCTTGGTTTTCTTTTCTGCGGTTGTAATTGATCGCGTTGTTCTGTTCCGCTGTAAGCTTCCGCTCATGAAACACGGAAATATCTAAAAATAATTGAAAATGCTAATAGCGTTTTCGATTGCAGCGGGTTTTAACCCAACCCGAGTTGGATTAATAATGCTCTAAAACATGCTCTATTTCTAAATTCTAATTGAACGATTTTAGCATGTGGCGTCATTAAACTTGTCATTTTGAGTCCTACAATAAGCCATTAGTCGATGGCATAAGTTGTAAGCCATAAAAATTGACTAATCACAGTCGAATATGAAGAGAATATTCAACTGTGATTGATCAATTCTTAAGCCTGGTTTATGCAGGCCGTAACCACTAACTTATGCCGGAATCTGTAAGAAATTAAGCAATCATAGTCGATTAATCTTCTATAAATCGATTATGATTGGTCAATTTCTTACAGATTCCGGCATAAGTTAGCGATTACAGTCTGCATAAACCAGGTTTTACGGCTTACGACTTATGACACCGACTAATAGCTTATTGTAGAAAGCTCATTAAGCGGCACAGTTCTGACAGTGAATTATTTTATCCTTGTTGTTTGTTAATATTAAGTAAGGATGAAATGAATCACTGTTGCTACATTTATAGTTGTTTTATAATAGCCGTAACCATGAGAAATTAACCAATCATAGTCGATTTATAGAAGAATAATCAACTACGATTGGTGAATTTCTTACGGTAACGGCTATTATAAACCAATCCTTACGCGTCATTAATCGGGTTTATCAACATTCGTAGTTATAAAATTGGCCAATTACAGTCATTCCATTCTTCAAAGGAATACTCGTGATTGGTCAGTTTTATAACTACAATTATTATTAAATCCGATTAATGGTGAAGCGTAAATCGTAGTATGTGTTGCACTGTCTTTTCGTGTCTCTCGCTGGAAGGTTTACTGTGCGCATTGTAAACAGACTATTAGGAGTCAATTCTGGGACCCTATTCTTGAGCACATACGATTATTTTCGTATACGAATAATTTCGCATGAAAGTTTTTGCATGCGATTGGTGAAGTTAATTCTTGATCACTATACGAATTAACGTAGGAAAACTAATCGCATACGAATACTAGAGCGTTGTTGCCAAATCTTTATGAAATGAATGAACCAATGAAATACTAACTTTAGTTATTCTTGTTGATACATAAGAAATCTGTTGAAAAAAAAAACATTATAACCTGTAAATTAATTTCCCATTAGTCATTATTTCGGAGATAAAAATTTAAGAAGAAAACTACACGATTAAATTATTTAGATTGTATTGTAACCTTAAAAAAAGGTTACACATATCGTTTACGTTTACGTTTAAGTAGAAATTGAAAATTAAATTTCATTGCCTATTAAATATTTGTATTGCATACAAAATATTGAAATCGTTATAATATAAGGTAATTATAAAAAATTATTTCATTATTTCATTAATTATTTATTTAAATTTACTTTTCATTGAATTTTATACTTCCTGCTACGATATTTACAAATTACCCAGATAGCACACAGCATTCAAAAAGAATTCATTTTGAAATGCAAAAAGAATTCTTTTCCTAACTTTTTTTTCTTTTTCAGAAAAAGAATTCTTTTTGCATTTCAAAATAAACTCAGTATTGGTAACATAAATCTGAATTTTTTTTTTAAATTTTTTTGAATTCTCTGTGCTATCTGGGTAAGTAATAATTTTTTATATCTGTATTTTTAATTTATATATATATATATATATATACACACACACATATATAAAAGATGGCTGAAAAACGAGTAGGAAATATATCAAATGGACAAAGAAAAATTCTTATTGAATTTCTGAATAATCATCCGGAATTAGTGTCGGCAAAATTTACATCAACATTTTCATATAAAGATGCTCAAAAACTATGGTGTGAAATTACTAATATATTAAATGCCCTTCCTGGAGCTAAAAAGATGGGAGCAATGGCGAAAGGTAAATATATGCGGTAACTTTATTTATATATATATATATATATATATATATGTATAAAATAAAAATAATACATAAAATATATATAAAATACATATTATACACAAAATAATACATAAACGTAATCTGTGTAGTTTTTATATGATAAACTTTACTTTTGATCAACTAATTTTTTTTGTAATCTTATAGACTTGGCATGACATGACAAACAAAGTAAAAGGAAAGAAAGCAGATATCAATCGAAGTTTAAAAAAAACTGGAGGAGGTCCACCATTAGAAATAAACATGACAATGATAGACAACGATGTAGCTAATTTGATTGGACCTACTACTATATACGGTGATGCTACAGTTGACGAATCTATTGCTGAATTTGTAAATATCTGAGTATAGGATACACTTTATAAAAAATTGATTTTAGATAGTGTAAAACTCTGACGGGTTATTTGAATGACCGCCTTTGGCCTTGTGGTGCGGTTCCATGGACGGATATGGTTACACCATACGCGAAAAGTATCCGTCCAATATGGGATCGTACCATTAGGCCCAATAGTCGATGTCTAAGCATGGGCGCGAAATACGAATTTGAATTGTAGTTTGATGGAAATCTTACAATAGTTTGCCTTACAAAATTAATTTCTTTTTCTAGAATTTTGAAAACACTGAAAATACCGAAATTGAAAATACATTGGGTTTTAAAGAGAACAATTCAGATATATCAACTGCATCAATAAATAATAATATATTAAAGGATATTACGTATAAAAGTAAATTTTTTTATTTACTTATTTGTTATTTAAATTTTTATTTTACAAGTATTATTTTTAGATGTTTATGATATTTCTTGTATCAACTTTTATTTATTTTGTAGGAAATGTTGACTTAAATACAAAAAAATGTGTTCAAGTAAAGTCATCAATTAATTGCAACAAAGAGCTATTAATATCTAAATCACGTCAGTATATTTATATCTAGTTCTAAAGTCAAATATTTTTCAAAAATAACTTTTTAATGAAAAATGTTGATCTTTTACAGAATCAGTGGAGCCTTGTGTTTTCATATCAGATGAATCAGTCAATGGACAAGCCAATGAAGATACAAATATAAACAACACAAAATTAAAAAATCAAAATATAAAATCAACTATAACAACAGCAGTAACACATAGTAATATTTTGTATAGTAAATTGTTTTTATATAATAAATATATTGTATTACTTAATAAATAAATTATATTTTAGAAGGTATTAAGAAATGCAGACAAAACACATCTCACAGTCAGCAACGTACTACAAAAAAAGGATATTTTGAAAATACTCTTTCGTATACAAAATGTCTAAGCACAAATATGGAGAATGATATGAAGATGCGTGAAGAATATTATAATAAAAAACTTAAATTTATGGAACGTGATGTTATAGCAAAAGAACGAATTGCTGCGGCTATTGAAACTTTTTGTGCAATAAATCAAGAAAATATAACTTACAAAGAAGTAGAAAATTTGGAAGACACAGGTTATTAGTTTAAAAGAAAAATGTTTATTAATGTTTATTTTTTTTAATGTTTATTTTTTATTTTAAACTGATCAAAATTGTTGTGCCAAAGCTGCACATAACTGCTAATTGTTAATACATAAGTTGTTAATACATAGTGCAATATTAAATGTATTATGTGTTATGTGTTCATTATATGTGTGTACAAAATATTATTATAAGCAAAATAAAATTAAACAAAATGTTATATAATTATTGCATTATTGATAGATTTATATTTAATTTAAGAAAAAATTTCTAATTATACGGCGTTGCATTACTCTTGCTTTTGTAAGATCAGGATTTAAACGCCCTACAGCAGCTTCAACTTCCATTGGTCTCTCATTCACATACCAAAATCCATATGTAAATCATAATCATCATCTGGAAGAGGTAAATTATTTTCTACACACATATTGTGCAGAACTACACATGAATTTATAATTTTAGAAGCCACGTTTGGAGTATAATGAAGTACACGGTGTTTCAACAAGCAACGAAAGCGCATTTTTAATAATCCGTTGCATCTTTCAATAATTGAGCGTGTTCTTTTAAAACATTGATTATAACGTTCTTCTGGAGTAGCCGGTTGAACATCATTCAGTGGAGTTAGAAGCCATGGTCTTAGCGCGTAACCTGAATCACCTAACGTACAAATAAAATAAATTTTTTATTATAAATGTAAATATTTAAATAAATGTAATAAAACGTATAATGTATACAAACCTATCAAATAAAAATTATCATGCCCTCGTGCATGTAAAGTTTGCATCACTGGCAAAACATTGCAATGATTCCAGATAAAACTATCATGACAACTTCCAGGATATCGAGCATTAACATTTAAAATTTTCATTCTTGAATCACAAATCTATAATAAAATAATAATATAATCAAATAAAATAATTGTAAATTGTATGTAATTCCATTACAACTGATAGATATAATATGAATCTTACATAAACATATATATTTTACATATTTTACATATTTTATATTATATATTTTATATATTTTATGTATTTTTTTATATATTTTAATTTACATTTTTATACTTTATATACTTTATTTTATATATTTTATATTTTATATATTTAAATTACTTACTAACTGTGTATTTATGGAATGGTATCCTTTTCGATTTACATATACATGTTCTGGATACATTTCATTGTTCTTTGAGGGTGGAAATATAGCCACGTGAGTACAGTCTATACATCCTACGACACCTGGGAATCCATATTCTGTGTAAAATCTATAAATACCAT
This sequence comes from Solenopsis invicta, assembly GCF_016802725.1. Lineage (NCBI taxonomy): Eukaryota > Metazoa > Arthropoda > Insecta > Hymenoptera > Formicidae > Solenopsis > Solenopsis invicta. The sequence continues at coordinate 13,280,528 of NC_052674.1, read as the reverse complement.
ATTAAAATAACTCAAATAATTTTAAATCCATATTCTATATAAAATATATAAATGCCGTATTAAAATAAATAACGCAAATAATTTTAAATAACAACTAAATTTAATTAATTTTTCGTACGCATTACGTATTGTCGTAAGCTCTTCTAAATTCCTCGGAAAATAAACCCATTCGTTAAACACATTGGGGTGATTGAGTACTATGTTTACATCTCGAATACAACGACTTACAGAGGATTGACTAACTCCAATATATCCATTGCATCCAATACCTAACTGATAACTTCCAACTGCATAAAATCTAAGAGCAGTAAATACCTATAAAAATAAAAGTTGTTATAAATACAAAACCTAAATAATATATCTGAAGTATAATATTTATAACATATTAATTATTACATGTTATACAGCTTTTCTTTTACCTTTTGTTCCGCATCTAATGCTGATCTTCTTGAAATTGGATCACTATATTCCTCTACTATGTCAATTACCCTTTGTACCATATCTTTACTTAAACGAAATAATCTCATAAACTCCAAATTATTTAATTCAAATGGATCATTACGTTGAAATCTTTCTCTATTTTCAAACACAATGTTTGCATTTTCCAAAACATTTATTACATTAAAATTAATTAACCTTCTTAAAACCGCCATTGTTATATGAAATTTTTACTATTATATAAAATTTTGGTTATTTATCGCATACGAATCTTTATTTCGAATGCCATGACCCATACGATGTAAATCGCATGATATTTTTCGAATACGACCGCGTAGTAATCATTCATGAATACCAACTGTTAAAGTCGTATACGAAACTGCCATTTTCGTATGCGATATATGTTCAAGAATAGGGCCCCTGGGGCCCTATTCATGAAAACATTCGAATAATTTTCGTATACCAAAGTGGCAGAATAGCCAATGGAATTATTCAATGGCATTCTCCCAATGATTATTTTGCCATTTTCGTATGTACAAATTATTCGCATGTTTTCAAGAATAAGGCCCCTGTCTTAAGATAGGTTATTGTAATATATTGTACAATATTATATTATTGCAATATGTTTTTGTAATATGTACCTCATCAGTAATAATTATACGTATCTCGTCGGTAAGATTATTGTGATGCATATTTTATTCAAATTAAATGTAATAAATAAATTATGTTTATATATTTTTGAGAATATATAAATAAATAAATAAATAAATATATATATATATATATATATATATATATACATATAAAAATCCTTTCACATAAGAAACATTTATATTTATTTCCCTAATTCCTAATTAAGGTTAAATTTTAATTAAAAAATTTTAATTAAAAGCTATTAATACGTCATTTCTTGCTCAATTTTTGCTTCATTTTTGCAATTACTTCTGACAGCAACTTGTGTCGATATCTGTTGCGATTTTGCCGTCTATTACTGATTAATCAAATCGTGTTCTATATCTGTCGCGTTTTAGCTGTCATGTCGTGACGGCACACTGTGCTCGATTTCTGCAACAGTTTTGCAATCAACAACTGATAAAGCAGATCGCGTTTCATATCTGCCGCGTTTTCGCCGTCACGCCATGACGGCACGTCGTGCTCGATTTTTGCTGTATTTTTGCTCTCAGTACTTAATGAGACATATCGTGCTGCATCTTTGCCGCGGTTCTGCTTTTATAACGTGGCATCATTTAATGCTGTATTTTTGTTGTCTTTCTGCTGTTAATTCCTGATATTGCAGACTGTGATCGATATTTACTATGTATTTGTTGTCACGACGTTGCAGCAGATAATGCTCGATTATTGCTGCGTTTCTATCGTCGTTTTATGTTGACAAATTGTGCCGTTAGAAACTATGCTTAATGAGGAAGCAGCAGTTTGAAATCTGCTGTTAATTCGTGATCAAATTTGTTGGCAAACTGACGGCAAGCTGCTGCCATTTTGCTATCTGGGTACAATTATTGCAAACGTACATGTTTTTCTCGACAGATTGACGAGTCCTGTATCTTAAAAAAATTCCACTACTTTGATGCAGAATAGTATTGCATTAGAATAACCTACATGCAGCGAGCGAACTACATCAACTACAACTTACTCATTAAACTATCTCTGTACAGTTGTATTTTTTTTGGTCTCCCAATCTTATTTAGTAAGTGTGATTTACAAAATTTATTTTTATTTTTTTAGCTCTGTATTTTTATTATTATGCTAATTTATAGTTTGCTTTTTCAGTAGAATATTTAGTTATTTTAAAAGTGATACAAGAACAAAAATGTTGGATCATTCACATATTGTCAAATTTTGATGATTCACCTGTAACGAACACAGATAGGTAGAATAATTATTAAGTAAGGTATGCATAATTATGTAAATATATTGATTAAAGTCTATATATAAACCAAAATTATTTATAGAGGTTTATTTCTATTGAAATGTACATAAAGATATAAAGATAACATATTTCTCATCTAACATTATAGGTAAAATATGATTCAATTAATTAATAAGTAATTAAGAAATGTTATTCCTTTTCAGTGCTTACAAAATGCTTATAACTAATAAAAAAAATGAGCAGTGATAGTGAATTTCCCAGATAGCACGTGGACGTCCATTGGACGTCTGACTTCGGACATTGGGACGTCCTTTAGGTAACCGAATAAAGTCCGACGGACGTCCTATGGCCGTCTTATGGACGTCCGTTTTCTACTGCCTCGGATGTCCACTAGACATCCAAAAAAGGATCTAAAATGGACCTAAATTGACCTAAAAAGGACCTAAACTGGACATAATTTTCAGTACCCTACTATTCGTAATTATTGCTGAAATAAATGTTAAAACTATATATAAAGGAAAAGTTTAGAAGTAATAATAAGTCTGAAATACAAGATTAGTAGTAAGTCTATGCCGATTCAAAGCCATGGGGCAATGAGGGGGGGGTGAGGGGCGAGGGGGGAATGTAGGCGCGGGGAGTACCTGCGGTACGTACCGCGGAGTGGGTGGTGACCCGCAGGGTCTGACGTGGGAGGTGGGTGGTGACCCGCAGGGTCTGACATGGGAGGTGGGTGGTGACCCGCGAGACCTAACTTGGGAGGTGGGGCTCAGCCCGCTGAACTGACCCGCGCGTGGGAGTCAGCCCGCGGTCCGGGAAATGATACATGGAGTGGATGGTGATCCTCAAGATGCAGTGGGTGGTGTCACCCACTGATCTAGAGGTGGGATTGAAAGGTGGGGGTAAGCCGCGCGGCAGAGCGGTATGTACCGCCGAGGATGATGTTGGGGAGAGAGAGAAGCCCCGTAGTTAGAACCAGCGTGTATTAATGTTGTATGTTTTCTTATAATAATACCGCGGCGATCCTCCGCGGCGGTTTTCCGCGGCGGTTTTCCATGGCGGTTTTCCGCGGCGATTTCGCGGCGGTTCTCCGCGGCGATTTCCGCGGGGCCCACCGCCGCCCGCGGGCAATTTTCGCGGGCCCGCCGCCGCCGCCGCCCGCGCCCGCCGCCCGCCGCCCGCCGCCCGCGCCCGCTGCCGCTAGCGCGCGAAATCAGCGGACAGAGAAAATAAAAATTTCTTTAAAAAAGGAACTTACCACTACCACCGCCGCCGCCGCCGCCGCTGCCGCCGCCGCCACCACCACCACCACCGCCACCACCACACTGTTATTAGTTTTTTAATCGTACGGTACTATGTGTACCATACGCTGTCCCGTTGTGGTGTCCATCACAACAATGTAATTTCTGTAATATATCACACGTTGTCCACTTGTGGTGTCCACCACAACGGTATATGGAACGAATTCCTGCTCCATTTTTTTTTCTCGCGATCTCAATTGCACGACGGTATAATTGCGACTGACGAAGGGCTCGCTCAGCGAGAGCATCCTCCGTCGCATCGCGTATTTTGACGGCGGCTAATCACAAAGGTATACGATTACATCGAAGACAAAAGATATATGATTACATTGTAGGTGAAGCAAACGCCGCTACTCTATGCTTGCAATTATATTATATTATATTATATTAATTGTTTTATTTTTTTCTACCTAATTTTCGTTATTCTTCCTGCATCCACTTGGAAGACAGTATTCCACTACGTATAACATTTCAAGTCTCGTAAGTTTCTAGCCTACCGTTCGAGAGATATAGAATATTCTTTATGCAAGTTATATTTGCCGATGCAGGCATGGCCTTGTCGTGTGTTTTGACGACGGCTCATCACAAAGGTATCGAATTACATCGAAGATGAATCGTACGATGTATCATTAGCCTTGAACACGTATGAACAGGTTCGCACACGCCGCTGCAAATATGCGCGCAAGTCTCTCTCTGCTCGATCGAGATTTCTAATGTAGAGTGTCACACACTGATGCAAATGTATATGAATAATCTATGGGATCTTCTAGTGGTGGGGATAGATCTTTCATGCCCCCGCTAGATGATGCAATTTTTCGTCAGACAAAAAGAACGTATAATAGATACGAGGTGTGTTCAAAAAGTATCGCGAATTTTGTGTTTTTTCAAAAATTATTTATTTATTCATGAATATCTATTTTGTCCCCTTCAAAGTAATCCCCATGAGATATTATACACTTGTGCCGGTTTTTCCAATCTTCGAAGCACTTCAAAAAATCATTTTTTTTTATCTTGTTCAGCTCCTCCTTCGATGCCGTCTTTATCTCGTCAAGCGTAGCGTAACGTCGTCCTTTCATGGGCCTCTTCAGTTTAGGGAACAAGAAAAAGTCACAGGGGGCCAGATCTGGGGAATACGGTGGCTGCGGCATCATTAGTGTGTTGTTTTTGGCCAAAAAGTCGCGCACAAGCAACGATGTGTGAGCAGGGGCGTTTGGTACGAATTTCGCGGCGACCCGTCTCATGCCCAAATCATTGATAAAAATCGAATGGCACGAGCCAATCGATATGTTTAGGTCCTCAGCAACTTCTCTAACGGTGATTCGACGATTGGCCAATACCATTTTCTCCACTTCATTAATTTTTTCGTCTGTTGTTGAAGTGCTCGGGCGTCCGGCACGCTCTTCGTCGTTCACATCTTCTCGGCCTTCTGAGAACATTTTGTATCACCGATAAACGTTGCTTCGGTCCAAGGTAGCTTCTCCGTATGCCACAGTCAACATTCGGAATGCATCCGCGCACTTAATTTCGTTTTTCACACAAAATTTGATACAGGTTCTTTGATCCATTTTTTTGAATAGGTAAAAATCGAAGACGATCCAAAACACGTGCAAGCAAAGCAGCTGTCAACAATTAAGTGAACATTCAAAATGGCCGAGCTTGTCGGCATAAGTGAGAGACATGAGTACCAACATAACGCCACAAAAAGATCGAAATTCGAATATACGTAACCCGCAAAAATTCAAAATTCGCGATACTTTTTGAACACACCTCGTATGTAATTAGCGCTCGGACATCAGTAGATGTCTTTGAAGCGTATCGAATCTATCATCGGCGGTTAAAGAGATGGCCAATCGTCACGAAGACAATGAGAATAATTTGCAAGTGAACTTTGACGACAGTAGTGTAGACAGTGTTATCAGTGAAGATCGTGAGAATCGTGTAGTAAAAGTTATACCTAGTGTGGAATTACGCGCTTTGGATGATCGCACGAAACACTGCATTATTCAATTCTGCTATTCGACTGGAGGAGCTCTATCTGTGTGTGCATATTGTATGACTCAACTCAATGACATTGATCTAGGATCTATGAACGCTATCCAAACTCACTGTACAGATTCTCTCGAGCGACTTGACGGTGATTACTGCTCCAACTGCAGACAACCCATGTATGTGTACATTCCTACCAAAATGTGCCCAATATGTAGAAATATATAGACAATATATTTGATGAAAATGGAGTTTGACGGAGAAATGCCCGATGTAGACTTTGATGTAGAAGATATCCTGGAAGTTCTCGAAACTGTGCCGGAAAAAAACGATCAACAAGTATCTGTGGTAAATTTCTTACGCAACAGAGAATTGGGTATACGCGGGACCAATGAACGTGCCGTGAGACAGGGTGTTAGCATTGACTACGTGCCTTGTGGCGATTTGTCATTTACAGCGCGAAGAAAAGTGTATACGTGGACACTAAAATATTTGTGCACTTTTAACAATTTTGATGATGAATATGATATGTATCGCAATGAATATGGACATACTCGTATTGTATACAATGCTCGCAAAACTGTTGAAAAGAAATACAAGGTGGCAAAGGAAATTAAACGCCATGCCTATTTCCAAGATTATCTGCAAATTACAATTCCCGCTGGTAATGGAAAGTGCACCGAATTACTGGCGATAAACGTATACTCATGGTTCTACAACGACGATGAACCTAAATGGAATCGTGCGTATATGAAGTGGCGTAATGCATACTATATTAAATGCGACGAAATTCCAGTGAATTAATATAATTACTTGTACGACGACGACGACCAAATTCTGTTGGATCGAGTTGATCAGTGGCCGGAAATAACAACTCGCTTTTTTGAAGCAAAGTTCGCACGAGATCAATATCGCGCTCTGCACATACAGCGGTACTGGAAATCATGTAAAGCATTAATTTGCGAGTGCCCCGAGTCAACGTGTGATCTGTACTAATAACGGAAAAAGAAAAAAAATGGAGAACATTGAACGCGAACTGCTCGAGCGATGCTCGCAGATCGCTACTCAAGAGGAGTGTCGTGCATGGGTAGAACGATGCGAAAAGTGCCTCGCACATCTCGAAGAATGTTGTAGCAGTGCCAAACGTCCTCGACTCACCGTTGGCTCCAGACAATCTATAGTGGCGAGAATCGCGCGACTCGCGGGTGCAAAAGCGCAATTAGAAAGACGTTTCGTGCACGTTGGAGGTGGTGCGCACGCTAGCACCAGTGGTAAAAGATCGCTCATCTGGCGCGAGATTGAGACCGCGTTTGAATCACGTATTCTTACGGGTGCTGTCATAAACGCCGATTATATTGAACCGCGACATTTCCTGGAAGACGCTAGTGATTTGGTGATCGAGCAAGTGCGAGACGCTATCGCGAAACATGGAAATGTGAAGGTGAATACCGTATTCAACGGTGAATTTGTAAACATTCGTGACGACCGCGATAATAAAAGTCTCGCGACGAAGAACTATGAACTATACAGAGCGTCAAATTTGCGCGAATGGTACGAGCAGCGTGTAATCGAAGTGATATTAGCGATGCTCGACGAGTTTCAAGAACGCGATAGCGGCTGGGCGTTACACCGAATCCAAAACCTGATGGTAAATATAAACAAGCTTAATCCCATGCACGCGGGATGTTACTTCGAATTGCCGCTGTCGGTAAGTGACAAGCGTGCAATAATTAATGTACATTCGAAGGACAATGCTTGCTTCGCGTGGTCCATGGTTGCTGCCCTGTACCCCGCCGAAAATCATGCAAACCGAGTGTCATCGTACCCGCATTATTCGACTGTGTTAAAGTTTGAAGACATTCAATTTCCAATAAAAGTAAAAGACATTGGAAAATTTGAACGTTTAAACGACGTGTCTGTGAATGTGTACACAACCGAATTGGACAAAAAAGAAAAGATAGAATATGTTGTGCCGTTACGACTGACCGAAGATAAGAAGGGGAAACATGTCAATCTCTTCTATGTGGAAGATGAACACGACGTCACCCACGGCCACTTTGCGTGGATTAAAAACCTGTCGCGACTGGTCAGCTCACAACTAAACAAACATGATGGAAGAAAGTACATTTGCGATCGGTAAGTGTAATAATATAAAAAAAATTTTTCACACTTTTAATTATTGTTTAGTAAAAAAATAATTTGTTTATTACAGTTGCCTGCATTACTTCCACTTAGAGGAAAAATTGCAATCGCATGAACGGAGTGCAAGAAAATAAATGACTGTGCCATCATACTACCGAGAGAAGACCAGAAATGGCTAGAATTCGACTCATACAACAACAAGGAGCGCGTACCATTTGTAATTTACGCTGATTTGGAGTGCGTATTGAAGAAGATGGAGAAGAACGAAACAGAGAACACGTCGAGTTTCGCGTATCAACACCACGAGGTATACAGCATAGCTTACTATGTTAAATGCTCGTACGACGATGCGTTATCGATGTATCGTTTTCGCCGCGATAAGGACTGCGTCGCGTGGTTCGCGAAAGAGTTAGAAAATCTTGCGCACGATATGAAAGCCCGAATATCCGCCAATGTTCCAATGGAACAATTAACTGTACAGCAGAAAGAGGCATATTTAAACGCGACAAAGTGTCATATATGTGAAAAAAACCGTTTATACCAGATACGGGCCTTACCCGTAACGAGTGGCTTGACAATCGGCGGGTGCGTGATCACTGTCATTTGACCGGCAAGTATCGCGGTCCTGCCCATAATAAATGTAATTTAAATTATAAGAATACGTACGTTATTTCAGTCGTTTTTCACAATTTGAGCGGTTACGATGCGCATTTTATAATAAAAGAAATTTCTACCGCGTTCGAAGGCAAGATCGACCTACTACCGATTAATAAAGAAAAATATATTTCGTTCACTAAACACGTCGCAGCTACCGGTGTAGGAACAAAATCGGGCGAGGTACGAAATTGTATACGATTTCGATTCATCGACTCATATAAATTCCTAAGTGCGAGTCTCGAAAAATTGGCGTCGTTTCTAGGTATTGAACAATTAAACATTACTCGTTCCGAATTTTCCACATTGTCAAACGAGGATTTCGAACTCCTCACGCGCAAAGGCGTTTTTCCGTACGAGTACATTGATGATGCCGAAAAGCTTTTAGAAACGCGTTTACCACCGCGCGAATCTTTCTACAGTTCACTGAGCGGACAGACGGTATCAGAGCATGATTACGCTCATGCCGAGAACGTATGGCAACGGTTTGCAATTGAAACGCTGGGCGAATACAGCGATTTATATTTGAAAACAGATGTCTTATTATTAGCCGACATTTTCGAAAACTTTCGCGACAAAAGCATGCAGAGTTACGGTTTGGATCCCGCGCATTACTATACATTGCCAGGCTACACGTGGGATGCAATGTTGAAGAAAACGGGTATAAGATTCGAGTTGCTTACGGACATAGAAATGCTACTTTACGTGGAACGTGGAATTCGTGGCGGTTTAAGCCAGTGTTCGGGCAGATATGCGAAGGCTAATAATAAGTACATGAAATCGTACGATCCGTCAAAACCGTCGACTTATTTGATGTATAATGATGTGAATAATCTGTATGGGTGGGCAATGTGTCAACCGTTGCCATACGGTGAATTTAAATGGGTCGAAAACGTTGACAATTTCGATGTAAACGCGATCGCATTTGACTCGGACACCGGATATATACTGGAAGTCGACCTTGCATATGAGAATCAGCTGCACGATCGACACAGTGACTTACCGTTTTGTCCTTCGAGCGATAAGCCTCCAGGGTCAAGGCAGAAGAAATTACTAGCGACAGTGCATGATAAAAAGCGTTACGTCATCCACTACCGCAATCTTCAACAGTGCACGCGTCACGGGCTTCGAATCGTAAAGATACATCGCGTACTTCAATTCGCTCAATCCACCTGGCTCCGTGATTATATAGAATTAAATATAGAGTTTCGAACGAACGCGAAAAATGATTTCGAGAAAAATTTATACAAATTAATGAATAATGCAGTTTTCGGTAAAACCATGGAAAATGTACGTAATCACGTTAATATAAAATTAGTAACGCAATGGGAAGGCCGTTACGGGGCAGAGGCCATGATTGCTGCTCCGAATTTTCATAGTCGCAGCGTTTTCGCAGAAAATCTGGTTGCCATAGAAATGCGTAAACTATCGGTAAAATTTAACAAACCAATATATGTCGGTATGTGTATTCTCGACATTTCGAAAATCTGCCTTTACGAATTTCACTACGATTATATGCTGCCATTGTATAAAGATAAATGTAAAATACTCTATACAGACACAGACAGCCTCATCTATGTCATTGAGTGTGACAATGTGTACATGGATATGAAACGTGATATCGCGAGATATGACACGAGCGATTATCCCGCCGACAATGAATATAATATACCTCTTGCGAATAAGAAAGTTCCAGGGCTAATGAAAGACGAGAATTACGGCAAGATTATGACCGAATTTGTAGGGCTAAGAGCAAAAAAATGTATGCGGTGAAAGTAGAAGGGAAAAAAGATACAAAAAAGGCGAAAGGTGTAAAGAATAGCGTTGTAGAACGAACTATAACGTTTGAAGATTATACGCGTTGCTTGCACGACGGGATAGAAATGACTCGTCAGCAAGCGTGTATACGTTCGAAGCTCCACGATGTACACACAATCAAAGAGAAAAAGATTGCTCTCAGCCCGTTCGATGACAAGCGTTACATCTTGCCTGATTCTACTGAAACATTGCCTTGGGGACATTGGCGTATAACATCGTAACACAGTTTTTATACTCTTTAATACTTTATTTATAACATTGTGTATTACTATAAGACAATTAATGCGATGCTTATTACTAATTTAAGTTGATTCTGCGTGACTCATTAAACAATATATAACAATGTAAGTTGATAATACTTCGTGACTCAATATTATTGTAACAATAAAAGGTGATACTTTTGTGTGACTTATTGTAAAAAAAAAAATAAAAAAAAAATGAAGGGTGATGAACAATTTTGCGTGACTTATTATTGTAATAACATTTAATGTAGATTAATTTTTGCGTGACTTAGTACGAGTATATTCTTTCCGCTCTTTTGTATATGTTTGTGTATTTTTCTTACAAATATATGCGTGTATAAAATCAAACAACGTCTCTTTTATTTATCCACGAATTATGCAATCCATCGAATCCCAGCCATTTCACGTAGACTCTATCTCCTTTCTTCCTCCGAATTTTCTCGACAAGGAAAACGTCCGGTTACTTCGCTTGATGTAATTCATGTTCGTAGAAAGCGCCCGCGATGCTTTTTCCACGATAATCTTCGAAGAGGTGACAGTTAATGCGATGCTTAAGCTTATTACTAATTTAAGTCGATTTTGCATTACAATGTTTATTACAAATATATGCGTGTATTACAAAATATGTATGTATATAAATCAAATAACGTCTCTTTTATTTATCCACGAATTATGCGATCCATCAAATCCCAGCCATTTAACGTAGACTTTATTTCCTTTTTTCCTCAAAATTTTCTCGATAAGGAAAACGTCCGGATACTTCGCTTGCCATTGTACATAGTTCAAGAGCGATGCCAAAAACTGTTCAAACGAGCGACTGATGCAATACTGATCGTTAAATGGTAATGTTTGCAGTTATTAATGTTGTATTGGAAACGTATAGATGGAGAGGGGAGGCTTCCCCCTCTTTTCAATAATTGCATCATCATCATCATCATCATCATCATCGTTATCGCTTGAACATGTGACTACACGTTTTTGCGTTCCGAAAACATACAAGAACGTTAAACGAAACATGAACAACCTATATGAAACATGAAAAAACGTTGGAGAAACGTCTGACGTATGTGAAACATGTATAAGAACGTTAAACGAAATATGAACTGTTACGTCCCGACCGAGCGCGGTCGCCGTTGAGCGGAATACGCGCGTTTCGGCGAAACTGGCTGTTTCGAAGCCTGAGCTTCGGGGACTCCACAGCCCAGGAGCGGATCGCGTGGCCGGATTTACCGGCGGACGGGCCCGATTTTCCGCGACCGATGGCCTAGTGAGGGGAGTTTTATAACTTCAGAAAGGGTGCCGCGAGAGCGCGAGTATAGTGGCGTCGGAATCGTTCCAGGGGCTGTCTCCCTCCCGGATTAAATAAGCTACGAATTCTTCCAGCTCGTGGGGGCAACGGTCACAATCGAGAGGGTGACGGCGGGCAACCACGGGCGCGTGGCAAGAATCGCACCTTTGCGGGTTGTATGGGTAGCCGAGATAGATGTAATGAGTAATTACCCCGAGGTAACTTTCTTTCTTAAAGCTTGATTGTTTGCCTTTACACTCGAGGCATAATACTGTTGACTCGTCGTCGTTTCGAAAATACAGTGAGGTTACGCACTGGGCACTGCGGAGCCATATACCGAACGAGCGATTCGCTTCGCGCTGGGCACGGACCGAGAGAATAGCAATGCGCGGCGGTGGGCACATACTCTAATTTACCGTGTAAGATTATTATTCTTCTGGAGATACGCACGTGCACGTCTCTTCGATTTCTATTATAGTAGGCGCTGTATTGAGATATGGTTTGTCTTCCGAGTCGTACAAATGGCGCGCGAGGTCGTTCAGTGCTTCGTAGCACTCGACGCAGTCGATCGCGGTCTCCGGAAATGAGATTAGACGATTGCAGGACGAGCAGCGTGTGGCTTCTTCGTCCCCGCCGATAATTAAGTAGTGACGCGTGACTGAGTTAAAAAATACGCGGTCGCGAAAGGGGAGAGTATTTCGGCACCCGTCGCAAATGATCGTGCGGTTAATCTGGTGTTGATGGAAGGTGGCCAGGCTACACAACGCGGAGTTAAGCCAATCGAAATATGGGGCTTGAGTTGAAAAGTACGCGTGTGACATGCTTTGTTGGGCGTTGCGACTTAGCTTTAGTATGGCGGTTGCTGTTGAAACTGTTGCCTTGGTAGCCGCTCCGGTCCGGTGATGATCGTCTTCGTCCTTCCCGGCTGTCCTATTGTCCTCTGGCCTCGATCGTGATGTTTCTGTTTATGCACTACACTCGCGTCGCAGTATTGCATGCATGGAAGCGGAGGAGGTTAAGCATGGTGATTAAGCGAAAAAAAGCATTTGTGCATAAACTAATCTTTTATTACTACGATATAAAGCACAATTTAAACTACGGTTACATTGAAATTAAGCTTACGAAAAAAATAACGATGGATTTAGAGTTAGACTTAAAATTAGAATTAGAATTGGAATTAGGAAGTGTCTCGATTTAGGATTTGAGTTAGAGTTGGAATTCGAATTAGAATTAGGATTGGAATTAGAGTGACTCGTTTGGATTAGCGCGAACTAGTAGCTCAGGGGAACTCGGTCGCTACAATTGCGACACGGAACCGTCCTGGCTACACTAGCCCTGATCTCTACTCTCGAGTTCGAACTGCCCGGAGTCGCGGGCTGCATCCCTATTTATATGATTTTGAAACAAAGCTCTGAAAAAGCGCGGCAAGTCGGTGCTCTTAGTGGGGGGTTGCTGCTGATGCAACCACCACTCAGATTCCTTGAATAAGAAAACTCAAGTTCAAGTGCCGTGCGAGCGGACTTCTCCGCCGCGACCATCCGGCACTGAGAAATGTCAGGGAAATGTCAGTTCACGATTTTATGACTTTAACGGTCGCGCGACAGATTTCTCTGTCGCGGTGTCTTTCAAGTGCCGTGCGAGCGGACTTCTCCGCCGCGACCATCCGGCGCTGGAAAATGTTGGATTGAGATTTTATTACTTTTCGAGTGTCGTAGGCGCAGTTTCCTTCTAGCAACCTTCCGTCACTGGAAAATGTTAAATATGATTTTACGACTTACTGGCCGTGCGTGCAGATCGCTCTGCCGCGACTATCCGGCGCTGGGAAATGTTAAATAGACATTAGTCTATGATTTTATGACTTACTGGCCGTGCGTGCAGATCATTCTGCTGCGACTATCCGGCGCTGGAAAATGTTAAGAACAGGATGCGACCTGACAGTTAGATTTGTTAGCGAATGCCGGCTTGCCCGTCTGTTTTATACCGGTGTCGAAAAAATTTATACTCGCAACGTCGCGGACGTGACACCCCCCCTCTTGGGGAAAGAAAAATGTTGAATGCTAGTTCAACATTTTTCTTACAAATTACTAGAACTAACGCTGAGTGTTCGAATAACAATTAAAGAAAATTTATTATGCTGAGGGACGCTCATTCTTAGGATCAAATGCTAGAAAGGATTTAGAGATAAAAATTAACTTAATTACAAACAATTTTGGGATGATTAATACAATTTTCTTTCAAGGGGAATTTTTTACTCTGTTGAGGTATTTACGCAATTCGCCATATGATGTCTCGTTGTTGACGTCTTTGTTCTCTTGATCTGGGCGTGTCTCAGGGGCTGGTGCAGTAGGAGAATTAGTCGATCCAGGGAGGTTGGTTCCTTGAAGTGCAGCTGCTGACTCTGCATTGACAAAGATATATTCCTGCGTCGGAGGCTTTGATCTCGGGTTACCAAGATGTAATAGGAGGTTGGTGACCGAGCTCCAAATTGCGCCTAACAGATGTATACTCCATCCGTAGACAGAATGCAAGGCATATCCGTGTATCATTGTATCAATTACTAGTTTTGCTAGGCGGGCGATAACGAAGATAGCAAGCACTCCTGCACTTGCTGAACCAAAAGTTATGAATCCACTCCATATCCGCTTGCCTGTATTCTCTGCAATGTGGTTCAGGGCTTGTTCGTCGAGTAATCCCATCATTGAGATGCTCCCGTGTTCAATAGTCTGGCCCATTGCGCCTCGTGCGATGGTATTCAGAGTGTACGGTCGTTCGACAGGAAACATAATGTGATCCCTTAGGCGGTCGAGGTCTTCTGGTGTGTATATGCCGCTCGTAGCTAGGTAGTCCGGGCTGATATATTTCCACTTTGGCTTTGTCAATGGTTGAATGATGGGTGGTGCCAGTATTTCGGTCGGCCTATTGTCTATGCGATACCATGTATCCTGTATCTTATACATACTTGGAATAAGGTTGTTGCAATCCCGCTGTGTTCCCTTCCTTGTTAGAATTCGGGAACGGGGTATCACGAAATAAGAGGTATTTCGGTAAGTGACCGGAAGTTCGTTGAAACAGTTTTCCGTGTGCCTTATTTTGCATTCGACGGGGACGCACTTGATTAGATGGATGACTTCCCCACTGGTGATTGCCGTATAGCCTGGAGTCTTCATAATGCGAAAGGCCATTTCGTCCGGTGCAATGCTAGCCAATGAGAGTGCGTTCCGAAGGACTTGTGTTTCTAATGCACATTTCTGCTCCATGATGTCGCGGTATAATTGTGTGAGTTGTGTCTTCATATGCTTCTCTACGTAAAGGAACTTTGAATTTACGTAGGCGAATATGTCCAGATCATTTAACGCTATTTTCGATCGGGTTTTGAAAGTGCGGCCTTTTTGTGTTTCCAAAATCAACAGCCTGGGATGTTCCGTTGGGTACAATTTATAACCGCATACATTGATTTCCCTTCCTTCCAGCTTGGTTAGTGCGAAGGTCGTCTCACGCGTGGTGACGGTGTAAATTATTGGTGACGTTTGATTCGGCTTCGGGGAGAGCCTATTTGCCAAACCTTCATAGATGACGTCATAATGATCGAATCGGCAGCTGTCTGTGGCGGCAACGCTCCAGTACGTCTCCGATCCGTCGGTGTCCTTGCACATCCGGCTGGCTGTAGAACATCGCGTGCCCGAGGGTAATATGATCTCCTTCGAGGATTTCTTAACGGACGCTTCGAAGGTACGGAGGACGATTTTCACAGATGCTTGGACGATTACCCGTTCCCATTCTCCATAGCCATCGGAATATGGTGCGCCCTCGCAAGTTGCGTCCGTACCAGCTCGTCCAGCCAGCGTGACACTGCGCCAGTGTGTGGTGTTCGGTTGCAGCCGGTCAATGACAGCTGAGCCGAGAGTTAAAGAGCCTGTCTCGTGAAGGCGGCGGCATCCGTCGGCTCCTAATTCTCGTAGGTATTCCTTGCGTCCATCTTTAACGACGGATACATGGGAATGCATCCCGCAATGGTACACCGTTCGATCTATTTTGACTAGGCACTGAGTCACGGAGATTCGATCGAAGTCGGACAACTGGAGTAACTGCATGTACACTTCCGTGTTAACAGGTTCGAGATCATCCACCTCACATGTTCCGATGTCCAGTAATGAAAGGGTCGTGATGTTGAGTCCTTCCCCGCTGCAATCGTATCCGACGAGTCCGTTTGCAATTAACGGTAATGTCGAAAGAATAAGGATGAGATGTGGATCCATGCTGCGTCTTTGTGTACGCTGGTCGTTTCTTTACTGCCGACGATCCTTTGCCTGAGTCGGGTCCGAGGGTCGGGTCCGGCGGGAACATCTGGCGTGGCGTCGCTATACCTAAGGAGGAGTGGGGATGTTTCCTACGGCTAACTTAAGTTTATCGGTGTGAACCGTACGCGTTTTATCTCTTTTTATTTCTAACTTAACGTTTTTGTTTTCTAATACTTCAATTATTTTATAAGGTCCCATATATTGGCTAGATAGCTTATTTTTCAAGGGTTCCCTCAGCATGTACACGAAGTCGCCTATATTAAAGTTTTGCGGTCGCATTTTTCGGTCATAGTAGTGTTTGGATTTTAATTTAGAATTAATTAAATTTTCGCGTGCTATATTCTGAACGTCGCGAATTTTATTGAATAGGTCGCTTAGGTATTGGGAATAAGTTTCATTTTTTTCCATGTCTAGTGGAGGGTCGCTTGACGGAGTTTCGGCGACTTTCCCGAAAACGAGCTCGTGTGGCGTGTACCAGGTACCTTCGTGCACGCTAGTATTATAAGAAAAACACGCCAGCCTGAGATACTCATTCCAATTATCCTTTTCGACAAATTGTTTCAAATATTCACACAAAACATGGTGGGATCTCTCCACAGAGCCGTTCGATTGCGGCCTATATGCAGTGGTTCTGCATTGTTTGATTTTAAATTTTCGTGCCACATTTTTCATGAGGCTGCTTACAAAGTTTCTACCCTGGTCAGTGAGAACCGCTTTAGGAGCACCAAACGTACAAATAAATTCGTTTACAAACGCTTCGGCTATGTCTGAGGCGGTAGTACGCCTTAATGGAATAGCGAGGGAGTATTTGGACAAAAGGTCTTGAATGGTGAGGATATAACTGTACCCATCTTCGGTCATGGGTAGAGGACCCATAATATCCATAGATATTTTCTCGAACGCGCTGTTGGGAGTGTCTGTTAGAGTCATTGGTTGTCTGGTTTTTAAACGTACTAATTTCTTTAATTGACAATCGCGACAGTTGCGAATAAAATTTTGTACATCCTCTTTTATTTTAGACCAATGATATTTGTATTTAATTCTGTTTAGAGTTTTAGTGACTCCTTTATGGCCACCTATCGCGGAGCAATGATTTTCTTTGATGATGTCCGCGCGGTCTTGTTCCGAAGGAATCTTTATTTCGTTAGAACAAATTATGATTTTGACCGGGGAGTCTTTAAATTCTCGCGCCAGGAGGGTGCGAACTGTATTCCGGGTGATATCGATAACGGGACCTCTAGCCAGTGATACTGTCTTGAGCTGGAGCTCGTTGACTACGTCACGAAGTGAGCCTATCACTTCTTTTAATGTCTCTAACTGTAAAGTGGCAGAGACGCGTTCTTCAATTATGAGTGCGATTAAATTTCTCTTCCCTAAATTAATGACCTTTGCGCGGCCTACCATAGTTCCTTCTATCCGCGGTAATTGATTTGATTCCCGTAGGATGCGCGCTCCGATATCGCACGGTTCGCCAGTGAGCGTTGTAAAGATCACGATATTATCGTTACGAGTCTGTAGATTGTCGCGTACGTCAATTATTTGAGCTTCGTTTGGAAGTGGCAGTTCGTTTGCAGGGTCTGAGAGGGGTTCGTCTGATTCAGAGTCACTTTCGCTGTCGGATAGTGATTCTATGTCTGAGGGAAGATCAAATTTTACGACTTTTTGAGGGCGCGATTTCTCTGTCGCATTTGGCTCAAGTGGGCGCGTCAGGTCAGTGTTTAAGTTTTGTGACGGTTTTATTGCAGCCGGCTGTCGGTTTTTAATGCGTTCGGACCGACGAAGTGGTGTCGTGTTTCGTTTATCTCGGGTTAAGGGGAAGATTCCGTGGGAAACAGGGTTTCTAGATAGAGCGTCTGCGTTTGCATTTGCTTTTCCAGCTTTGTATACAACTTCGTAATCATACTCGGCTAGTTTTAAACGCCATCGAACGAGTCGTGATGTGGGATCCTTTACTGAATGTAACCAAACGAGAGGTTTATGGTCGGTGACAAGGGTAAACTTTCGCCCGTAGAGATATGGTCTGAAGTAATTGACACAATAAACGATAGCCAAAAGTTCTTTTTCTATTGTAGAGTAATTACTTTCGGCGGTGTTCAATAGTCGTGATGTGTAAGCGATCGGTAGATCTTTCCCTATAGTGCCTTGACTCAGCACGCCGCCAATAGCGTAACCCGAAGCGTCGGTTGTCACAACAAAAGGTTGCGTGAAATCCGGATACTGTAGTATCGGTTTCGAACATAATGCTTGACGTAATTGCGTGAAGGCCTCCTCCTGCGCTCCTGACCAAACAAATGCTTTATCTTTCTTTAATAGGCTTGTCAACGGCTTTGCGGTCTTTGAAAAATCCGGTATGAACCGGCGATAATATCCCGCGAGCCCTAAGAATTGTTTGATGTTTTTAGCGCTTGTAGGGCGGGGAAATTTCTCTACGGCCTGGACCTTTTGTGGGTCAGGTTTTACTCCGTCCGCGCTTATTACATGACCTAAGTATACGACTTCCTTTTTCAAAAACTCGCACTTGTCTGGTTGGAGTTTCAGATTTGCTTTCCTGAGTCTGTCGGCTAACTTGCTAAACTTAATAATATGCTCACGCAATGAGCTGGCATACAAAACTATATCGTCGAGGTATACAAATAACTCCGTGCCTTGTAGGCCCGATAACACCTGATCCATGAGGCGTTGAAACGTCGCAGGGGCGTTTTTCAGCCCGAACGGCATGCGATTAAACTGATAGTGCCCGTAAGGCGTGGAGAAAGCCGTCTTCTGCGCGTCTGCTTCATGCATTGGTATTTGATGAAAACCTGACACTAAATCGAATACGCTGAGGTATTTCGCGCTGCCTAACTGATCTAAAATTTCCGTGATGTTTGGCAGGGGGTATGCGTCACCGACCGTTTTTTCGTTTAGAGCGCGGTAGTCTATTACCATGCGCCATCTTTTATTTCCTCGAGAGTCGGCCTTTTTCGGCACAACCCACAAAGGAGAGTTGTAAGGCGAGTCGGAGGGGGAAATAACTCCGTTCTCTAGGAGGGTTTGAACTTGTGTGTTTATCTCCTCCTTATGGATGGGGGGAAAGCGATATTGCTTCGTATGGATTGGAATTTCGTCGGAGGTGGTGATCTTATGAGATGTTACGCTCGTACAACCGAGCTTGTCTTCCGGGAGTTGGAATAGGTCGCTATGCTTCTCTATAATTTCATTCACGTGTTCCGATTCTTCCTGATTTAGATGCTCGAGTCGAAGTAATTTTTTAATTTTTTCAATACGGTCGCCGTCGGAGGCGTCTACCGTTGATATAGAAGCTACACGATGCCCTGGGGCAGGATTATCTTTTACTTTGATTGGATTTAGAATACTTCCCGCGCCGCTAACGGGGGGATTTCGAGAACTAGAATTGATTTGATTTAAAATGTTTTCTGTGCCACTAATGGAGTTTTGAGAACTAGAAACGAACGATTCTAGAACTTTTCCCGCGCCGCTAACGGGGGGATTTCGAGAACTAGAATCGACTTGACTTATGACATTTCCCGCGCCGCTAACGGGGGGACTTTGAGAGATAAAGTCAAGTTCTTGTAATTCGATTGTAGGCACAATTAATTCACGATCTGTATCGCTCGAATTCACTACTTGGAGGTAAGCTTTTCCGTCTCTATTTGTAACGACGGCGTCACCGAGATATACGCCCTCACAGACGCTAAGTCGCGGTACGTATCCGACGGCTACCTCTGGGTTTTTTATCCTAAGATAAAAGGTAGCTCTCGATCGGCTCGGTATAACAACCGTTTCACGATGAGCGAAAGGAATCTCGGTTCCTCGCCATTGGACGACTCGTTTAACAAAATCTATACTCGCGGAGTCACGGAGGAAATCCGATCCTAGGATACCTTCCTGTACGATCGGGAAATTATTTGGAACTACGTGAATGTACACGGGGTAACCCATGAAATTTATGTAAGTGGACCCGAGTGTTTCTACCTGCCCGTCGGTTATGCCGCTAAGGCGTAACGTGTCACTCCGACACACGGGTGTCTCGGGATGAATGCTTCTTTCTTTTACGAGATTTGGTGCGGCCCCGGTGTCGACCATGAAATTTGTCTCTTGTAGTAGGCCGACCGCTTTCATAGCGATGGTGGGGGCATGAGAAAAGTCTGAAGGGTTTAGGACTGCGACTCGGGCGTTTCGACCGCTGTCGCTTCGATAGGATTGACTGGACGCGAGCGAGGGTGGGGAGGCCCGTCTCGAGGAGCGTCCGCCCGCCTCGAGGGGCTGTTCTCGTTTCCCTGCCTCGCCTGAGAGTTATTATACTCTCGTTTTCGGCATTCTTCGATTTCGTGCCCGGAGTATTTACAATATCGACACCATTTTCCGGGCGAACTGTTGTAATTTCTAGAGGCGTTATTGTCGCCGGCTGCTCGAGCCCCTCTATTATATCGATAACTGTCGTTACGACTCGAGTCATGAGTATCGCGGCGACGAGAATCGTATGTCTCGTTACGGCGCGGATCATAATACCGGGCGCTTTCCGGTCGCCAGTTGTCTCGTGGCGGGCTGCTCGGTTGCTTGCCCGGCGGGTAATCGCGACTATACGGACGTACGGATGTCGGTGCTAGATCGAGGGTGGGACGCCTTTCTGTACCGCGCTCCAGCCTACGTGAACTCTCATATCTTTGCATTTCTAATTCATCTCGTTTTGCAATTGTTTTAACAGCGGCAAATGCTTCGAAAGGACGGAGCTGTTTTTCGGGTTCGAGTTGCAAACGGAATCGTAATGGTAGCCCCAGGTAGCGCAGAAAGATCTAGCTGTTAGCTCGTCGATTTCTGCAATGACTTGAGGACTCAGTATACCGTGAGCTCGACGCTCCGAATCGAGGATGGCTGCCCTAAGCTCTTTTACGCGACTAATATAATCTAAGATGTGTTCGTTGGCTTTAAGATAAACCGTACTGAGTTCTCCGCGATACTGGGCTATAGTATTAGCGGACCCGAACGCTCCGTTTAAAAGGTCGATTAACTGAGTTACTGTATCGCAGGGTTCGTCTTCTACCGCGGAATATGCACGACCACGAAGTTTGTTTATTAACAATCTCGTTAGTGATTTTTCGTAATTTGGCGGTACGATATCGCGGGCACGTCGGCATGCGCGCGCGAATTGTGAAAGAGGGACGTTGTAACCATCAAAATGTGTTACGCCCTCGGTCGCTTCGCGAAGAGATATCTTGGGCATGTGCGTTGCATGCGCGTCGGCTGCGGGTTCGTTAAATGAGGAATGCCGATCGTTGGAATCGAAAAATGGCTGTCCTGGAGGTAAACTCGGACTGTGCGCTTCCGGACGTCTATTTTCAACCTCGTGCCTAAGTGAATTAATTTCGCGCATTATCTCATTCTTTAGCGCCGCAAACATATTTCTTACGTCGGATGCAAGAGTCGAATCTGTTTCTTTGTTGCGTTCGAGTGCTCTACGTTCTTTTTCCAGTTGCATTCTCTCGCGGTCTATCGCGGCGGCTTCGTCTCTTAATCGTTTTTCGTGTTTATCTTGTGCCAACCGTACTGCATCTAATTCTTCTTCGGTAAGGGCCGTTTTGGCCATGGTCTTCGCGGAGTTCCGGGTTTCCATTATCGGAGCGATCTATCCCACCGCTGTCACCAGAATTATGTTACGTCCCGACCGAGCGCGGTCGCCGTTGAGCGGAATACGCGCGTTTCGGCGAAACTGGCTGTTTCGAAGCCTGAGCTTCGGGGACTCCACAGCCCAGGAGCGGATCGCGTGGCCGGATTTACCGGCGGACGGGCCCGATTTTCCGCGACCGATGGCCTAGTGAGGGGAGTTTTATAACTTTAGAAAGGGTGCCGCGAGAGCGCGAGTATAGTGGCGTCGGAATCGTTCCAGGGGCTGTCTCCCTCCCGGATTAAATAAGCTACGAATTCTTCCAGCTCGTGGGGGCAACGGTCACAATCGAGAGGGTGACGGCGGGCAGCCACGGGCGCGTGGCAAGAATCGCACCTTTGCGGGTTGTATGGGTAGCCGAGATAGATGTAATGAGTAATTACCCCGAGGTAACTTTCTTTCTTAAAGCTTGATTGTTTGCCTTTACACTCGAGGCATAATACTGTTGACTCGTCGTCGTTTCGAAAATACAGTGAGGTTACGCACTGGGCACTGCGGAGCCATATACCGAACGAGCGATTCGCTTCGCGCTGGGCACGGACCGAGAGAATAGCAATGCGCGGCGGTGGGCACATACTCTAATTTACCGTGTAAGATTATTATTCTTCTGGAGATACGCACGTGCACGTCTCTTCGATTTCTATTACAGTAGGCGCTGTATTGAGATATGGTTTGTCTTCCGAGTCGTGCAAATGGCGCGCGAGGTCGTTCAGTGCTTCGTAGCACTCGACGCAGTCGATCGCGGTCTCCGGAAATGAGATTAGACGATTGCAGGACGAGCAGCGTGTGGCTTCTTCGTCCCCGCCGATAATTAAGTAGTGACGCGTGACTGAGTTAAAAAATACGCGGTCGCGAAAGGGGAGAGTATTTCGGCACCCGTCGCAAATGATCGTGCGGTTAATCTGGTGTTGATGGAAGGTGGCCAGGCTACACAACGCGGAGTTAAGCCAATCGAAATATGGGGCTTGAGTTGAAAAGTACGCGTGTGACATGCTTTGTTGGGCGTTGCGACTTAGCTTTAGTATGGCGGTTGCTGTTGAAACTGTTGCCTTGGTAGCCGCTCCGGTCCGGTGATGATCGTCTTCGTCCTTCCCGGCTGTCCTATTGTGTTCTGGCCTCGATCGTGATGTTTCTGTTTATGCACTACACTCGCGTCGCAGTATTGCATGCATGGAAGCGGAGGAGGTTAAGCATGGTGATTAAGCGAAAAAAGCATTTGTGCATAAACTAATCTTTTATTACTACGATATAAAGCACAATTTAAACTACGGTTACATTGAAATTAAGCTTACGAAAAAAATAACGATGGATTTAGAGTTAGACTTAAAATTAGAATTAGAATTGGAATTAGGAATTGTCTCGATTTAGGATTTGAGTTAGAGTTGGAATTCGAATTAGAATTAGGATTGGAATTAGAGTGACTCGTTTGGATTAGCGCGAACTAGTAGCTCAGGGGAACTCGGTCGCTACAATTGCGACACGGAACCGTCCTGGCTACACTAGCCCTGATCTCTACTCTCGAGTTCGAACTGCCCGGAGTCGCGGGCTGCATCCCTATTTATATGATTTTGAAACAAAGCTCTGAAAAAGCGCGGCAAGTCGGTGCTCTTAGTGGGGGGTTGCTGCTGATGCAACCACCATTCAGATTCCTTGAATAAGAAAACTCAAGTTCAAGTGCCGTGCGAGCGGACTTCTCCGCCGCGACCATCCGGCACTGAGAAATGTCAGGGAAATGTCAGTTCACGATTTTATGACTTTAACGGTCGCGCGACAGATTTCTCTGTCGCGGTGTCTTTCAAGTGCCGTGCGAGCGGACTTCTCCGCCGCGACCATCCGGCGCTGGAAAATGTTGGATTGAGATTTTATTACTTTTCGAGTGTCGTAGGCGCAGTTTCCTTCTAGCAACCTTCCGTCACTGGAAAATGTTAAATATGATTTTACGACTTACTGGCCGTGCGTGCAGATCGCTCTGCCGCGACTATCCGGCGCTGGGAAATGTTAAATAGACATTAGTCTATGATTTTATGACTTACTGGCCGTGCGTGCAGATCATTCTGCTGCGACTATCCGGCGCTGGAAAATGTTAAGAACAGGATGCGACCTGACAGTTAGATTTGTTAGCGAATGCCGGCTTGCTCGTCTGTTTTATACCGGTGTCGAAAAAATTTATACTCGCAACGTCGCGGACGTGACAGAACAATCTATATGAAACATGAAAAAAACGTTGAAGAAACGTCTGACGTACGTGAAACATGTATAAGAACGTTAAACGAAATGTGAACAACCTATATGAAACATGAAAAAAAACAGGTTGATTGTGTGTACATCGTGGAGCTTCGAACGTATACGCGTTCAAAATTTTCTCGATAAGGAAAACGTCCGGATACTTCGCTTGCCATTGTACATAGTTCAAGAGCGATGCCAAAAACTGTTCAAACGAGCGACTGATGCAATACTGATCGTTAAATGGTAATGTTTGCAGTTATTAATGTTGTATTGGAAACGTATAGATGGAGAGGGGAGGCTTCCCCCTCTTTTCAATAATTGCATCATCATCATCATCATCATCATCATCATCATCATCGTTATCGCTTGAACATGTCACTACACGTTTTTGCGTTCCGAAAACATACAAGAACGTTAAACGAAATATGAACAACCTATATGAAACATGAAAAAAACGTTGGAGAAACGTCTGACGTACGTGAAACATGTATAAGAACGTTAAACGAAATGTGAACAACCTATATGAAACATGAAAAAAACAGGTTGATTGTGTGTACATCGTGGAGCTTCGAACGTATACGCGTATCCTATCGTGCAAGCAACGCGTATACGTTCGAAGCTCCACGATGTACACACAATCAACCTGTTTTTTTTCATGTTTCATATAGGTTGTTCACATTTCGTTTAACGTTCTTATACATGTTTCACGTACGTCAGACGTTTCTCCAACGTTTTTTTCATGTTTCATATAGGTTGTTCATATTTCGTTTAACGTTCTTGTATGTTTTCGGAACGCAAAAACGTGTAGTGACATGTTCAAGCGATAACGATGATGATGATGATGATGATGATGATGATGATGATGCAATTATTGAAAAGAGGGGGAAGCCTCCCCTCTCCATCTATACGTTTCCAATACAACATTAATAACTGCAAACATTACCATTTAACGATCAGTATTGCATCAGTCGCTCGTTTGAACAGTTTTTGGCATCGCTCTTGAACTATGTACAATGGCAAGCGAAGTATCCGGACGTTTTCCTTATCGAGAAAATTTTGAGGAAAAAAGGAAATAAAGTCTACGTTAAATGGCTGGGATTTGATGGATCGCATAATTCGTGGATAAATAAAAGAGACGTTATTTGATTTATATACATACATATTTTGTAATACACGCATATATTTGTAATAAACATTGTAATGCAAAATCGACTTAAATTAGTAATAAGCTTAAGCATCGCATTAACTGTCACCTCTTCGAAGATTATCGTGGAAAAAGCATCGCGGGCGCTTTCTACGAACATGAATTACATCAAGCGAAGTAACCGGACGTTTTCCTTGTCGAGAAAATTCGGAGGAAGAAAGGAGATAGAGTCTACGTGAAATGGCTGGGATTCGATGGATTGCATAATTCGTGGATAAATAAAAGAGACGTTGTTTGATTTTATACACGCATATATTTGTAAGAAAAATACACAAACATATACAAAAGAGCGGAAAGAATATACTCGTACTAAGTCACGCAAAAATTAATCTACATTAAATGTTATTACAATAATAAGTCACGCAAAATTGTCACCCTTCATTTTTTTTTTATTTTTTTTTTACAATAAGTCACACAAAAGTATCACCTTTTATTGTTACAATAATATTGAGTCACGAAGTATTATCAACTTACATTGTTATATATTGTTTAATGAGTCACGCAGAATCAACTTAAATTAGTAATAAGCATCGCATTAATTGTCTTATAGTAATACACAATGTTATAAATAAAGTATTAAAGAGTATAAAAACTGTGTTACGATGTTATACGCCAATGTCCCCAAGGCAATGTTTCAGTAGAATCAGGCAAGATGTAACGCTTGTCATCGAACGGGCTGAGAGCAATCTTTTTCTCTTTGATTGTGTGTACATCGTGGAGCTTCGAACGTATACACGCTTGCTGACGAGTCATTTCTATCCCGTCGTGCAAGCAACGCGTATAATCTTCAAACGTTATAGTTCGTTCTACAACGCTATTCTTTACACCTTTCGCCTTTTTTGTATCTTTTTTCCCTTCTACTTTCACCGCATACATTTTTTTGCTCTTAGCCCTACAAATTCGGTCATAATCTTGCCGTAATTCTCGTCTTTCATTAGCCCTGGAACTTTCTTATTCGCAAGAGGTATATTATATTCATTGTCGGCGGGATAATCGCTCGTGTCATATCTCGCGATATCACGTTTCATATCCATGTACACATTGTCACACTCAATGACATAGATGAGGCTGTCTGTGTCTGTATAGAGTATTTTACATTTATCTTTATACAATGGCAGCATATAATCGTAGTGAAATTCGTAAAGGCAGATTTTCGAAATGTCGAGAATACACATACCGACATATATTGGTTTGTTAAATTTTACCGATAGTTTACGCATTTCTATGGCAACCAGATTTTCTGCGAAAACGCTGCGACTATGAAAATTCGGAGCAGCAATCATGGCCTCTGCCCCGTAACGGCCTTCCCATTGCGTTACTAATTTTATATTAACGTGATTACGTACATTTTCCATGGTTTTACCGAAAACTGCATTATTCATTAATTTGTATAAATTTTTCTCGAAATCATTTTTCGCGTTCGTTCGAAACTCTATATTTAATTCTATATAATCACGGAGCCAGGTGGATTGAGCGAATTGAAGTACGCGATGTATCTTTACGATTCGAAGCCCGTGACGCGTGCACTGTTGAAGATTGCGGTAGTGGATGACGTAACGCTTTTTATCATGCACTGTCGCTAGTAATTTCTTCTGCCTTGACCCTGGAGGCTTATCGCTCGAAGGACAAAACGGTAAGTCACTGTGTCGATCGTGCAGCTGATTCTCATATGCAAGGTCGACTTCCAGTATATATCCGGTGTCCGAGTCAAATGCGATCGCGTTTACATCGAAATTGTCAACGTTTTCGACCCATTTAAATTCACCGTATGGCAACGGTTGACACATTGCCCACCCATACAGATTATTCACATCATTATACATCAAATAAGTCGACGGTTTTGACGGATCGTACGATTTCATGTACTTATTATTAGCCTTCGCATATCTGCCCGAACACTGGCTTAAACCGCCACGAATTCCACGTTCCACGTAAAGTAGCATTTCTATGTCCGTAAGCAACTCGAATCTTATACCCGTTTTCTTCAACATTGCATCCCACGTGTAGCCTGGCAATGTATAGTAATGCGCGGGATCCAAACCGTAACTCTGCATGCTTTTGTCGCGAAAGTTTTCGAAAATGTCGGCTAATAATAAGACATCTGTTTTCAAATATAAATCGCTGTATTCGCCCAGCGTTTCAATTGCAAACCGTTGCCATACGTTCTCGGCATGAGCGTAATCATGCTCTGATACCGTCTGTCCGCTCAGTGAACTGTAGAAAGATTCGCGCGGTGGTAAACGCGTTTCTAAAAGCTTTTCGGCATCATCAATGTACTCGTACGGAAAAACGCCTTTGCGCGTGAGGAGTTCGAAATCCTCGTTTGACAATGTGGAAAATTCGGAACGAGTAATGTTTAATTGTTCAATACCTAGAAACGACGCCAATTTTTCGAGACTCGCACTTAGGAATTTATATGAGTCGATGAATCGAAATCGTATACAATTTCGTACCTCGCCCGATTTTGTTCCTACACCGGTAGCTGCGACGTGTTTAGTGAACGAAATATATTTTTCTTTATTAATCGGTAGTAGGTCGATCTTGCCTTCGAACGCGGTAGAAATTTCTTTTATTATAAAATGCGCATCGTAACCGCTCAAATTGTGAAAAACGACTGAAATAACGTACGTATTCTTATAATTTAAATTACATTTATTATGGGCAGGACCGCGATACTTGCCGGTCAAATGACAGTGATCACGCACCCGCCGATTGTCAAGCCACTCGTTACGGGTAAGGCCCGTATCTGGTATAAACGGTTTTTTTCACATATATGACACTTTGTCGCGTTTAAATATGCCTCTTTCTGCTGTACAGTTAATTGTTCCATTGGAACATTGGCGGATATTCGGGCTTTCATATCGTGCGCAAGATTTTCTAACTCTTTCGCGAACCACGCGACGCAGTCCTTATCGCGGCGAAAACGATACATCGATAACGCATCGTCGTACGAGCATTTAACATAGTAAGCTATGCTGTATACCTCGTGGTGTTGATACGCGAAACTCGACGTGTTCTCTGTTTCGTTCTTCTCCATCTTCTTCAATACGCACTCCAAATCAGCGTAAATTACAAATGGTACGCGCTCCTTGTTGTTGTATGAGTCGAATTCTAGCCATTTCTGGTCTTCTCTCGGTAGTATGATGGCACAGTCATTTATTTTCTTGCACTCCGTTCATGCGATTGCAATTTTTCCTCTAAGTGGAAGTAATGCAGGCAACTGTAATAAACAAATTATTTTTTTACTAAACAATAATTAAAAGTGTGAAAAATTTTTTTATATTATTACACTTACCGATCGCAAATGTACTTTCTTCCATCATGTTTGTTTAGTTGTGAGCTGACCAGTCGCGACAGGTTTTTAATCCACGCAAAGTGGCCGTGGGTGACGTCGTGTTCATCTTCCACATAGAAGAGATTGACATGTTTCCCCTTCTTATCTTCGGTCAGTCGTAACGGCACAACATATTCTATCTTTTCTTTTTTGTCCAATTCGGTTGTGTACACATTCACAGACACGTCGTTTAAACGTTCAAATTTTCCAATGTCTTTTACTTTTATTGGAAATTGAATGTCTTCAAACTTTAACACAGTCGAATAATGCGGGTACGATGACACTCGGTTTGCATGATTTTCGGCGGGGTACAGGGCAGCAACCATGGACCACGCGAAGCAAGCATTGTCCTTCGAATGTACATTAATTATTGCACGCTTGTCACTTACCGACAGCGGCAATTCGAAGTAACATCCCGCGTGCATGGGATTAAGCTTGTTTATATTTACCATCAGGTTTTGGATTCGGTGTAACGCCCAGCCGCTATCGCGTTCTTGAAACTCGTCGAGCATCGCTAATATCACTTCGATTACACGCTGCTCGTACCATTCGCGCAAATTTGACGCTCTGTATAGTTCATAGTTCTTCGTCGCGAGACTTTTATTATCGCGGTCGTCACGAATGTTTACAAATTCACCGTTGAATACGGTATTCACCTTCACATTTCCATGTTTCGCGATAGCGTCTCGCACTTGCTCGATCACCAAATCACTAGCGTCTTCCAGGAAATGTCGCGGTTCAATATAATCGGCGTTTATGACAGCACCCGTAAGAATACGTGATTCAAACGCGGTCTCAATCTCGCGCCAGATGAGCGATCTTTTACCACTGGTGCTAGCGTGCGCACCACCTCCAACGTGCACGAAACGTCTTTCTAATTGCGCTTTTGCACCCGCGAGTCGCGCGATTCTCGCCACTATAGATTGTCTGGAGCCAACGGTGAGTCGAGGACGTTTGGCACTGCTACAACATTCTTCGAGATGTGCGAGGCACTTTTCGCATCGTTCTACCCATGCACGACACTCCTCTTGAGTAGCGATCTGCGAGCATCGCTCGAGCAGTTCGCGTTCAATGTTCTCCATTTTTTTTCTTTTTCCGTTATTAGTACAGATCACACGTTGACTCGGGGCACTCGCAAATTAATGCTTTACATGATTTCCAGTACCGCTGTATGTGCAGAGCGCGATATTGATCTCGTGCGAACTTTGCTTCAAAAAAGCGAGTTGTTATTTCCGGCCACTGATCAACTCGATCCAGCAGAATTTGGTCGTCGTCGTCGTACAAGTAATTATATTGATTCACTGGAATTTCGTCGCATTTAATATAGTATGCATTACGCCACTTCATATACGCACGATTCCATTTAGGTTCATCGTCGTTGTAGAACCATGAGTATACGTTTATCGCCAGTAATTCGGTGCACTTTCCATTACCAGCGGGAATTGTAATTTGCAGATAATCTTGGAAATAGGCATGGCGTTTAATTTCCTTTGCCACCTTGTATTTCTTTTCAACAGTTTTGCGAGCATTGTATACAATACGAGTATGTCCATATTCATTGCGATACATATCATATTCATCATCAAAATTGTTAAAAGTGCACAAATATTTTAGTGTCCACGTATACACTTTTCTTCGCGCTGTAAATGACAAATCGCCACAAGGCACGTAGTCAATGCTAACACCCTGTCTCACGGCACGTTCATTGGTCCCGCGTATACCCAATTCTCTGTTGCGTAAGAAATTTACCACAGATATTTGTTGATCGTTTTTTTCCGGCACAGTTTCGAGAACTTCCAGGATATCTTCTACATCAAAGTCTACATCGGGCATTTCTCCGTCAAACTCCATTTTCATCAAATATATTGTCTATATATTTCTACATATTGGGCACATTTTGGTAGGAATGTACACATACATGGGTTGTCTGCAGTTGGAGCAGTAATCACCGTCAAGTCGCTCGAGAGAATCTGTACAGTGAGTTTGGATAGCGTTCATAGATCCTAGATCAATGTCATTGAGTTGAGTCATACAATATGCACACACAGATAGAGCTCCTCCAGTCGAATAGCAGAATTGAATAATGCAGTGTTTCGTGCGATCATCCAAAGCGCGTAATTCCACACTAGGTATAACTTTTACTACACGATTCTCACGATCTTCACTGATAACACTGTCTACACTACTGTCGTCAAAGTTCACTTGCAAATTATTCTCATTGTCTTCGTGACGATTGGCCATCTCTTTAACCGCCGATGATAGATTCGATACGCTTCAAAGACATCTACTGATGTCCGAGCGCTAATTACATACTCGTATCTATTATACGTTCTTTTTGTCTGACGAAAAATTGCATCATCTAGCGGGGGCATGAAAGATCTATCCCCACCACTAGAAGATCCCATAGATTATTCATATACATTTGCATCAGTGTGTGACACTCTACATTAGAAATCTCGATCGAGCAGAGAGAGACTTGCGCGCATATTTGCAGCGGCGTGTGCGAACCTGTTCATACGTGTTCAAGGCTAATGATACATCGTACGATTCGTCTTCGATGTAATTCGATACCTTTGTGATGAGCCGTCGTCAAAACACACGACAAGGCCATGCCTGCATCGGCAAATATAACTTGCATAAAGAATATTCTATATCTCTCGAACGGTAGGCTAGAAACTTACGAGACTTGAAATGTTATACGTAGTGGAATACTGTCTTCCAAGTGGATGCAGGAAGAATAACGAAAATTAGGTAGAAAAAAATAAAACAATTAATATAATATAATATAATATAATTGCAAGCATAGAGTAGCGGCGTTTGCTTCACCTACAATGTAATCATATATCTTTTGTCTTCGATGTAATCGTATACCTTTGTGATTAGCCGCCGTCAAAATACGCGATGCGACGGAGGATGCTCTCGCTGAGCGAGCCCTTCGTCAGTCGCAATTATACCGTCGTGCAATTGAGATCGCGAGAAAAAAAAAATGGAGCAGGAATTCGTTCCATATACCGTTGTGGTGGACACCACAAGTGGACAACGTGTGATATATTACAGAAATTACATTGTTGTGGTGGACACCACAACGGGACAGCGTATGGTACACATAGTACCGTACGATTAAAAAACTAATAACAGTGTGGTGGTGGCGGTGGTGGTGGTGGTGGCGGCGGCGGCAGCGGCGGCGGCGGCGGCGGTGGTAGTGGTAAGTTCCTTTTTTAAAGAAATTTTTATTTTCTCTGTCCGCTGATTTCGCGCGCTAGCGGCAGCGGGCGCGGACGGCGGGCGGCGGGCGGCGGGCGCGGGCGGCGGCGGCGGCGGGCCCCGCGAAAATTGCCCGCGGGCGGCGGTGGGCCCCGCGGAAATCGCCGCGGAGAACCGCCGCGAAATCGCCGCGGAAAACCGCCATGGAAAACCGCCGCGGAAAACCGCCATGGAAAACCGCCGCGGAAAACCGCCGCGAAGGATCGCCGCGGTATTATTATAAGAAAACATACAACATTAATACACGCTGGTTCTAACTACGGGGCTTCTCTCTCTCCCCAACATCATCCTCGGCGGTACATACCGCTCTGCCGCGCGGCTTACCCCCACCTTTCAATCCACCCTCTAGATCAGTGGGTGACACCACCCACTGCATCTTGAGGATCACCATCCACTCCATGTATCATTCCCTGGACCGCGGGCTGACTCCCACGCGCGGGTCAGTTCAGCGGGCTGACCCCCACCTCCCAAGTTAGGTCTCGCGGGTCACCACCCACCTCCCATGTCAGACCCTGCGGGTCACCACCCACCTCCCACGTCAGACCCTGCGGGTCACCACCCACTCCGCGGTACGTACCGCAGGTACCCCCGCGCCTACATTCCCCCCTCGCCCCTCACCCCCCTCATTGCCCCATGGCTTTGAATCGGCATAGACTTACTACTAAGATTAATTCATATATTTATTATAAAACATTTTTAAAACATTTATTAAACATTTATAAAACATTATATATTATATATATATATGCATATACATATTATATAACTGTACACACAAATTTTTAATGTAATAATGGACAGTCTTTCACTCAATTGAGTTTGCACATGGTTTAACTGCAGAAATTATATTTCGTTATTTGATTATACATATGCGAAATAAAAAATAAAAACGAACGTAACATTAAGATATGCGCAGTGCGATCTTTTACAAAATAAACAACGTTCAGAACCTTTTAATCTTTTTATCATAACTATTTATAAAATATCAGAATAAAGTATTTGCACTTTCTTAACGAGTTTAATATTTTTCTATGCGTCGTAGCATAACTAGTTGTAGAAATTTATAAATACATACATATAGGGGAAGGTTGCCGCACCGGCTCCTGAATCACACCACATCGCCTAAAAATTCAACTTAATAAAACTTAACAAATAGAACTTAAAAATATATATTTATTATAATTTAGTTATTTCAAAAGTGGTGCAATTTCGGCAACCTTACCTTACACACGCGCGCATGTATAAATATATGTACTATGTATAAGTTATATAAGTAACAAAAATAAGAGCAAATCAGTCTTCTTACGTTATTTCGTAATTGAATGAAACTATAAGTGGACTTATAACTTTGGATAACTTTGGATTGAAACTATAAGTGGTGTTTAGAAATCACTTATATTTATATTAATATCTATAAAGTGAAAGTAGTTTCACTGCAATTGTACGTTGTCCGCTATCACTTCTGAAAGAATTTTGATTCCCCTTGTATTAACTCCAGCAGATTTTCTATGGTTCTAGAAATTGTAAGAAATGTTACAATGTCTACAACAATCGGCGATTTTCATGTGCTTCAAGTTTTTTTCTTTCAGCGTCATATCGTTCTTTAGCCCTTTTTAACCATTTCTGTATGGCCTTCTCTAGTTCTATTTCACTGTACGTCGAATTAGAATATTCAGCACCTGCAGCTGTAACAAAAGAAATTTTATACATGTATAAATTGATACAAATATACATATATTTATTACTATAAAAATATCATATTAAAATGTAATATATTTTTATAAATACATTTACCTAATAACATTTTCGTAATTCGAAGATTACAAAATTTTTTTTTGAGTTTAGCACCTAACCAACTATATTGTTGTGCAAGTTCATTAGTAATCAATCGGCACAAACTTCGTTTGATAAAATTGTAAGGAGAGGTGCCTCCTATTTTACATGTTTCGGTAGTCTGTAACAAAAACTCGTACATTACAATACAATATTTAATTCTAATTTTGCAAAATTTATACAGAACATATATATGTATTTTACCGAGCGTTTAAAGTTCTCTTCAGTTCTTAAAAATTGCTCCACGGTCTCAATATTTTCTACAGTTTTTAACGGTAGATCAAAAGAAGAATAAATAGATCTTATATCCTGCTGTTGGTTGTTATCCTGATCTTGCCGCAGATTTAAACCGGTTATGACATTTTTCATTTCTCTCAAATCGTCTACTATCTGCCACAACTGAGTTCGAAAGTAGCCTTGCTGGCGAATAATTTCTTTGAAATAGTTTGCATTACCTGTAAAAGAAGAATATTAATTCTTAAAATATTCATCTTTCTATCTAACAATGATAATTTTTAATTCTTAAAAATAATACATACAGCCATCATCTGGAGTGGTTGCGGGGAAAACATTATTCAAATTTATCTGTGTGTCGCATACATCATAATTGCTATTTAGTAAATTACACGTTGATGTACTTGGTGTTTGTTCGCTAACTTTGGTAATTAAATTTTGTCCGGTTACTCCATTCGTGCTTACGTTTAAACTCTTCTTAATATTAATAGATTCTAAAAAAACAATATTATATCTACAACTTTACGTTACAAAAATATGTGGTTCTATCTTTTACATTACTTATTACAATTAAAGTATACAGTTGCTCAATATTTTATTTCAATAAAAATCAAAATTTTGTATATATTTATTTTAATAAATAGAAATTGAATTATTTTATTGTTTTACTTGATTAATAATTATTTTATTTTATTAATGTACCTGTTATTTGCGGAGGTTTTGGAAGAGTGCTTTCAGACTCGTCAGACTCTTCACTAGAGTCTGCAGTCCTAACTTTTTTTTCACCACTTTGTTCTCTGAAGAAATAATTTAAAATATAAATTTGTATATATTCTTTGTAAAATACATTTTAACATTATACAATAAACTTTAATATTTATATAATAATTGTAGAGAGTAATTTTTATTTATAAAACAAACCTTTAACGTGTTTCTGTTTTGTCGGAGCGTTGTTTTCCTGATCGCTATCACTGCAGGTGTCACTCACAAACAACGGATTTCTTGTCCTTTTTCTTTTTGTATCCTCAACTTCTGAGTTTAAATCGGATGTACATTCAGCCTTTTTTGTTTTTTGTCTTGCCACATTATAGTCATCTAAAATTATGTAAATGCTTATATTCCAGCGAATAATAGCAATAATATACGTATATAAATTCACTCCTAGAAAAATAATATTAATTTAAATAATTTTTTTTAAGTAAAATGTTACTGACCATATGTGCTGTTCCGAAACGTAATGATATCATAAGATGGCCAACATGTATTTCGTTCTACGTTTTTTCTAATTGCAGCGATAATTTGTTCATATTTAAATGGAGGCCAATAACATTTGCTATGTTCTATCCAAGTTGATGGTACTGCTTCAACAGTGTTATCTGCTGTAAATTTAATAATTGTCCACGTCGGTTTGGCCATTTCTGGAAAAAAAACAAGAGCACAATTTTCTTTTAGACAGTGACTAATTGTACACGTAACGAACACGTGACGAACATTTTTAATATTAGGATTAGCATCTTTTCTCATTTTAGTCATTATATTAATGTATTAAAGTTAGCACATATTGTAAATATTATTAAAGATTATTTTTTATGTTTAATCACTTATTATTTATAAAATTATGTTCTCCAAGTCATGAAATTATGTTATATAAATCACTAAGTAATATCCTTAACAAAAAATCAATATTAAAAGTTAGAACAAATTGTGCAAACAATTAACCAAAATAATCGTCTGTATTATTTGAAATAGCATTTTTTTCAAATGACTTGAATATTTTACGTACAATTTTACATGTAATTATCATACAATATGTATTCGTTAATTACTTTTAAACTATAAATTTATCAAAATATGTATATAATGTATATAATGTATATAATGAATATATATATATATATATATATATATATATATATATATATATATATAATGTATATAATCAAAATATGTATATAAATATAAATTATGTATATAAAATATGTATAAAAAAAGTAAAAAAAGTTAAGTACAAATACAGTCATAAAAAAACATTTAAACTTAAAATAAATGCACTTTTAGAATATATTTATAATATACCATGTTAGTCATTATAGATATGATATGTAGCAAAAAAAAACAAAGAATTATTAGTCTATAAGGCAAAGTAAATGATTGCTAAATGTAGCTGCCTATATTATGTGTAAATATAATGTATATATATTAGTCTGTAATAGAGATATTGTAATATTACTTAAGTAATTTATATGAAACAAATACTGTAGCAAATCGACCTAGTAACATGAATTACATTTCCTTCTAATACAGTGAATGAAAGAAGATCTAAATAGGTAATCACACAATTTTGATTAAATTAATAAAAATATAGACTGGATGACGATAAACATAGATTATATTAAAAATATTAAAACAAAGTAAAATTAAAAAATGTTATTAATACTAATAAAACAAAAATTCTTTTTCTTGTCTTACTTTAATAATAATTTTTGTGAAGATTGTGAAATAAACTGAACAAATTTCATATGATATTCTCGATATAAATTTGTAATTATTAGCAATAAATGCTTTGTTTTCTATAATTGTGCATGTAATAAAGGAAAAATAACGTATTTATTTTTATATTTTAATCTAATACATTTATGGGCGACTTGGTCCAAATTCCAAATCTGTAAATTGCCAAGATCACAGACTTTATAAATATCGAGTTTTGAAGATTTGCATGGATTGATATAAAAATCTTTAAGTGTCTTATACTTATTTCCAATTATAATATTATTCTCGTCATTAGAAGCAAAATTTGAGATAATTATAATACTTCCATCCAACAAACAACAACAATTATCAGGTTCTTTAGTTGTTAATAAAAATTTGTCAAACACAACTTTACTAAATTGATTACAATTACGACAATTTATAAGCGGACCATTAGAATGCGGATTTAAAAGTTGAGGTTTATTACATTGTTTTGTGTTTAAATTAGGATTAATATAATTATTTTGTTCACTTATCCGACAAACAATTTGCTCTAAAGGCTTATCACTTTTGCGAACCATTTTTAATATAGATTGCATATAATTCTCAAATGGGAAAGCACTGAATTGTTGCAATGTTCCGAATTTTTTCACATCATCACAAAGATGTAATAAATGATGTGTATTATGCGATGCATTTTCTTTACCGTACAGACTAATAAATGTTTCAATGTAGTATCGTAATAATAATTTTGCATATTCTAAATATAGTTCAATGTGCTTTGGATTGGATAAAATGGTGGCAGCTGCATGTAAAGTTACAAAATTTAAATATTTATCACGATTTAATACAGATTTTAATACAACCGGTCCCGTATATAATAAAAATGTTCTAAATTCCGTGGCTTTCCACCTTTTACTTTCTGATAACGATCTTGATTTTCTATTAAAATCACATGGTATATTATATTTTTGCTTTTCTAATAGAGTAGATATTATTAATAGTTGTTGCGATGATAATTTAGCAGGTTTTTTAAGACACCATAAAGAAACCACTAATTTTTTTACTTCACCCAAGAATAGTAAGTGCATTGGATCTGATGGGAAATCATATACCATATCTGTATTTGGAAGCAATTCTAATATTGATGTACCCGTATGATGATCTGGCTGCGATTTTGATCTGAATTTTTCATCTGTTCTTATATTAGAAATTTCTAAGTACGGAAAGCACACTCTATTAAAATGATATTCTCCTTTAGCTTCACTCTATTAAAATGATATTCTCCTTTAGCTTCACATTTTGTACATGAATAATAACCGGAATGACCTTTTGTATATTTTATAAAAGATTGAGCTGGTACATCACAAATAAAAGCTTTAATTTTAAACGGATAGATTATTCCATTAATTCTTATACCATGAGTAATTAAATCTTGAGCTTCTTTTACAAAAGAGTACAAAAATTTATTAGCATCTGCAGGTTTTTCATATCCGTGATAAATTCCAATAATGCCTACATTGCTGTAATTATTAACTAAACTGCATAAAATAGGATAGACTTGACTCCCTGAACTTTTAGACAAAGGTAAACCGTCGATATTTATAATAATTTCAATTATCTGTAAATTTTGAGAATACTGAGATGCAAGTTTTTCCACGCAATAATTTATTCCAAAATGATAATAGTAGCCCGGTTCGACATTATCTGTATTTATTTTTCTCAATGTGCTTAATAAAGTACGAGCATCTCGAGGAAGTTCAGGATATTTAGGCTTTATATATGCCATCAATTCGTTTAACGCAACATGAGTTATTCTATTTCTAATAGCCCATCCTTGCAATTGTGATGTAATTTCATTATCATCCTCAGAAACATTATTTAAAAAATTGCGATTATCATCATTAATGCAACAACTATTAATATC
This sequence comes from Solenopsis invicta, assembly GCF_016802725.1. Lineage (NCBI taxonomy): Eukaryota > Metazoa > Arthropoda > Insecta > Hymenoptera > Formicidae > Solenopsis > Solenopsis invicta. Next base: position 13,242,320 of record NC_052674.1, on the reverse strand, counting down.
ATCTACCTTATTATTTTCATTATCAAATACTTCATTATTTATTAATTCGTAAGTATCAGTATGAATGTCTCCTGTTACTGATAACTTATTATCAAATTTTGTATTTAAATCAATTGTGTTTACAAGTTTATCTCTTTCACTACATGATGCATCACTAGTACTCGAAACTGAAGGTGGACTAATATAAGTGAATGAAGGTAAATCTTGAATTGCTTCTACGATATTAATAGATGCATCAGTTATCTTTTTTGCACGTTTATAATATTTCTTATTTGTATTTACTTTAGGCATTTTTAATTATTTAATTATTTTTAATTATTTAATTAATTTTAATTATTTAAGTATTTTATTATTTTTAATTATTTTTGAATTATATTTGTATTATACTTAACTGCGTCAAGTGTTGATCTTCTTAGCCATGAAAATCTATTTCAATCCATGTAATTCTCTTCAATTAAGATCCGAAGAAGTTGCACGTAGAGAGATCCGGAATTCACGAGCAGCCTAGATTGTAAAATGCTGAAATGTTCGCCTGAAAAAAATCGATAAACAATATTTTAAAAGCGACAAGTGGAGGCAGCAGTTGGGACGACAGTGAATTGAAGCAATTTAACCTTAGAACAATTAAGTATATATGTTCTAAGGCAATAACATAGACTTAGGCTACATTCCAAAACATCTTCTACGAGGAAAAATTTAACTCGATATACGATATAGAGTATACGTTACATGTATTTCGAGTAAAATTTTCCTCGGAAAGAACGTCTTGGAACCTAACCTTTAACCTATTATGCAAAGTGCCCAACATAATAGGTTAATCAACGCCGTCATATTTATGTATATATTTTTTACACACAATTTTAATAAAATGTACTTACTGTTTTATAACAATAAATGGAAAATTGCTATCAAAAAAACGTAGAACGAAATTTAGAACACGATTAAGTCACAAGCACAAAGGCGGTTGCCGATTTCTCGATGAGACGATACTGGCGAGACCAGTCATAGAACTTTTCTATGAGACCAGTGATGATCAAGGGCCGGTTTTTCTTGCGCATGCGCGACTATGAAGGAGTAAATTCAGCCCGTGTTCCGAAATACAATGCCTGTACTAAAAGTCTATAAAATATAAACGTAAATTATAGATTTTCAGTACTAGCAAAATGCATATCAGAATAAAGCCACAGTCATGTAACAGACATGAGTACTAGACTTGGCTTACTTGACAAAAGGATATAGGTAAAGAATCATGCACTTAACGTTCATAGTCATTTGGCTGCACGCTAATGACGCACTTCCCAATTAATGCCGAGATCGAATGTCCTATGGACGTTTAAAAATGGACCATTAATGGACGTCCAAAATTGGACATACGATGGACGTCCATTTCATGTCCATGGACGTGCGGACGTAAAATGGATCGGAAACGGACGTCCATAGGACGTCCTGTGCTATCTGGGTTATAATTCTGGTAATGAATTGGATAATTACATAAAGTTTTGTTAAGACGTAAAAGAAAACAAATTAGATGGTTAAATAGGCAATGGCTTGTGAGTCCTATTAATACAATGAGGATTCAATATGGAGATTATAACTTATTTCAAGAACTAAAAAATGATCCTGCATTATTTTATCGTTATGACATTGGCACATTTTCAGCAATTAGTACAAATGACAGAACCATATTTGATAAAGAAAAGCTCTTGTGCTTTAATACCAGAACTACGACTTTTAATAACTCTAAGGTATTTATAAAATAAAAATACGATAGTGCATGCTTAGATGCGGCAACTCATTCATACTATGTAATTAATGTAAATGTACTTTAATCATAGTAATTTTAATATAAATTTGTAGTATATTTTTACATATTAATTATATTCTTTTTAGATATCTTGCCACAGGCGATTTACCATTGACTGTAGCTTTGGCATTTAGAGTTGGTGAATCCACGGTAAAAGAAGTGGTAAAAGAAGTTTGTAATATTTTGATTAAGATTTTGGAACCATTATATCTTTCTCCACCTACAAAAGAAGATTGGACAATATGTGTTCATGGATATTGGAAGAGATGGAACATTCCAAATTGTGCGGGTTCCATAGATGGCAAACATATTAGATTACGCTGTCCTCCAAACTTTGGAAGCTTGTATTTTAATTATAAAAAATTTTATAGTGTGGTTTTATTGGCAGTATCTGATCATTTATACAGATTTACATTAGTTGATATTGGAGCATTTGGAGGTAAGCAATAACAAAAATTCAATATTATGTACATACTATATTATTATATATTTTATAGGAAATAGTGACGGAGGCATTTTCAATAACTGTGATATAGGAAAAAACTTAGAAAATAACAGATTAAATTTACCACAAGAACCTATAAACCTTCCTAATAGCAATTTAAAAACGTACACTTATTTTGTAGCCGATGATGCTTTAAATTATCAAAAAGAATTATGAAACTTTATTCTAGTACAAACTTGATATATAAAAAGAAAATTTTTAATTATCAACTTTCTAGAGCACGAAGAACAGTTGAAAGTGCTTTTGGAATTTTTTTGAATAAATGGAGAATATTCCACACAGCTATTAGCATGCTACCAGAAACCGCTGATGTAATTGTAACAGCTTCAGTTTGTCTACACAATTATATACTGAAAGAAGAGCAACGCAGTGGACATAAAATGTACAGTCAAGAACAAATTTCTGATAATAATGAAAACCAAGTAAGAAAAAAAAAAATAATTTAGAACTAAATAAAAGTATAATAATTTAATCCTTCAATTAATTTTTAATTAATAATATTTAGAATTTACCCTGGATCAATATACTAAATAATCTTCAAGAAGATAACGTACAAACTGCCAAAATTCAAAGAAATATTTTGAGTGATTATTTTATTTCTGAAGTTGGACAAGTGGAATGGCAGCATGACTATATTCAAAGAGGTGTACATGCAGACAAATAAATGTTTTTTCTTTTATTTTATTTTTATGATGTGTCTTACAAAACTTAAAATTATACATTTGTACTCACAAGGGCACCACACATAACCCGGGTCACCGATTTTGATGAAACTTTACAGTTATGTAGTATTAGTATAGAAATACTAAATGCTAAACGGAGACGATGCACTACTCAACCGTTGACGTGAAATCGTTGTTTGAATTTCAACATATAGCTTTAATACCGTAACATTGAAGGAGTTTGGCAAGTAGCAGCGTGGTGTGGCGGATAGCGCGAGCGCCTATAGTTTTGCAGGTCGCGGCCGTCGCGGGTTCGAGTCCACAATTTTTTTTTTTTTTTTTTTTTTTACCCAGTACTCTTATTGTTACAATATACATATATATATATATATAATAAAATATATAATAAATAATACACAGATATAGATATAATAATACGCAAAAAATCTTCTCTGCATTCGAACTTTTGTTAGTTTACTTTATATACATTTATATATATATATATATATATATATATATATATATATATATATATATATATATATATACACATAGATTTATATGGATGGCTAGATATTTATATGATATATTTGATTGTGAGAGTTAATATGCATATTTATTTATGTGTAAGTACAAAAACAATTACAAATGAATTTATTCGTCGTCTTGCTCTGTAATTTTGCACACTTTCGGGTGATAATAATCATAAAAACAAGTAAAACATAAAACTGATTTACACCACGAACATTTTATAAATCCAATTTTTTCGCAAGCACATTTTTTTTTCAATAATGCATAAAAGACATAAAAGACATAAAAGACATTCTTAAAACTAGCTGTGAATTTTATTACTTGTTTTTGTAATTATTATGACCCAAAAGTGTGCAAAATTACAGAGCAAGACGACGAATAAATTCATTTGTAATTGTTTTTGTACTTACACATAAATAAATATGCATATTAACTCTCACAATCAAATATATCATATAAATATCTCGCCATCCATATAAATCTATGTGTGTGTATATATATATATATATATATATATA